>NW_026068107.1:1399633-1441796 GCF_014885135.2 Alexandromys fortis
CCAAAAATCAAGTTAGAGTAAACCTGTAAGAATATAATATGCAACTGTACAACCTTCGGAGACCTTGACTTATCCCTGGCTTTGACCCGGGCTTTTAAACACAATGAGATGCAAGAGGCTAAAGCAACGTATATAAACTGGATTCCTTTCAGAATTATACACCTGAAGGCTACCAGAAAGGTAGTCAATCTGTGTACACAATGGGAAAATATTTAAAAGTCATTTCATAAGATTTCAATATTCATAATATATAAAACCCTTTGCAGCTCCAAAATCAAAAGACAATACCCTGATTTGTAAAATGAGCAAAAAAGGACTCAAACTAAAGAACGTGGAAGGATTTAATATAATCAAAATATAGGAGATTAAATCCTCAAGGAAACATATATATATATATATTAAAACAATGCTGTGAAAATATATTGAGCATCACTCAAATTAGGAAAATGTAAGTCAAACCCACAGTTGAGGACCTATTTATACCCACAAAGGTTGCTACAATCATAAATACAAAGCAGAGAAAATAATTGTTGGTAAGATTGTGAAGTCATTGGGACTTTCATCCATTGCTGGCAGAAATATAAAACAGATGAAAATAAAAAAGGTGAACATAAAAAAAAAAGAAAAAAAAAGAAAATGTAAAGAAAATCTTAGTTTCTCTGGAATGGCTTTCTGCAAAGGGCTCTTTGTGACTTTTGCTGTTTAATTCAGAAATTAAAAGGAAGTTAGTTTGATATCTGAATGAAACGTTGTTATTGTCTACCTGGTGTACTAATAAAAACTGCTCACAAATATGGCCTGAGCCTGGAGATGTTCCTTTCAATGAGAATGGCCCTGAGAGGCTCATAGTTTTGGATACTTGTTCCCCAGTTAGTAGAAGTGTTTTAAAAGCATTAGGAGGAGTGGCCTTATTGGAGAAGGTGTGTCAGTCTGGGCAGCAAGTTTTGAGGTTTCAAAAGACTCATGCCATTCCTAATATTCTCTTTCTGCCTCCTACTTGAAGACTAAGATGTGAATTCCCAGCTATTCCTGCTACTATGCTTTTCTTCTACCATCATGGACTCCAACTCTCTGAAACCATAAGGCTGATTAAATGCTTTATTTTATGAGTTGCTTTATTTATGGTGTTTTGTCACAGCAATAGAAAAGTTACTAAGACACCAGGTCTGTAAATTATTTAATCAACAACCATTTCTACAAATTATATTTCAATTTTTTTCCCACAGTGTATCAATACGTTTGGTAAAAAGACATAGAGTGGGAAAAAATGATAGCATGTGCCAAAGGTCTATTTATGTAAACTGCATTCTTTTTATAACAGATCTTTGATCTGGCACATTTTGATCATAAGTGAAGTGAATCTTAAAGTAGCTCTATTCCTCTATGCCAGGAATCCATCTGATGATGGTTCAGAAATGACCACAGGGCCAAGAAAGGGTACTGTTATTTTTGTCTTTGTTGTAGAACTAGAGATTGAATTAAAGGTTTTATGAATCCTACACGAGCACTGTTCTAGAAAGCTATATTCTCCTCCTGCTAAGTGCTGTGTACAGTTGATCTGCCCCTGACCCTTAGGCTCCTTGTAAAAGGATAAAGGAACTGGTTATGGTTCCAAATGATAAAGAAAAAACAATTAAGGTGGGTTGTAGCTTGCAAGGCTTTGATTTTTAGGCACAAGAAATATATATTATATCGTGAGCTGTTGGATTTCAGCTCAAGGTTCTTTTACGAGCAGTGCCCTTCTCCCCAGAGAGCGATGAGTAACCAGACCAAGCAAGAGAATTGTCTTTATAATGATTCTTTATTAATAGCTTCTACATCCAATGCATTAAGGGGGTTCACACTCAGCACGCATGTAATAGAAAACACATAAACAATTCAATATCAAAATTATGAATCCTACTAATCCTAATACATAAAACCAATTCCTAACCTCCATTTGGCTTATCAATTATCCATAAAACACTTCTTAACCTTAAAACAACTTATTAATTATCATTTCCTAATCTTTACCAATTATCCATAAAATATCTCTTAACATTTCAAACACTAACACGCATATTTCACACACCAAACATACGTATTAACGCATCTATGCTCTTCTCTTAACATTTCACACACACATTAAATAGCATCATAAACCTGATATCCTCTGTAAGGGTTTCTTCAGCCCTAAAAAAGGACTTTTAGGTTTCTTCAGGCTGGATGCCCGACTGCACTGGGTGCTTGACCACGAAGATCAACTCTTGACCATGTAGTCTGTGTGGTCTGGTGATGGTCTGTTCTTGAGAGATAAGGATTTTCAGTCTCCTCTCAGAAGGCAAGGCATTCAGAGGATCTGCTCTCAGGAGACAGGTCATTCTGAGGATCTCACTACGAGGCTCAACATCATATTAGGGCCATCGTGATGGTGAGATACCTGTCTTGCTTTTGCCTCTCTTTTTATCCCCATTCGAAACTGTCTCCTGTTAGATCCTTCTGATAGCCAGATGTCCTATGGCTATCAGTATCGACTGGACACAGAAGGGTGGGGTCCCTCTCATGTGGCAAGATTACTTTAGTTACCAAAGTTACAGGGTGCAGCCTTCCCCTCTGGCAGGGCCAGGTGGGTGTGGCAGCCTTCAAGTGGGCAAATGTTCTCTTAATATTTCCCCATAATAGTTTTCTACTTCACACAGTTTTCTTATTTAATTTCCTATTTTTTATATTATACTTATCCTTATAGATTTCCTACTTTGCCTACACTACAGATTCCTCTGTTTTTCTCATTCAGAGGGGTCTGTTTCCATGCTCACTACATATTAGAAGTAGACTTTATGGTGGTGGCGCACACCTTTAATCCCAGCACTCGGGAGGCAGAGGCAGGCTGATCTCCATGAGTTTGAGGCCAGCCTGGTCTACATAGTTAGTTCCATGACAGCCAAGGCTACACAGAGAAACTCTGTCTAGAAAAAGAAAACAATAGAAACTAAACTTTATGCCCCGGCCCTAGCCGAGGAGCTATTGACAGTTGATGCTCCTGAGGAGGAAGACTCAGTTTTCTTTAAATCTGTGGCCCACGGGAGGTTAACTATGCTCCAGTGGATGGCCTCACACCCATGTGTTTATGGTCAGCACAAATTTTGTTACTTAAATATGATTTGGATATGGTAAAATCCTGTGTGCTGAGAGGGAGCAGATATTAGGGTATTTGCTTAATATTGAATTTTCAAGGGGAAATGGGAATTCTTAGTTACACACAAAACCCAGTCTTTAGATTCAACTGCAATCAATGCTCCTAAAACATGACGACTGGTCATACTTCTGAGACTTTAATAAACTTTATTTGTTTTGCTTGGAATTTTATTCTTATCTTTCCCTGCCTTGAGAATGCCATCAACCCTGCACTTCACCCGGCATTACTAATTGTCTTTTCTAGGTAAATGAGAACTTTTTATTTTTACCAGAGAATGACATAAATTGGAGAATCAAGTCTTAAGCACATATACTAATAAGTGAAAGAATGACAGAAACGTTTCTATGGATACTAAATTATATGTTATTGAGAAAAACAGACTTCTTAGACCAGAGTGTTTCAATACCTGGAAACAACAATAGTCCCCCAACCTTTAACATCTGGTCGAAATGTTTGCTTGATTTTCTTCTCTCAGCCTTCACTCCTCAGCAGGGAAGTTAACATTTTTCTTAATACATAGAAAATCAAATATTTGTCCTATAATCCCAATTAGTTGTTTTTCTGATTTTATTTTTTGTTTTTGTTTTTTAGGTTTTTTGAGACAGAGTTTCTCTGTGTATCCATGGTTATCCTGGAACTCACTGTAGACCAGGCTGGCCTTAAGAGCTCTGCCTGCCTCTGATTCCCAAGTGCTGGGTTTAAAGGCATGTGCCACCACCACCTGGTTTTTCTGAAAATTTTAATTGTCACTTTAATTTTTAATGTTTATTTATCTTATGTATACGAGTGTTTTTCTGTATATATGTATGTGTACCATGAGTTGCCTGGTGTCAATGGAGGTCGGAAGAAGTTGATGAATTCCTCGGATGGAGTGGCTGGTCATTGTAAGCCATCATGTTAGTGTGTGGTATTGAATTCACATCCTCTGGAAGAGCACGGAATACTTTTAACTACACTGAGTCATATTTCTAGCCTCTAAAATGGACACTTTCTTCTTCACAAGGTTGCAAGAGGTGTACCCAGTCCTATTCTTGGATACTTTCTTTTACTCTTTAAGTTAAACATCTTCCTTTGTTTGGTTTTTTAAGCCTATAAGCACTCTATTGATAATTGTAGAAAATACATCACAGAAAATGACATCCTTCTATTGGTACTGTAATAAAAATCACTTCCTTTTTCTGCTGTTAATTCACTTTTACTGACTTGTTCTATGTGTTAAAGGTAAACAATAAGAATATACTTCTTTATCACCATCATGTGTGTGTGTGTGTGTGTGTGTGTGTGTGTGTTTTCTTCCCTTCAGCAGGAATATCAGTATAAATACCAAGCAATCAGAGTTAAATAGCTTAAGCAGTAGTGCTGCATTCCCAATTGCTTGTCATTACATGGGATGTTACGGTTGCAGCTATAGAGTACTACCTGCGATGTACATTTTGCATTTGCAATCAGCCTATTACAGATGAACTGTGAAAATTGGAGAGCTTTTGATGATAATTGGAAGATGTTTTCCCTTGAAGTATGTAAGGCCCTCGAGAGAGCTTGAATTACTTGTCTGTAATTTTGTTATCAGCTATAATACTATTTATTTACCTTGAAGTTATAGCTCCTGAATCTATTTTCCTATGTCTTTCTATTGAGTGACACACATGCTATGGTCTCTAGAACATTTTATCTTGAATATCATTGTAAATTTTATTTCACTTGTTGTTTTCAAAACTTCATAGAATTATCTTCCCAGAGGGAATGAGTCATAGGTGATAAATGAAATTACCTCTGGAATTTTAAATTAAGAATGTGAATTGAAGCCCAAAAGACAAACTCTCTTTGATCCTATCTCTCTTCAAAGTGCTTGACCCAGCATCACAATACTGAATGACTGTCAATCTGCAGAAGATGTAAACAGTATTTTCTGACATAGAAAATTCTATGCTTTTGGCCTTTTCTTTCTTCCTGTTACAACTTTTCTCTGAGTTATCTAGTTTATTTCCTGTTTTTTTTTTTCTATAATGGTTCAAATTCATTTGTATTTTTCAGTCCTAGAATAAACCAGTTCTGTTTCTAGAATGTTTTCCTACTCTCCAAAATCTACTCAGGTTTATACTTCCTTGACAAGATGGTCCAATTTATATTTTATTATGTCCATTAATATTTATGTAAGTACTATGATCCAAATTTATCTTTTATCATCTTTCTGCTTGTATCTGTTATTTACTAGACATCTGTGCTGAAATAGAACCCCATATAGTTGTATCTTAATTCCAACCTGAAATTGTGGCCACAAGTCTGCTTCAGTATGAGCATAATTGTGTATTCAGAGTAATACTGCATAATTTAATCTCCATTCTTAACAAACCTATCTGATTTCTATATCTTTAAATGATAAGATGCAGTTAGCTGAGCCACATTCCCTCATTTGTTATGTAGAAATTAGCTTGAAGTTTTATCATTTCTAATATACCATTGGTTGTAAAATACACTATATTATAGCCCAGAAGGAAAGAAAAAAATATTGCTAGTAAAACTCTGCCATAAGAGTTGGCCATCACTAAGAATTTCTATATTTATTGAGAATGCTCATTAATCATTAAGCATATGCTTTTGCTTATTACTCCTCCCTTTAATTTACCTAGCATATGACATTAAAGTATTAATGTGCATTTCAACAATTTTTTTAACCTTTGAATCCTTTCCTCATGGTTGTTTCTGGAACGAAGTTCAATGTTAATCAAGCTTCATAATATTGGTGTATTAGTTATTTTTCTGTTGTTGTAATGAAACAGAATGACCAAAAGCAACTTATAAAAGAGCTGATTTTCACTTATGGTTCCAGAGGACTTAGAGTCCATCATGTAGAGGAGGCATGGCTGTAGGGATAAGCCCTCCCCTTGGGGGCGGGCTGCCCTCAGGCGTATGTTTACTGATATATTGTGCTGCGCGCCCCCTTCCGCTTCCTCTCCTGTTTCCGCTGGCTACTCCGCTGGAACCTTGGTTTCGTGAGTCTGGTTTTGTTATTAAACTTGTTTAAATATCAATTACTGGTGATTTATTAATCCGACCGCTGCACATGGCCAGAGGCAGTCTGGTTGCAGGAGTAAAGAGCCTAGAGATCACATCCTCATCCTCAAGGACAAACGAAAGAGCCAATGGAAAGTTGGAGATAGTACAAGCTCTCAAAATCCACACACAGTGATGTTCTCTTCCATAACCGCTCTACACAATATACCAACTGGGGACCAAGTATTCAAATGCCTGACTTTATTGGGAACATTTCTCATTCAAACCATCACAATTGAAGGAATCACCGAGAATCCTGCAGCCTTAATTTCATATATAAAATAGGGAAGATAGTTTCTATTTGTTGTTATTATTTGAATCAATCACAATCAATTGTGATATACTGCCACTGAATAATGCCCACTTGTTTTCTTAAAATTAACTTACAGTTAAAACGTTTTTACTTTTGAAGATTACATTGCTCCTCAATGCTGTTTCTCTAGCAAGTAGTATGCAAAAATATTTATGAAAAATAGCAAGAAATGAGTAGATCTAATTGTAAGATAGTAAACATCATTACATTTTTTGATAGTGTTTTCTTTTTTATTGATTTTTATTGAGCTCTATATTTAAGTGTAGATGTAATGGTTGTATTTGTCTTCTTTAAATTCATCACCTTATAGTAACTTAAGCCAGCTCTGTATCTTCCATAATCCCATATATATATATATGAAATATGAAAGTAAAGAAAACATGATCTCTTCCCTGACGAATTTCTACCCCCTTTCTTTACAAATGAGAATTCTGAGGTGGGGTGAGGTAAAGTGAGTTGCCCAAAGCCACACAGTAAATAATAGAACTGGGACTCTAACCTATTTTCTGGCAATTAAATCATATAACAATTAATTGAAAGTCTAATTGTAATGGATTCTGCCAAAGCCTACCATGCTTGATGTTTCCTTCATTCCAAGAAAAATATGTAAACTGGAAATGGAAGCTTGCCACTTTCCTATCTTGACTTCTGTTGGGAGAATGTAAAAACACCACTGTTCATAGCAAATAAAATCAAAGTATAGTAAATTTCAGTAACTAAAAAGTAGCTAATAGTATTAGTAAATACATTTGTCTGGGGCTGGAGAGATGGCTCAGCAGTTAAAAGTGCTACCTGTTCTTCTGAAGGTCCTAAGTCCAATTCCCAGCAACCACATGGTGGCTGCCAAATATCTGTAATGAGATTTGGTGTCCTCCCGAGGAAGGGACCTGTTCAGTTGTCCTCATCAACTTAGACCATGAAACTCAATATGGATAAGTTCAACAGAACTGCCATATATGGGCTGCCTGTGCATGCTTCAAGCATTGTCGGGGCATAAATTTCATTCATTTTCATTTTCTTGTCTGGGGCAGGCTTGGTAATTAGGGTACCCTGAATTGATAGACCCAGAATAATGAAATCCACTGTTGTAGAGCTCGTTTTCGTTTGCACAATGGTTCGTCTATTTACAAATAGAATGCTGGCTGCAGAGTGCCTCTGAAAAGGTAGTCCCTTCAGACTTTTAAGTTTATTATTCTTTATCAGTCTCAAGGAAAATGGATCCCACCCATTTCCTTGTGAAAACTGCTTTCTATTGTAGGCCATTCACTTATTCATATATTTCTTCATTCAACAATAGAATAGAATGAATAGAATAGTTTTAATGACCCAGGATTTATTTGTGTAATAATTTCCAAATTTTCAGGTTGAGTGGGTATTAGTTTCTTCATACCAGGCTATAGATTTCCCAGAGCTCATTCTTCAATGGTGATCTTTCTGCACCCGAAACCTGGTACTCGCTTCTGTAGTTGTGTCTTAGTAGATCTCCCAAAGAAGCCATATACTGAAGAGGGAATACTGAAACAAAGACCTGGCTTTTGATGCTTTTCTGTTGTTCATGAACATTCTGACTAATAAATAAACCTCCACGTGCTTCAGTTTTCTTATCTGTTAAATGCTGCAAAGTCTTTCTGAGGATTAAGCAAGACAATGTATCTTGTACTTGCCACTTTATAGGAATTTAAAAAATGTGAGTCCCTCCCATCTCCATAGTATTCTGTGTTTTGACAGTTATATCCTTATTGTATTATGGTCATTGACATGTTTCTATTCTGAAAAATACCAGTGGAAAACTTTCTAAACCTTCTTACTCTATGGCTCTGGAATCAGATTATATGCTGCTTTCTTCTATGTTCGGATTATAGATGCAGGACTAGGCTATATTTACACTATGCATTCATTGGAGCTATATCAACTTGCATCTTCTGACGTGAATATTGTGGAAGTAAAATAGCCTCTTGTTTTCTGGAAGGAGATCTCCAAAGCCATAAGAAAATTGAACTCTCTGCTCCGAACCACCTCTGAACTTTGACACATCAGAAACTGAGGAGATACAAAAAAAAAATTCTTGGAAAGCAAAGGACTTTCGACACAGTAGATTAAACAATAATGGAAAAAGTTCTGAGATGTTGTTTCTCACAAATTACCACCGTTAACCTCCAAATTACATCAAGCGAAACAGCTTCTTTTTCTCTTTACACTCTGACACAGATGGAGTGAGCCATCATTGGAAGTAAGAAAAAAAAATGTTGATCTACTTTGGAAGGAATTTCTATGCTTTGAATTCTATTGTAGACAGTGAAAACACATTTAACCTTGAAAATTTAATCAAAAAAGAAGACTGCTCTCCAAAATCTAGATACCTTACAATCTATTAAAAATTCATTCAACTTTAAACCAAACAAACTGTTCATTTAACACTGCATGACATTTAACTCACTTACCGAAAGTTGTATAGTTAGTGAATAATATTTTTCAGATAAGTCCTCCTTTTCTCTGTGTATGCATATATTGCTGAAATATTACTGATGTAATAGATAACAGGTCCCTTTTGACAAATGTAAATAAACGTAAAACTAAATTTTTAAACATTAAAAAACAATGTAAAAATAGAGTTAAATAGAATTAAATTACATGCCACACATACTCAAAGTGACCAAAAAGACAAGTCCTTAAAATAACATACTCAATAAACACTGAGATCTCTTGATTCTGTGGAATTGACATTGACAAATGAAATATTACCTAGCAAATTTATTAAGCTCTTAGAATTATACCTTCTTTGATTGTCTAAGAGCATTAAGTCTGATGATATTAAATATTTCAAATTTCTTATTCCATTATAACTTCGCTACTAACTGAAATACATAAGGGGGAGTATAATTTGGACAAAGTTAACCAATTCTGTTAAAAATGATTTCATCCAATATCATCACCTCACTAAGAATGTCCTTGATATACACTTGGATAGATCTTGTCCTATCTTACCCTCCAATTGAAGTATTTCCTAGCATTGGAAATTTTTTCTTTAAGCTTTGTAAAATAAATTTTCCTTAGGCTTTCCTCAATGAAAATGAAGTGTGCAAACAGCTAGAAATGCAGCCACCGTGGGAAAATAGAAAGAATCAACTATCTAGTCAACTCTCTAGGAGTTTGATGAGATGAGTTAATTTTAGATGTTCTCTGGGGTTCCTGGATCCACTGAATTTGTAGCATTCTAGGTCATACCTTTCATCAATAGTTTTGATAATTGTGTCCAAGGAGGAGAATTTAAGGTCGCCAAGTAGCTCAGACCTGGCTGTGTGTTTTGACCTCCTGTATTGAAGTGTTTCTTGTCATACAAACATATGTATAGCCGTTGCAGACAGTCGCTGAGAAAATGTTTGTTCCTTGCGCACCCTGCTTTATACTGACAAAACAGTCCTTCAAGAAGTCTCTTTGAATATTTGAATTTCTTTTCCATCTACAGGCAGCATAGCACACATGGGTATGTACGGCCTGATTAAAAGATATATTAGCTTTTTAATTTCCTTTTAGTTTCCTAAAAAATATAAAACTTTCTTTAGTCTCACAGTGCTCTGCATAATTTACCTACACACATATATAATTTATGAACTCCCTACATAAAAAGAAAGAGTGTGGATGGCTTGGGTGGTGCCATTAAACTGATATATTTCAAGTAGTTCTTAAATTACTTTCTCTGCAGCCTTTTTCAAGGCTGAATCATGATCCTTATGGAAACAGGGAAAGGAAGAAAGAAAAGAAATGCACATGCAAGTAATATTAGGAATAATTTAGGAATAATAAAAAGTCAATATAATGATAGATAAAAATAGGTTTGAAAAATTCAGGAGAGAATATGGAGCCACTGTGTGCCGATCAAAGTGAAAATATTAATGAAATGGGTATATTAATAAAATATATAATTTATCAAAATTGTCTCAAGGAAAAAATATAAAAACCCCAATAAGCCACTAGGCTTAAGCATACTGAAGTGGTTATAAAAATCACTCCTCCCCTAAAACTCTAAGCCTAGGTGGCTAGGTGATTTTCCTGGCAAATTTCCCCTAACTTTCAAAGTTTAAATGATCCTAATTACATTAACAGTTTTGGAAAGAAAGAGAGGCTACTCAATTTATTTATTTTATGAGACTAGTATAACTTTCATCATAAAACCAGGAAGGGAAGGACATAATCAGAAAAGGAAAGTACAGGTCAATTTTTCTTGGGAATGTAGGTGGGGTATCTGGAATGAGTGCCGGAATATCTTCCTTCCTTCCTTCCTTCCTTCCTTCCTTCCTTCCTTCCTTCCTTCCTTCCTTCCTTCCTCCCTCCCTCCCTCCCTCCCTCCCTCCCTTCCTTCCTTCCTTCCTTCCTTGCTACCTTCCTTTCTTTCTTCCTTCCTACCCTCCTTCTTTGTTTTCTTTCTTTCCTTTTTCAGGGCTGGGGATTGAACCTACAAAGAATTCTCTGCCACTGATTTATATCCCTTGCATTTAAAAAACTGCCTTTTGAGACAGGGTCTCAGTAAGTTACTCAGGCCAGTTTTCAAATCACTCTGTGAAACAGCAGACTTGTACTTGCAATCGTCTTGCTTCAGTCTCCTGAGTAATTTGCATTACAGCCCTGTGCCACCACTCCTGGCTGCCAAGGCATTTTGATGATCACATTTTACTTGAAATCAGTTTCATTTTCTTTTCTTCACCGTTGCCATTTGCCATGCCCCCACTCTCACTCTCTGCAGTGCACTTCTTACATCATCTTGGCGCTCTTGCGCTGGCCATGCAAATATAAACAAGATCATTTGGCTCCCATGTAGACATCTCTAAAAGCTCACACCGTGATGTCTACAATGAAGTACATAGCTCTCATGTTTTAGAAGCCACTGTGCCATCTGAAAGGCTTCTTCAGACGTCTCTCTTCCTTTCACTAATCTAGACATACTGAACTTCTTGCTGTTATTTGAAAAGAGCAAGCGTGTCTATCTCAGACATTCTGCATTTTTCTATTTTCTGCTCCTTAAGCACCCCCCCTCCAACCACTTGCATAAGCAATCCCATAAGATCACTCGGGGCTGTCCTCCAGTATCTCCTCAAAGAACCATTTTCTGCTCCAAATATCTTTATCCTTTCTTCTTACATTCTGCTTTGCATTCCTTTAGTCACCTTTGCTTTCTTTTTTTTCAAATGTTCTCAAAATTCATTGTCTTTCACATTTACTAGATTGTAAGCTGCCCAAAAGCACGGATTTATATTTGTGATAATATTCCGGTTATTTATGAAAGCCTAGCAGACATTTGATACATACTGAATGAATAAATCTAGTCTAACACTTCTTCTTGGATAGTAGACATTTTAAGCACCAGGAAGAAAAGTGATTCTTAAGTTCCCTTCTGAACCTGCAAATAGAAATCTTTGTCTAGATTATAGTCTAGTGGTTTTTGGTGCTGTGCTACATGCCTCTACCCATATCTAGGTGATTCTAGTTCGAAGGCAATGCTTTCTCTTCCTATGGGCTGGTCTAATTATTAATTTATGAGGTTTATGAAACATACCTTCAGCAAATCAACATGAGAAGGATAGTTAGATATGATACTATATTTCTCCGTAGCTTTCCAGCAGTGGTCATGCTTCAATTCAGTGGCATCTTCCTTCACAGGTAGGGAAAGCATTTGTTTTTGTGAGTACATTTGTTAGGAAATGTGGTAAGGCATGATAAGAACAAAAATGCTGATCTGATGACATTAACTTAGCCAAAGTCTTGAGTCTACTAGTTTATCGAAGCCTCACTATTTGGCATTAAGTAACATCCTGTCACAGAAAAACAATAATAGAAGGGTCACATAGCAGAGATGTGTTTGCATGTCTATACGTGGTACATTTAATAAGCACACTGGGCAAATATCATATGCTTGTGTCTATGCCAGGGGAGATACAGCAGCAGTGGTAGACATTATCTATTCCCTCAAGATCATGCAAAATCGTGTCTCATAAAAACAGGAAGTAGTTTTGACATAAACAAGGCTGGACAATGAAAGTATGATTATTTGCCAAAGCCAGAGAGATCAGGAATCAGACAAAGTCACTATGTGGTAACACTAATCTGTTCAAGCAACAAAATGACTATGCAATATGGTGATACATATAGTCACTCTTTCTTATTTTTGTGGCAAGATTCACAGTGGTTTGATGTATCATTAAAAGTAGTTTATTTTGTTTGCATTCTGGCTGAAAGTCATCGACCGTAGGAGACTGAGTTTTTCTAAGGCTTCAGAATAATTCTTCAGAGATAATAAGGTTCACAGTTGCCTTTGATTTTCTAAGCAGAAACATGGTGTTGGAATTTCCTTTGTCTCCTTTCAGAAGTAGGAGGAGGGCTGGTGTCCTGCTACTGTGGAATATTTCACAAGTTGCATCAAAGATTCAGAATATGAGTTTCTTTGTGGCTCATCACTTCAGGCCTCTGAACAAAGTGAAAGAGCTGCAATGTGTTTTGTTTTCTCTGGACTGTCTGTTTCCTGTCAGCTGCCATGGGAGAAAGGCTGATTAAATCTGGGTTTGATTTGTGTAGGAAATTTTAAGCAACAGTAAGAAATTCTCACCAAATATACTTAGCCCTTTCAGGCCTCTATCTCTTCCAAACCAAATTAAAGGTAATAGGTACTGTTGTTGAGGGCATTTGCACTAACCTACCGGTGCCTGATAGTGACTTTAGAGTTATTCACATTTATTATGCTTCTCGACCAATCAGCTGCAAAGTGGAACCTTTCGTTGGTAACATGCAAAATACTAACCACATTTCCTTTTTAAAAATGTATTAGGGAAGAAAATATGTACTAGAATATTAAGCTTGTTATAATAAGAACTATAGGGAGTTTAAAAATAGATTGTGGCTGCTAGACGTAGAAATTTGGTTCAGAGTGATAATTTTGTTTGCGTTTATTTCTTTCAGAGTGTTTCCTTGAGCACTTGATGCAGGCAAATGAAATATACAATCAATTTTATTTCAAAATGCGACCTAAGGGCCAGAGAAGTGGTTCTTAAAATAGGGAATGCACTAGAATCATCTGGGGAGATGGTTAAAAGTGGATCTGTAGCCCCTGTACCACTCGTGCTTTGTCCTCTGAAGTTAGGACTCATAATTCTTCGCTAAAAACGCAAGCATGATCAAGCATTTATGACGAAGGATAAAAGCTAAAAACATTGAGAGCAGAGCAAGGTTGATTAGAAAGTGGAAAGTGGAAGAATGGCATGCAGAGTGCCACCAAATGTTTGATGGTGGCTTTTCATTTGCATGTCAGTGTTGCTTGTAGAATAAAAATGTCAATTGTCCATTGAAAGAAGGCTACAGAGCCAGGCATGGTGGTCCAAACTTAAAATTCAGCCCATGGGAAGCTTAGGCATAGAGGATTTCTGGAATTTTGAAGCCAGCCTTGGGGGTATATAGTGACACCCAGTCTCAAAAAAATAACAACCCCACCACCATACCATCAGTACAAGAGAGCTAGCTAGGTTGTGGTACAGCCGCTAGTCAACATACAAAATGAGATCTTTATAAAAAGCATGTAAAAGATGTTCATTCAACATTAGTCAGTGCGCAAAGCAATTCACTGAACATGCATAATGGTTGTTTTTTCAGAAACAATGTGGTTATTATAGATAGGGAAATATACAAAATAAGCAGTGAAATAAAAACAGTGTGAGATTGTAGGTAATTTCATGCTCTTTTTCTTCCCAGTGGTTTTTTCTTTTTTCTTATCTATCTATCTATCTATCTATCTATCTATCTATCTATCTATCTATCTATCTATCTATATCTATTTTTACATAAAAATTGCCACCTCCTCCAGTTTTCGTTCCCCTTCCCCCACTCTCACCCCCCTTCCTCTCCAGTCCAAAGAGCAGTCAGGGTTCCCTGCCCTGTGGGAAGTCCAAGGTCCCCCCCCCACTCCATCCAGGTCTAGGAAGGTGAGCATCCCACAAAGACTAGGCTTCCACAAAGCCAGTAAATGCAGTAGGATCAAAACCCAGTGCCTTTGTCCTTGGCTTCTCAATCATCCCTCCATGTTCGATACGTTCAGAGAGTCTGATTTGATCACATGCTCCATCAGTCCCAGTCTAGCTTGCTTTGATGAGCTCCCATTAGATCAGCCCCACCTTCTCAGTGGGTGGGTACACCCCTCTGGGTCCTGACTTCCTTGCTCATGTTCTCCCTCCTTCTGCTCCTCATTTGGGCCTTGAGATCTTAGTCCAGTGCTCCAATGTGGGTCTTGAGAGGGAGCCTGAAATGGCCCTATCCTACAGCCATACTGATGAATATCTTGCATACCACCATAGAACCTTCCCAGTGTTTTTTTAAATCTTTCTTAATGAATATTTTATACAAAGGTAAACAACAAGTATCTACTTTTTTGACCTAATAAAATTTTAACCAACTTAGCTGAAGAACCATCTTTTATGACCTCTTAGAACATCTTAGCACCTCTGATGTTACTGTTATTTAAATAAAAATGAAGTTATCTTTTATACAGTAACATCACTTTCACAAATGGAAGTCTATTGAATATGGTGTATGAAGTTTTTTTGTGTAATCGAATGCTTATTATGACATGGATGAAAACCAATTAATTTTTGGCCCAGCTGACAGTCATTGAAAATTATTGTTATCTGCTATTTTGTATGTCCGTTTAAACATTTTTCCTTGGAACTTGAAATTTACATGTTTAAAAATAAAAAACTTTAAAGACACAGGTCATTATCTATCACACTGAGATTTCACATCGATGCAGTGCTCAAACTGCCCAAGGCAACCGAGCATTTGATACGTACTAAGTATAAGTGTAAAGCACAGTTTCTTCCAAAGAGTAAGAAACAAAGAATGCGAAATATCCCAATGCTAGTCATATTGTCTATATTACATGATAATATTTTGCATTGTTGGGTTAAAGGAAGTTGTTTTTATTTAAATTTACCTATAGTTTTGCTGTTTGGGATTGAATCTGGGTGTTGCACGTGCTAAACACACAGTCAACCACTGAGCTATATCCTCAGCACCACCACTCCTCCAGCTTCCGTAATTTGTTTATTAGACAGTGATAGGTTGGGAATAATAAACAGGCTTTTGCAGGACCAGTTGCTGAGCCCAGGACCTTATCTTGACCTATGCTTCTCAGTGGAGCATCTGGACCAGAAGCATCACCATCATATACCACCTCCTTAGATATCCAAACCCAGACAAACAGGCTTCGTCTGTCACTAATTTTACAAGTATGACAAAGGCTGAACAGGAAAACCCCTCAGTAATTTTAAAATAGCGCTCCAGGCTAATGTATTTACTGATAATATTTAAGTGTAGGGTTATACATGTGATATTATCAGTCACTGCCCCAGCTTTCCAAAGTATGAACTTGGGTCCCCACCTGCACAGAATAAAGCAAAGTTTCTCCTGTCACTCCCAGTGCATGCTTGATTCTTTTCTTTTTTTCTTTATTTTTATTTTTTTTGGTTGGAATTTCAACAATACCTTCTGTTTTCACGTCATGTACGTATGTATTTATGTAACAGGACTCATAAATGAGGGGAGGTGTGATGTTTGTCTTTTTTATTCTGGATAATGTTGTTTATTGTGATGATCTTTAATTATATCCATTTTCTAGCAGACAACACAATTTAATTCTATATGCTTCACTGTATACACATACAACATTTTCTTAATTCACACATTTGTTGATGGACACCTCGACTGAGTCCATATCTTGGCTGTTGTAAATAGTAAAGGATAGATATGGGGTATGTTGACCTCAAATCTTTTTGTAGTGTAACCAGGAGTGATAATATCTGTGTCACATGGTTCTTCAATTTTTAGCTTTGAAAAGGAATTCTAGTGGATGGGGAAGGCTCATTAATTAAGAGCACTGGATATTCTTCCATGAGACCTGGGCTCAATTCCCAGCACCCACATGACAGTTAACAACTGTCTGTAACTTGAGTTTCAGAGGATCAGACACCCTTACACAGACATATATGCAGGTAAAACACACCAAAGCACAATAAATATTTTTTTAAAAAAGTTCTCATTTCCATAGTCGTTGAAGAATTTAACATTTTCACCAACACTAAATAAGGGTCCATCTTCCTTCTGACAGCCAATCTGTCCAGAATGAACTGGAATCCCATTGTAGTTTTAATTTTAATTTTTTTTGATGACTAAGTGCCCAATCCATGCATGGCTCCAGGGACTAACCTGACTAGGGGCAGTGAGAGAATGAAGAACAGACACACAGAAGGGCTGGTAAGAGGTAGACTGGGCTCTCTGATGGTGAGATCTCAGCACCCCACAAGATCAGCCTGTTTATTACATACAGTTGAACAGAAAGATAGGGTTATTGCATATAGCTGAAAAAGGAGATGTGGTTATGACACACAGACAAACAAGGAGTCAGGGTTTATGGTATACAACTGATTCATGGAGAGAGGGTTAGCTTATATTGGTAGCTTATGATCCTCTATAGGGAAGCAGTTTTGAGGCAGTAATTACCCTAGGAGTGCAGGAAAAAAAGCTATGGTGAACTTTTTAGCATACTATGTCAACATCATGACAGTGACTACGAAAGGCTTTGCTATGATGTGGTCACTCCCATGTCAACAACATACATTCACTCAGGATTTCTGACTTTCAGAACTTCCTCCACTCCCCAGAGCTAAGGATGCTGGACTTTTTTTCTGTTTTTTTTTTTTTCCACATGTACTTCATCTTTTAAGAACTGCCCATTTACTTCATTAAACCATTTATTGATTGGGTTGCTTGCTAGTCTGACATTTAGACTTTTGAGTTGTATATTCTAAATATTAATGCTGCTGGATGTTTAGCTAGCATTTTGTTACTTTCATTCTGTAAGCTGTCTCTTAGTCAATTGTTTCCTTTCTTGTGCAGAAGCTTGTGAATTTCATACAGCTTTTAAATCCTATTATTTCCCAAGCTATTGGAGCACTTTCAGAAAGTTATTCCCAATATATATCTTCAATTGTTTTCCGTATACTTTCCTTTAACAGTTTTGAACTTTCTCTTCTTATATTGGGTTGCATGGTCCATTCTGAATGTATTTTAATATGAAGTGAGATGGAGGCTAAGTTTTTCTTCTTCTTTGTGTGTATGAGACCTTATTGCTATTCCCTCTATCTGGAACCTCAGCCCCTTTGAATTACAGTTGTCTTCACTATTCTTTTGTACCTTCAAACAATGTATAGTAAATTATATAATACATTGAGTGCAGAGAAGTCTCAGCTCTGATTTGGTCTAAATATTGTAACATTGAACTCAAAATTAGTAGTATGTTTGGGATTGAATGATTAATGCAGGAAATGATTGGTTTGCCATACTTTTTTGTTTTACCTCCTTTGTCTGTATCTTTTTGTAAGATCTTCCCTCCAAAAGTAAATCAAGATCTTTATGGCATCTTCAAGAAACTCAAAAACAAGCAGCATAGGATAAATCCTCATAGCAGAGCTGAGAACTTGTAATCTCCAACTTATACTTCTCAGATAATTTTTAAAGAGAATGGGCAATACTTTGGGGATGTTTGGCCTTTGGATTCTTTTCTAACTTAGTGACACATGGTAATGCAAGAAAATCCACAATGGTAGGTGATTTTCTTTATCATTTTATGATATTTTATGAATGAAAAGGTTTGAAGTAGATTGCTTTGATTGTAACTCTTTTGAAGCCAGTTAACCTGGATGGCCTATTAGTTAAAGAAGACTGAACACAATATATCTTATCACTGAAGAATTGTCGGGAACTTGATGTTATAGAATGGAAGAACTGGCATAAGAAAAAACGTTGGCTATAAATTGTATTAATAGTAATTATATAACTGTTGAAGCCTCCCAATAGACTGGGGGTAGCTACAAAACATGTAACATGTAAACAAAAAAAGAAGACTTTTTAAAATTTAGAATGAAATCCCAGTGACAGAGAGAATTCGATTGATGATTAAATCAGAAAGAGATAGTCTGGGATCCATGCTATTTCTCTGGGTCTGTTGATTCTCTTCCTACTCCTATTCTCAAATCACTGACAACAAATGGCACATCAAATATAGTATTGAATTTGGGAAGGAGCAGGAAATAAATCAAGAAAAATCAATGTGCTAATCAAATGTAAATCAATTTGTTTTGCAAACTTTTATTGAGTTACCACTCTAACAGGTATTTAGTTAAGCCAGGTGTTCAGTGTGAGAATGACTTCTAATCTTTGGCTTTCTGAACTCATGCATGAGTGAGGTATTCACTGCTGACAGCAATACGATGTGATGAAAAGTTTTAAGAATTAGCTATCGGGATGGCAAAAAGAGTTATGCAATAACTTTAGATAGTTCTTGAAGACTTAACAGACAGGGACAACTTTGAGCTGAAAAGTGAAGCACGTTAAAACTTAGAGAAGACGTTTGATAGAAAATGGAGCATCATATGTAACTATACCTATGGAAAAATTTATATCATTATCATAACCCTATTACTGCTTCTTCATAGCTGGAACATGGGGCTTGGGGTAATGAATACTGCAGGTTTCTATTACTTCATGGCAGAACCATACCAATGCAGTTGTTTAAAAGACACACATTAGTAATGTCACAATTTCTACAGAAGGGCAGGAATCTGGGTGTGACCTAACTAAACTTCTTTTTATGATTTTACAAAGCTAGAATGAAGTTGTAGGCTGGGATGGACTTTCCCTATCACTTAAGAATTCGTGGTAGTTTAATCTTTTGGAACCAGCAATTACAAGCATCAAGTTATTCAAATCTCTCACTTCAGGGAAGGCTGAATTACTCAAAGGATTTACTAATCAAGTTAGACCCATCTACAGTAATAACGCTTTTCAATTAAGGTTAGAACCCTATTAGTAACTGCAAAATTCTTTACGTTTTCCATATAAGGTAACAGTTTTAGAAGTGTTCTTTCATCGCCTTTAGTATATTTTATTTGTGAAGTTTCTACTAACATGCCAAGGTGTGGGAATCACAGAGGGAAGATTTGTATGTATACAGTTATCAGTGTATGACTTAGGGAGTCATTGTAGGATTTTGCTTCTACAAGTAGTAGAAAGATCTAACAGACCAGAGGCAATAGAGGCTACATGTAATATGTTCTCTCATCCCTCACTAATTAGATTCAATGATTTTTTTAAGACATAGAAAACACATGAAGTTGGGAGGGAGATGTGGTGGGGCGTATGAGGAGGAGGTGGAGGGGATAATGGAGATGAATGTAACAAAATGTGTAAAATTATCAAGGACTAAATTTAACTTTTATCTTTAAGTTTTAGCTTTTTCTTTGATAATTTCATTCTTACAAGAGTGGAATAAATTTTTATTTGTAATATATATCTAGTTTGGGGAAGCTGGTGGATTCCTTTCAATGAGGAAATAATGTCACCTTTGTATACAGGAAGTGGAAACTGAATACAGAATGACGTCTCATCTTTCTCTTGGTTGATAGCTGTTAAGGTCCCTTCTACATGGTCAGCTCCAATCTCTTTAAGTTCTTTCTGTCTTACAGGGACACTGCGGGGAGACAAAGACCAATTCTTGTGTTTTCTATTTTATTCAGGGAATCATCTGGAGATAAATCCAAGGATAAGGTGCAGGATTAGGATAAATCCAAGTTTAGGTTTCACTTTCTTATAAGATCCTTCTGTCCAGAATTTTAGGGCCTGTGAGTTATGGTTTCTTTGGTGGCCCTGTGATACTTTGCAGTAATGTATTTTAAAAATTGTGTGCTGCTTTTGTAAGCCCACAGTCTGATGAAAGCTGCTTTGTCAGAGCTAGAAGAAAAAAGCAATCTCACAATTTTGAAAGTTTGCCAAGTCAGTGAACCAACTGTTTTAAGACAGTATCTTTGCTCTTCTCTTGTTTTGACTTATGTTCCAAGGGTGATGACATTTTGCTTTAGTAGACCCATCCCTGTCCTCAAGGAACAGTATTGATTAGTCACTCATCTCTGAACAAAATCTAGCAGACCATTTTACCTCTTCCCAAAGGAAGGAGAATTATTTCAGTTGTAGAAACATGGAATGAAAGTGTTCTGACATGTTTATAGGAGAATGCTGTATATAGCCTATTGCAATACCAGACCAAACAACAGATCATAGAATACAGGATTCTGCTGAGTGTAAGCTTTTCATCAGCAGTATGTATGCCGGAATCAGTCCATTTCCCACCACTGGGGTAGCTGTAGATTCTGAGAGTAGCCCCAGTGGCATTCAGTTTTGACCTTGACCTCCAACGTTATTGCTAAAGCAAAGCAAATCAAAGTCTGGATACTGTTTTGGCACATCATTGGAAAGTGTGAGATAGCCAATATAACTAACTTGCTCTGTAATTATTCACCTGATCTTGGAGTCTCCGTGAACACTTTAAAAAATAGATGTTTATGGGATGAGATGGTTCAGAGGGTACAGGTGGCTGCTGTGAAGCCTGAAGACTTGAGCTCTCGTGTATTCACATGGTGAAGGGAGAAAACTGGCTCCCACAAGCTGTCCTCTGACTTCCACACATATAGTGTAAGACACATTAAATAAATTAATGAATAAAAAAATATAAATCATGTTCAATGAGATTTTTAGAATAATTTGAACTTTCATTCTTTTTAAAAATCCATACTCTTCTATGTATAGCAATACAATGTACATACTAAATAGCACTCAAATAGAATGATTTGATGCAGTTTTAAACAGAAGAAAAAAGGAAGTTTGCCTCTCATGTCTAATTCCTATTGCACTAATAGTCCATGGAGTTCAAATCAAGTACGACTTTCAAAATGCTGTCTTAAAAAAAAAACACACATACTGGATTCTTTTGAAATAAAAAAAAATGGTTCATCCTACTTCAGTACATAGAAAGATGAACTCATATATCCACCATCAGGGCAAAAGCAACCAAACAAACAAAAACTTAGGTACTGTCTTTTGGAGGATATATTGTATAATTGTATTTCAAAGCTTTGTTAGTTATGAAAGAGTCTCCCTAGATTATAATATTAAATACTCTTCTGTGTATGGATATAAGAATAATTTTTTTACTAATATGCCTATATTTGTTAAAGTTTATAAATAAAACATTATAAAATAATGCTATGTATAATACTACTAGTTTGTCTTCTGGAGTTATATTAAGAATGTAGGCCTTAAAAGATATAACTAAAGGGATGCACAAAATAACATTTTGCGACTTTGCCTTGTTGGACTCATGCTTTTTTATATTACAGTTGCAAATGCTCACCTAACACAATGTCAAATAATAGCTTTCTGAGTAAAAAAATATTACTTAAACATAACAAAACCATGAAACACCATAGAGATTGAAGGGATTTTTGCCTAGAAATGAAAAATAAATTTAATACAAATTTTTGATAAAATTGAACCCGTCTTTTCTTCCTCTGCTATTCCCTCATTATTTCATGATGCTTTTCTTATTGTCTTTCACACACTAATTTCAAAGGCATGAAATTTTGTATAGGCACTGTAGTAATGTTCATAAAGTATACTTTTCATTTACCCTGAGTCAGTTGCCAAGTTCAAAGTCACTTGATAACTCCTCCAGTAATAGAACACCTTGTAAACTGCCTAACATCGTTTAACCCAATGGTCACCTGTGGGAGGGCATTCATCTACAAACCTTACAGGGTAAAGTACTTAGATAGCAACTGATCTTTACCAGATATATGAAGAACACCTAAGTATTTTGGCTGGGCGTCTTCTCAAAAGCCAGACTTGGGGAGAAGAGCATGATACATATCTTTAAAGAATTTAAGAGTTGTGATGTTGAAGAGAAAATAAATTCAAAATGAAGTCGATTTGGCATAAGCTCTTGACACTGAAAGGAGTCCAACTACACATTTGGACAAGTTTAATAGTCAGTGAAAAATAGCAATGTTTTCCATTTGTGAGAAAAGGATTCCTCAAAACTCTGAATGTTGTGTAACTTTTCAGTTAATTTAACTAAACAATATATTTTGATGTAATGAACAATTTGAGACCTAGTTATTGAATATTAATTAAAACACATTTGGGTAATACTAACAGAAAATAATAGTTAGCTTAGAATTGTTTACTATGTGGAAACAGTCTCCAAAAATGGAGACAGTGTTGATTTCAGGAAAAAGTTACTTTAGTCATTTGCATGTGTGTGTGTTTATACATGTATACATTCTAGTCAGATGTTCACCACTGAACTACATTCCCAGCCTGAAATTTTATGTTTGCTGGTTTGTTTATTTATTGTAATACTCTGTAATCCAGGATGTTCTTGAACTCACAGAAATCCTGTTGCTTCATGCTTCTGAGTGCTGAATGAACAGATTTGAATCCCTATGCTAAGAATAAAGTTATTTTTAATTTGAAGTGAAATAAAAATCCTGTTCAGATAAAATATTGAACCAGACTTATAGGGAAAGACATGAAATATAGTTCTTGAAACAGAAGACAATGATGCTTATAATATGAATGAAAGAAAGTTTATTTAAAAAATGGTATAAAGACAAAAGGAAAGTAAGGATGAATGGTTCAAGTGTTTGAGATATTTACAATATCTGAGAAGTGGTAAAATAAGTACTAACATATAACACTCTCAAAGCCAAGAGTGTATGCTGTAATCTCTAGGTCAGTCACTGAAAAACACTAATTTATGTGTACTAGCGTAAGAGTTGAAAAAAAGAAGATGAGTGGAAGTTCAAGTTTCAAGGACTGAAAACATGACAAATAATTGGCAGTTCCAAACCCAAACATATTAGTAATTATAGTATGGAGAGTGAGGGTGGTACTACTATTTGATGCAATACTGATTACAATGAAACAAAACTTTTTAAATAGCTTTTTAAATTGAATTTAATTTCTATTTATTCAAATTTTTTTGGCAAATATCCATGTACACACTGATGTATTTCATAAAGGCATCTTTTTAAGTATATCATGTACTTTGTGAAATTAGATATTTTTAAAGCCCCCAATATTCTTTAGAAAAAATCCCAGCCTAAATAGGAAGAGTAGTAAATATTGAAAGTAAAACTCTGAAATTATGTTATTCCACTAGCAACTGAAAAGAAGCTGATATTTATATTAATGTCAGATGAAACCAGCTCTCAGGTTTTTACGTAATAATGATTAAAAGAGGTCAACTTAGGAGGAAAACATAGACATACAAAAAGAAAATGCATACCTTTTTAATAACTTAAAAGAGAGAGAAATAAGTACTAACTGACCTGTAGTAAATTATATTTACAATAAGAATCCAGAAATACACAACTGAAAATATGGAAAGTTTTAAGAGTGATAGGGTCACTGCTCTAGAGGTGGTTGGATCAGGGAGAATGAATCCAATCACTGAGGCAGACCAAAGTCCTGTAATAGACAACTTATTGAGACAGTTTTTACTCTGAGGCTTAAGAAAGGTCATCTGAGTAAAATTCTCATGAACTAGAAACAATCACAATAGCAAGCCACATGTGACAAAATCATTGTTCCATAGAGGCATGTTAAGGATAGTTTAAACACTTGTTCATTAGCAGCAGCAAGCAATAACGAATAATCTGAGGTAAATTCATTCCTATTTTCTACATCTGTGAGGAGCCTAAAATCACAGTCCAAGAACAATTCTGTCTTTTGAAGAAACAGAGGCCACAAGTCTTGTTGTCTTGGAGCGTTCTTACAAGCCCGTGGAGTTCTCTGCTCATGACTCTGTTCTTGGATCATGTTAAGATAAGATTGTGTCAAGTACTGGTAAAAAATGTTGAATAGCTGCAGCTCTTGTATAGTTTTAATGTAAGTGTAAACTGATGCAACTATTTTGGGGGAAAAACTTCTCAGAAGTTTTGAGTCAGTTATGACTCTTGGCTGAGTAGCTTTCTTCCTAACCAAGAGCAATAAGACTGTATATGCATTATATTTCAGAAACAAACATGTCCATAGCAACTTTATCCATAGTAGTCAAAACTTATTTTCACAAATAATGGAAGATAAAGCACTGTATGTTATTCTAATTTAATAGTGCATAGCAGCGCAGAAAGAGCAACGTTCTATGTAACAACAGTGATGGCTTTTGCTGGTCATAATATATAGAACAAAATGATGGACAGACAGAGGGATTTCAAGACCTTTTAATTAGACCAACTTAATACTTGAGGGTAGAAAACAAGATAGTGGCTCAGTTAGAGGATATTCTCTAGAAAGGGGTACAAGGAAGCACTTTAGAATGCTAATTGTATTCTATATTGTTTTCTTCTGTGTTGTATTTGTATGTCCTAATATATGTGTTGCTCTCTATAAGTTCTTTGAGCATTTTATACAATGTGTTTTGATGATATTCAATTCATTTCTTTTCCCCCAAATCTTTTCAAATCCATCCCTTCCCTGTCCACCCAATGTAGGAGGAGGGCCTGCTTGTTGCTTTCTGGTCACCTGGCTAACTTAGGCCCGAAATGACCACACAGAAACTATATTATTTAAATCACTGCTTGGTTCTAACTTCTTATTGGATAACTCTTACATATTAACTTAGCTCATCTCCATTAATCTGTGTATCACTACGAGGTTATGGCTTACCAGCATGTTTCAGCATGCCTCTGACAAGGGATCCATGGCGTCTCTCTCCTCCTCTTCTTCCCAGCATTCCATTTAGTTTTCCCTGTCTAGCTCTGTTCCTCTATAGCTCTGCTAAAGGCCCAAAGCAGTTTCTTATTAACCAATGAAAGCAACACATAGACAGAAGGACCACCTAAACCAACCCAACTTTCAGTCATTTTCCCCCAGCAAGATCAATTTGTACTGCCCAAATGTTTTTGGATGTGAGCCTTTAACTGGAGTGCTTTACTGCATAGGGGTTATACACTCTCTCCCTTTCCCATCAGCTAACATTTGCCAATAGTTCCATGAGTAGAGGTGGGATTATATGTTTAATTGCCTGAGATTTCATCTGGCTTGAGCTTGTTATCTGGTTCTCTTTTTGCTATCCATGTATCCAAATATTAATCTATCATCTGTTGAGCTGTATATTTGAGATGTGCCCATGTATATGTGTCAAATAAAAGGTAACTACAAAACAATTCCACCGAGTTGGAAACTATTAATAGAAAGGAAGAATATAAGTACAGACAAAAGAAAATAAGAAAATGTTTGGATTTGTATAAGTAAGATGACGTGGAAACAAAACACTGTTAGTTTTACAAAGTTTGGTTACTTTCTGAACAGGGCTGGGCTTCACATTTTCAAGTTATGTGAAAGTATTGCCTATCTGAAATGTAGGAAATCAAGACACCTCTGTTATTTGCTTTCAGAGGAACTCTTTCTGTCTTGTAAGATTGCTCAGAAGTAGCATTTTCCCAGCCTCATCTCTTTTCTCTATGTTGAATCTCTGGTCTCCAGCTCTATGTTGTAACCCAGCTCATCTAATTGAATCTTCTGAACTGTGGCGTGATTTTAATCCTCCCTAAATCATGTGTAGAAGTTCTGTCAGTCTTTATATTGAACGTTCTAGAATTGTATAAAAATTTGCAGTGCTTTTGAAGTCAAATCATGAAAATAAAAATGTGTCAACTTTGCTATGCTGGAATATTGAAATGTCAGTAAAAGAACAAGATTGACACTTTTTTTTAAATTGTAATACCTTCAGGGTCTAAAATGTTCTTTGTTAATGTTATTATGTGGGGAAAAGCCAGAATACCTGATGATGTGGAAAACAAAAGAGCCCTGATAAAACTAATTAGCCATTTCCTAGTTTATTGAAAGAAGGGAAAATAAAATAGTCTGAAAATCACCATCCCTAATCTTCAGTTGTCAGGGAAAGTGATGAATTTCTCATTAGATTTCTGATGTTGTGATATTAAAGAGGAAACTAATTCTTTGCAAAAGAAGATCCCTTAGGGTAGATGTGGCCCTGATGCACAGAAATAGAACTGGAAACACCCTACTGATTCTTGCCTCCAGTTCTGGATTTTTGTATTGTTATTATTAAAAGAACTCCCCCAAATTGACTTTTGTTTCTTGTGGGAGAACTTTGCTTTGGCAAGTCACTACCAAACAGGAAGGGAGTAAAAACCTGCAGAAGATGCAGGCAAAATCGGTCCTCCCCTCAGGTCCCAAGTTTATCTCATTACTCACAAAAGAAATGCCTAAGTATCCTCCCTCCGCAATAGTCTAACCCTATCTGGTGATAAGAAATTAAATACTGCCATTTGATAACCCGCTAAATCCAGTTAGTGCTGCCCAGATGTGCATGGATATGTAGCAATCCACTAGAGCATGGAAACCTGCCAGTAGCTATATTCTCATCAAAGAATGATTTTCCCTCCTCCCACAGCTATCTACTGCCAAACAGTATGGGTTTGGGTCTGTAATTCATCTGCCCTATCAATGCTAACATTTTTGTAGCCTTGATACTGTATAGGTCTTGTTCACGTAGCCACAGCTGGTGTGCATTCGTGATTGCAATAGGCATACCATGTCCAGAAGACAGAATTTCATATACTCTTCCCCATCCTCCATCCTTTATATTATTTCTGCCTCCTATTCCATGAGGGTTTCCAACCTTAATCGGGGCAGATAATATGATGTGCTTTTTAGCCCTAAGCACTGAATTTCTCATTCTCAGCATTGTGACCTGTTCTGCATCTCTCCATTGCTTTATGCCCACTACAAAAGGAAGCTTTTCTGACCAATGTTGAGAACAGCTTAGGTCTATGGGTATAAGCATAAATATTTAGAATGCAATTAGATAATGTGTTCATTTATCAAAATAATAGTAGCAGGTTCTACCCTTGGTCCTATGTCCTTCTCAACCATGAGATTTTGGTCACAATTACAGTTCCAAAGATAAAACTGCCTTCTGTGGAGCAGGCCTCAAATCCAACTAAAAAGCATTTATTACTCCAATAACTGTTGTACCACAATTTTACCAGTAGGTGCATATTGCCTGGTAGCCTTGTAGGTCAGTGTTGTAAGATGCAGAGTCTAAGACTGGGTCAATCCACTGTTGTCCTTTCTCCTCCAGTGGCATGCATAGTTATTTCTGATAGTGCTATTATAATGGGTACGTAGTTATCTGGGTTCTATTCTTATAGTTGTGATTTTCAAAAAAATGACTAAAACAACTTGGGGAGGAAATGCTTTATTTAATCCTACACTTGTAGCCCATCATCATGGGAAGGCAGGACAGGAGCTCAAAGGGGAACCTGGGAGCAGGAACTGAAGCAAAGACCATGGGAGAATTCTGCTTACTAGCTTGATCCTAATGACTCATTCACTCTACTTTCATATACAACTGGTCTGCATCCATGAGATGGGCCCAACTGCATCAATAATTAATCAAAAAATGCACTATAGACTTCTCTACAGGTTAATTTGATAGAGACATTTTCTCAACTGAGATTCCTTTTCCTATCTGGATTCAGTTCCCAGAACCAACATGACAGTTAACAACCATCTGTAACTCCAATTCCAGAGGGTGAGTCAGTGTTTTCTGGCCTCCTCAGGCACTTAAGGTGCATGGTTCACTTACATACATGCAAGGAAACACACACATAAGATAAGGTATCCTATTATTGTGTTCAGAATTTAAAGTATGGTTGGATCCTTAACCATACTTATTGTTTATTTTTCAACAATAGATATGAATTGAAGATTTTTTTTAAAACTATATACATTGAATTTGCCTTCTTTTTGAATCCCTTTTCCTCTTTGACCTTCAAACTTTCCCAATAAAACCAAGAATGATTCCTTGTTAATTTGAGTGCTCTGTTACTGACACAGCTTTTGTTACCTGTTTTATGTTCTATAGAACACTGTATGGTTTATCAACCAGGCTATAACTAGCCTGTTATTACCTTCTTAGGAAACATTACACTTGACTTTGTCACCATCCAAGGATATATTTGATAATTTTCACGCATCAATTCTCTAGTTCATGATGGAAACAGATAGCAGCTTGCCCACAAGAAGACTGATCTCAGTTCTTCAGTTGTGGACAGGAACAATGACAACCAGGACCCAGGTCAGCATTTGATTAGATTCTTTATGAATATTGAATATTAGTCTGGCATTTTCAAGTTCCTTGAAAATTTGTCTTCAAGCGTTTTGTCAGTCCTTGATTCTCTATCTTAATCCACATGGAGAAGATGTTGGGGGTATTTTGCTTATTAACTCAGAGTCATATGGCCCAGGAGATTTGAAGAAAATTTTAGCTTTATTCCTCCATGCTGTGGGATCAATGTTACTTCTCTGTCGGTTTGAAGCTGTGCCACACTTAGAGAAATTAGGTGTCCCAACAAGATTGTTTTCCCTCTCCTTTTCTGAACTAGAATGAGACTCCAGGGACTAAGCCAAGCTGATGTTTCTTGAAATAATTCCAAAGTTTCCTAACTCTCAGAACTCAAACAGCCATGGCAATAACCACTGGCTAAAGATACACTTACATGGGCTGGTAATTGGGAACAATTTGAGGGAAAGGAACTGAATCAGGTACTATATGATGTTACTCTGAAGAATAAGGAGAGCTTGTGTTGTGTGGATATTTGAAGGAAAGATGGAAAAACTAGTGGAGGTTTCTTTGCTTGCATTTGTGAGGTAGGCAAGTGGTCACAGTGGAAAGAGAAGTGATTCACCAAGGCCTTGGCAGGATCAATGATTATTATGCAGACCAAATCTATTTATAGTAAATTTTTTTTAAAAAATATATTTAACTTGTATTCACTTGTGCTTCATCCCCCACCTCACCCCCAGGAAACACTGGCCTTTGTCTAGAAAGACTGGGATGCTTTGTAGTTGCAAGTTTACTTTTTTAAAAAGCGAACCATACTTTCAACACTTGGTTTGTGTGTAACATCAAGTTTAGGCTTTCAAATATTAATGCATTTTTCTATAACTCCTTATGCATGTTAAGGGGTTTTGTGATGTCAAAAATGGATTTAGCAAATGCAATATTAGCATGTTTCATGTCACCAATGCTACTTTTCTTTATAATTATGATAGTATGAGCTCTGCCAGGAAACAGGACTTTTTGCCACCATATCACGTGGGAGCACTTTCAAAGGTGCTATTCTTTTTTTGTTTGTTTGTTTGTTTTCTTGGGGGGGATTTTTGTTGTTGTTTTTTTTTTTTTTCAAGACAGGGTTTCTCTGTGTAGCTTTGTAGCCTTCCTAAAACTCACTCTGTAGACTAGGATAGCCTTGAACTCAGAGATCGATCTGCCTCTGCCTCCCAAGTGCTGAAATTAAAGGCATGCACCACTACCACCTGGCTAACAGTATCTATTCTGTAATGCCAATATTAACTACTCAGTTTGGGTCTTTTTTAACATTTCTCCCAGAGCATGGCTTGCCAGCATCAGCATGCATTCCCCACTTCCAAAATTCTAGTATCATACCTCAAGTGTCTCTTGTGTAACCCAGACTTTTATATTACAGTGTCTATTACTGTCACTGCTTCATCAGTGTTTATTTATCTGACTCAACTCTGGGTATTTTTGCTCAATCTCTGGCAGGCTGTTAACCAGCATGTGTGTTTGGGGCAACTATTCATCCATTTTGACAACCACACCTGACATCTTCATTAATGCCTAGCAAAAATTTCAGGTTTCAGTTTCGTATGATGTTGCTATATTCTTTTATGCATAAAGCTTTTTGCTGTGATGTATATTTCATGTAAATGTCACTTTTTCAAATGTTTCACAGATTCTATAGTGGAACCATATGCCTTGCAGAAATGATGTCCTTTTAGGTCTGCATCCAAACATAGCTTGTGAATGACAGCTCACAAATTCTAAGTCAGCTTGTAAGCTTTTACACTTTTTTTCTGAAATGTTTTCTTTAGGGCTTGTAAACTTCTTATCATGTTATTACTTACTAGCTGTACCCCTGTGTTATTTTTTGACATTAACTACAACAACCTTCCCATCGTTTTATTGCCCTTTCAATTCCTCACATTTTGCTGAGCTATTTCCTTAGGGAGTACTCCCCCCCCTCTCTCTCTCTCTCTCTCTCTCTGTGTGTGTGTGTGTGTGTGTGTGTGGAGTTTGGAGATATCTCTGTCACAGAAATTCCTGTAAGTTAGACATTAGTTTTTTAGAACACAGGACATAAAGAAGAGATGATATCATTAGTTGTATGTAATTAAGGTGATATAGCCTACTTTGTTAAACTTGAAAGGTGCTTCCTCGTTGTTCATCAGTTGTCACTATCACTTTTAATAAGAGCATAGTGCATGGCAGGGACTGATACCCAATACTCACTGCAGCCATTCTAAGTAGATTCTATTTGTCTGTATTTTACATAAGCAGAGATCATAACCAGGAGGGTAAAGGACTCAAGAGCACACAATCATTAATTTGTAGAGAATACTAGAATCTGGCCAGTATGACATATTCATTCACATTGCTAAACATTCTGACTGTGCTCTCTTCTTACAGTGAATCCATTCACTGTGCAATGGTAATGATCCAAGCACAGCACCACCATGATGTGCTCATTAGTTCATCAGTCATTTCATCCCCATTTGAAAAATGTTGCCATCCTTACTTTTCTCTTTCAGATGATGAAAAAACTGAGACTTCAATGTTATTCAGCTAATCAATAGCAGAGAGAAAATTTTAGTTCATATCCTTAACAATTATGCCACATGGAGCCAATAAAGTATTAAGGACTAGTGAATAGAAAAACTGAAAAAAAAAATAATCTATGAGTTCCTACAGCCACAAGAAAGACCACACATTCGGTTCTTCTCTGTGTGGGCTATATTAATTGGAAGATCCCAGGATATATCATCAATTTCAGTAATTTATATGTATCTGTCTTTGCAATTAAGAACTGTGACAAGATCTCCTGAGTAAATTGGGAGCATGGGGACTTTGGGAGAGGGTTGAAGGGGAGGGGAGAGTCAGGGAGGGGAGCAGAGAAAAATGTAGAGCTCAATAAAAATCAATAAAAAAGAATTGTGACAATTCTTAAAGAGTTAAGAAACAATGTTCTTTTCTTTTTTTTTTTTTTGTTTTTTTTTGTTTTTTTGAGACAGTGTTTCTCTGTAGCTTTGGTGCCTGTCCCGGAACTAGCTCTTGTAGACCAGGCTGGCCTCAAACTCCCAGAGATCCGCATGCCTCTGCCTCCCGAGTGCTGGGATTAAAGGTGTGCGCCACCACCACCCGGCTAACAATGTTCTTCTTAATTAAGAAATTTTCTTCACCAAAGAATGTCCCACTTTATTTTAGAACCAGGAAAAGTGGAATGGAATGTATCACAAAACCCCAAAGGGCAGTGGCTACCATCCAAGATCAATAACAACCTAGCAAAACGAAGTGGGAAGCATGGGCTTATAATATTAAAATCGCCATTCTCCCTCCTCTTTTTCTTCTCCAAAATCAGTCAATGAATGATCAGAATCTGAATTTTCTGTTTTGTTGACAAGAGATTGGTCCTTTGAAGAAACCACATTTTTGATCCAAGGAAGAAAGAATGATAATTTAAAATATGTGTTTTTGCTCAAGGAGAGCTGACCAGGCCACGCTGGATTTATAATGGGAAAGATGATGGCCCTGAGTTTTAGGGCAAGCGGTGGCATTTCTTGTGAGAAGTCCACTGAAAACAAAGGAAATAGTCAAAAGTAGATTTTTGTCTGCTTTACAAATGTCATCATGGTTAATCTTCACTTGGGGCATTATTAATTTTTCCTTCTGGGAACAATCAAAGTATCTAAAAGAAATAAAAAAGACTTTCTTTTCCGTATTAGTATTTCGGTTAAGAAATTTCTGCTTTTTCACACACTGGAATTAGCAGGGATTTAGAAGGTGCTGCCAGGCTTCTCTTGGAATCTTCTCCTGGCAAAACCCTAGAAATGCTAACTTTTGAAAAATGGCATTTGGCTGGCAGCGCCTCACACAGCTACTCTTGAATTTCTACTAAAACACCTATGAAGACTTATAAAAAGGATGAGAACACACAACAATGTTGATATTTCATGCTTTCAGTCAAATAATTTCCACAGTGAGGAAGAACTTTCAGTAAAATCAAAATGCATCTACATGCTGCTGCTAAAAACCTGGTAAGTCAATACACCAAAAAAATATGCAAGGTACATTTTTAAAATTCATTCTGCATCTGGGTTCAAAAACAAAAGATTCCACAACCAGACAAATATAAAGTTGTTGTTTTATGACCTATTCCGCAAACAGCAAAGCACAAAGTCCTTTGTTAAGGCCTGGAAGATGATTTTTTACATGGCTACAAGGCTAGACCATATCCTTTAAAATATTCTCTTTATTTTTGTGTGTACTTGGGACCTAGAACACTCAGAAACAATAAGAAGAGAAGGCAGAAGTACATAGGAGAATCTATATTCCAGGTATTCTAGCCTTTGTGTATTTTACTAGTTCACATTATTAACAAAGCAAGAATTGGCATCAGGAAATGTTCTAATCTTAGTTCAAAAGAGGTATATTAGATATAGTCAAGATAGACATTGAGAACAGACCACAAAAGTTATATACATCAAAGTATTATCTAGCTATACAGCTGAGAATAGCATATCTCTACTAGCCAATTTGAGGTTAGCCTAGGGTGATTGTTTTCTTTTTAACTTTTGACTAACATATGAGATCAAGGCAGACCACAAGACCTTTGAAAATAGGCAATGACAAGAGAAATAAAAATACAGTGTGATGTATATGGAACTATAAGTCTTGTAAACAAGCTAAAGACAAACTCGGCACAAGAAAATATTCCTGGATGTAAGATTTTACAGGGATAAACAAAGAGAGATTTTGAAATCTTGGACTGTATTATCAGGTAACATAGCTTTTATGAAGAATCAAGGTGTGAAAGGGTAGGTGCTTATAACCTTTTGTGATGTCATGGACTGTTAAAAATTGATAAAAATTCTGGATCCTTTCCCTATACAAAAATTATAAATATACTTATTTTGGGATTCATTTTCTGAAGTTTTACATATTCTCTGAAGCTTGCCTATGAAGTAATTTTAAAAAAGACAACAATGACAAGACAGTGGAATTAGACTCTTAAAAATGAGAGCTCATCAAGATAGAAAAAGACTACCAAAACTAACAACCAAATATTTATAGTTTGTACAGAGGCGCCAGAAGTCAGACTGACAGTAGTGTAAGTCAAATGAGGGAGGGACTGGAGAGACAGCTCATTGGTTTAGAGCAGCAAATGCTCTTGCAGACTATCAATGTTTAATTCCCAGCTCCCACACAGCAAGTCACAAATATCTGGAGCTCTCGTTCCATGAGATCTGACTCCCTCTTCTGATGTCTTCAGATACTGCATACATACAGTACATAGACAAAGGATTAGGAAAACATTTTAAAAATCAAATCGGTGAAAACTTATGTATATTAGAAAGATAGTCTTAAAATGTATTGAAAAGGGCAAAGATGGGACTCAAAAGGGAGACAATAAGCCTGAAGAATAGAGAGCCACTCTAATAATTTAAATATTCCCAAGAAAGAAATAACTACTAAAGCAATAGTTAGACAGAGATAAGGTTAATTTCCAAGATGACTTAAGAGAGTCCATCGTAATCTAGAGATTATTAGTGAATCAAGAGGATGGGGAGGTACATTTTCCAAGAGTTTCCTTTTAATTATGGATGCCATTGAAAAGGCTATTTATACATGGCATATTTGCTTGACATATGAATAGTGTCATCCAACGTAGATTCTAAATAATAAGCAAAAGCAGAAATTATGTGTTTCATTGATCTTATAGAAGCAGATAGTAGAATAATGGTAAAAAAGCAAAAAAGAGTATCAGAAGAAACAAAGATATTGATGACTAGGCATAATCATAATCACCTCTTTTTAAATTGTTGCTATTTTTGATGCTGGAATAAAAACACTTATTTAATCCTTTTAGTAAGTCCCCACCATCAGTTTCTTTTTTCATAATAAAAGTTCAGTTAAACTGCTCTAACTTCCCTTGTCTTGCATATCAACTGCAGCATTTATCTCAAAAGGTATCCAATAATATCCCTTCTCTGACAGTTGTTCATAGAATCCTTTACACTTTTTCCTGTTGCTTTTTAATCTTATTTTTTAAATAAAATAAATGTCCATATGTGAAAGCAAAAGAATTTTTTGTTTTAAAGTGTATAAAACTTTGCAATAGTTTTGATTAGTAATAACACATAGTTTTTGTGGCAGCCAAATAAAATGGAAATAAAGCTTCATAAAATAAAATCTAAATGTTCTTCTGGAGAGAATGTGTGACTTCTAGCTGGAACTTTCCTTCAAACATGTGAAAATTAACATATCATCTGCTTTCAGCCATAAATACACTCTTTGCTAATCATTTTCACTCAAAGCCTGTGCCATGCTTGCAATGCCAAAATGTTTTTTTTTTTCTTTTTCATTTGTTCTGTTCTTTCTTAGGAGACCCAGAATGGAATGGATACTTTCCAAGACTGAAATGAAACATGATCTCACAGGATCTCAGTTCTTGGAAATTTTGTCAGTGTGTGTGTAACTATTGTGACAGGGCAAGGATGTTGTCTAGTGTGATCATAAAATTCTCAATTAGGCTATCCTTGGCTTTCTTTTCTCTGGGTTTTTCAACATTTCTGTGTATATTATGAAGTGAAACCTCAAGCTTCTCTCTTACAAGGCTAACCTACTTCTGTTCTTCCACACTTGGATTATCTCAAACTCTGTAATCCTCTAGAAAGTGCTCAGACATGCTTGTTAAAGCATTTTGCACAGGAAGTGGAGTTAATCAGGTTGTTTTACATCTCTGGATATTATGCTTTTTCTCCTCCTTTCCAGATGCACCATTAGTAAGTTTACTCCCATCCTCCCCTGTTTTTTTAACACCTTACTGTATCTTTTTCTTCCATTTTATTTCTTGTCCTGTTATCTTCCCCATTCTTATTCAACAAAATGAAGCTAAATATCAGGCAGAAGGGTCCATGCAAGAATAGCTTCAAACTGTGGGTTATGACCCTTCAGTGGGTTGTAAAATCAATTCAGAAAGTTGAATCCAGCACTTCTAAAATGACGTAAAATATAATCCATATCAGCACATCCTATATAGTAAGACAATTACGTTTTCATGGAACAAACATAGGAGCATATGAAGTCCAATCTAAAATGTATTTTATCCTGTGGGTCAACTCAGAGGAAATAAGAAATATTTCTATAAAACACACTTTAGGATGTAAGACATTGATTCAGAGTCACTTTAAGGGGCCTACCAGCTGGACAACTATCCTGGGTTCCAATCTGTATGCAAAAAAAATATTTCTTAGGCACAAATATAGCACTGGGACTAGCAGATGATAGAGAAAATTGCATCTGTTTGAGAATTCGCTAAGAATTGTAATACATATGAGGAAGATGGTTACATTTGTAAATAGGGTTATGTTGTTTAGAGCAGCAGTTAGTGAAACTCATCCCTACCTCTAGTGATCTTTTTTTCATGTCCTTTCTCCATCTGCACGCAGTCTTCATTGGTTCCTCTCAGTAGTTAATGAACCAATAGTTAAAGAACGAACCAGTATTTAAAGAAATTTGCTTTGAAGGCGCTTCACATTATTATCCTATTAGGTTTGTGAATACCTTTTGTCTTATGTCTGTACAGATTTTATGTAGATGGTAACTGTGCTTTTGCTTTCCGGCTGCACAGACCCAAATTATCACAGAGAACCAATATTAATTACAACACTGCTGGGCCAGTGTCTTAGGCATATTCCTACCTATCTCTTATATGTTAATATAACCCATTTCTATTCATCTGTATATGGCCACGAAGCTGTGGCTGTGGCTGTGGCCAGGTAAGGTTCTGACGCCTTTCTCCTTCAGCACCTAGATAACATCTGCCCAACTCTACCTTCGTTCTTTCTGCATTCATTTTAGTTTCCCGGCCTTTCTTTTAATCTTTCTTTTTTTTATTTATTTATTTATTAAAGATTTCCGCCTCCCATTTCCCTCCCCAACCCCCAATCAAGTCCCCCTCCCTCGTCAGCCTGAAGAGCAATCCGGGTTCCCTGCCCTGTGGGAAGTCCAAGGACCACCCACCTCCATCCAGGTCTAGTAAGGTGAGTATCCCAACTGCCTAGGCTCCCACAAAGCCAGTATGTGCAATAGGATCAAAAACCCATTGCCATTGTTCTTGAGGTCTCAGTAGTCCTCATTGTCCACTATGCTCAGCGAGTCCCGTTTTATCCCATGCTTTTTCAGACCCGGGCCAGCTGGCCTTGGTGAGTTCCCGATAGAACATCCCCATTGTCTCAGTGTATGGGTGCACCCCTCGCGGTCCTGAGTTCCTTGCTTGTGCTCTCTCTCCTTCTGCTCCTGATTTGGACCTTGAGATTTCTGTCCGGTGCTCCAATGTGGGTCTCTGTCTCTGTCTCCTTTCATCGCCTGATGAAGTTTAATATTCAGGAGGATGCCTATATGATTTTCTTTGGGTTCTCCTTATTTAGCTTCTCTAAGAACCCGAATTATAGGCTCAGTTGTATTCTGTGCTGTCATAGGCAAAAGTAGCTTCTTTATGAACCAATGGTAATAAAACATATTCACAGCATACAGAGGCGAATCCCACATCAATTTTATATTGAGCTTAACGGTGTTCTTTCTTAGAACTGGTAAGATAGCTAAACAGATAAAAGGAGCCTCCACCGAGACTGAGTTATACAGGATAGAAGGAGAGAACCAACTCTTACAAGTTGTCCTCTGACTTACACACACACACACACACACACACACAGTGGCATGTATAACCTCAGCATGTGCACAAGCATGTGAGCACACACACAATACATAAACAAATATTTTTAAAAAATTAAAAGGAAAATGCATTTATTAGGGTTTTTCAGAAGGCAGGGATTATCAGTTTTAGTGTTGTAGCATTAGCATAACGTAAGATCACTCTTTAGTCACACAGTAGTTCACTGCAGGGATGGCAATCAATTGAGTAGCACCTCCAAAGAAGGACTCTAGAAATAGGATTCGTCCATGATTTTACTCTCTCACAGAGCTTCCAGAGTCCGCTCAATTTTATCTAAGTATTGGTAGAAAGAGATTAAAAAACAAGAGAGACATACATAGATCTAATCTACATGGGAAGTAGAAAAAGACAAGATCTCCTGAGTAAATTGGGAGCATGGGGACCTTGGGAGAGGGTTTAAGGGGAAGGGAGAGGCAGGGAGGGCAGCAGAGAAAAAAAGTAGAGCTCAATAAAAATCAATTTAAAAATGGAAAAGAAAACATAACTGCTTACCTCAAACTCATTTCAGGAATATACCCAAACTTTCTTTTGCATTCCTTTAGTAAGAACTGATTTCTTGCATCTGTCTCCATCTAAGGAGGAACTAGGGAATTTAACTCCTGGCGCCTCCCAACAGTACCACTGCTGGTTGATAGTGGTACATGAATATTTGGTGAACACATGACTGTTTTAGCCATTGTAAGTTACAGGCATCTTTAAAAGTCATAAATTTGGGGCATAGTGACATTCACCTCTGATATCAATACTTGGGAGGCAAAGTCTGTGTGTGGTCAAGGCCAGCCTGGTCAAAATAGCAAATGTCTGGTCAGCCAGGCCTACGTGCTGAGACTCTGTCTCCAAAAACAAAAAGGTCTCTAGAAATTGGGGGTCATATAACTCCTCCAATTACCTTCTATATAGAGTTCTTTTTGCATTACAACAACACGTTCTTGATTATTGGTGCATCTGTCCTCTGTTGGGGTAAAAACAGGCTGCTGCGCTTTTCTGTCTTGCTAAGGTAGTCATTTTAACATCTTCACATTTAGCTGGGTATTATTTTAGTTGAAATTGAATGCAGTTGGCAAGCATGAAGTGTATAAAGGTAGTAAATCCTAAATCATAGACAGCTACCTCATTTATTCAGCTGCTGCTTTCCATTTGGTTGACCAGACAGAGCGCTTTGCATTATGTGATTTGTGATATCTGGATGCAGTAGAATGGTTTTAAGTTTTGATTAAACAGAAAGCTTGAAATGGTTTAAGCGGTAAGCCAGAAATACTGAAAACATTACAATCTGGTTTAAACAGTCATCTGAATGAATTGAATATAAATATATTTATTTGTGGAAGAAAGTACTTGGCTAGAAATTATCCTTGTGATTTTATTTAAGCTACTGAATATCTAAATAATTCATAATTATGAATAGTAATTGCTGACAAATGCATTATTGCTTTTTCAGAGTTCTTGCCCAATATTCGTCTGATGGTATTACATCTCCCGTTTTCTTTTCTGACAACCTAGACAAACCATAGAAATGTGGATTTCTCTAGTAACAATTAGTGTTTCCTTCAAGAAGTCTCTCCCAGTGTGACTATAAAAAGTCATATTGCCTATATATGAAATGTGATGTGCATATTGGTTCAAAATAATGAATTCAGGAGATGTGTTATGTTACTATTGATAAAACGACTGTGCTTTACTAAAATGATTCTAACAAATTTACATGAGTCTTCCATCCTCCAGTTTTTGCTTTCCATTCTAGTTTAGTGAGTAGCTAGTGGGTGAAGTGCTAGTATTAAATTATCTCACATATACAAAAAAAAAAAAACAGAAATAACATCTCCATTGTTGTGTAAATGGCATGGTGAAATGGTAGGCATCATGACATTTTATTGGAGGCATGGGACCATGGGCTTCTTTATGTAACCTGACCATCTAAATGTAGACTCTTGTCTAATAAATGGTCAATGGATTGAAAATGATGATAAAAAATAACGTGCTCATTTTTACAGGCAATTGATAAACATGAACTTAAATAATAGATCAAACTTACCATGTATATTCCATTGTAATAATAGTCCCATGGAACATTTCACAAATTAGGGTCCTTGAAGGGAAGAAATTAAGAAAATGCTGAAGCTTCTACTAGATAATCACAGTTTATTTTACCCTTTTAAGGGATTTGAAAAAATATTCACTTAGGAAGCATATTTGGTGTTCGAAATTGAGCTGGACTTAGAGGTGGTTCCGAACTTCCCGGTGTGAGTGGTGTGATCTAAACCCAGTTCCTCTAATAAAGCAGTAAGTGCTTGTTAATTGTTGAACCATCTCTCCAGCCACAAAGCAACTATTTGTTAACTAGGTATCTCTGTCCATGACCAGCTCCAACCCAAAATTAAGTTCCAACAGATAAATTTGTCACTTGCTGAACATATTGTCAGTTTTTAGTTATTTCCTGCTGGAAAAAAAAAGAGACACTATAATTTCTGCAATTTTGCCTTTAAAAAAAGACAGCACCTCCACAAAACTGAAAGAGCAAAATCAGGGCCATTTCTTATGGGAGTTTCTACTCCGATACCATTAAAGTATTACTCATTTCACATTAGTGTATATTTTTTTTAAAACTCTTGCCTTGTTGTCTTTGAAGTATTAGTTTGTTTCTAAAAGTACATAGTTTACAGCCTGAAAAAAGTAAAATATTATATTTGTACAACTGACACAAATTAATCTTGCTATCACGACTTCAGTTTCAGAACCAGGGACTTAAATGACTCGTACATTGAAGTCATCACCCACAGAGTCTCATTAGTTTAAATTTTATAGCTAATTTATGAAGACAGTGCTGTCTCCCTAGAACAAGCTCACCTAGTCTGTCAGTTATATCACAGCTAGTGGGAAACACAAGTTTAAGATTCCTTTCCTAGATCTTATTTTTAGTTACCTCATTAATTTATTATAGGATCTTGGGCTTAATGTTTAATTTCTCTGGTTCATAGTTGATTTTTAAATATGAGAATGCAAATAAATATGATTCTTCTGTGCTTATATCAGAGGTGACATGGAGAAATAAGAGACCTGGATTCAAGTCCTGTTTCAGCCAGGAACTAGCTTTGTGGCTTTAGAAAAGCCAGTGGCACTGATCCTTATTACTGTCATCAGTGCATTGTATTTATTTGGGGTCTTTTGTTATTGTTGTTAATTGTTGTTGTTTGTTTTTGAGGCAGGGTCTCTCTTGTCTTGGTTGGCCAGGACTGTGTTTTCCATTTTAAGATCTACTTTATAAAGTGAGGGATTAGATAAAATTTAAACATACCCAACATTCTGGCCTGCTCAATTTTTGCTTCTTCACATCTTCCTCCTCTACCCATCTCTGTCCTAGATGGCAGATACAGTTTGAACATTACATTTTGTGAATGCTGGAGGTCTCTGTTATTTAATACATAATGTTCATGATGATAGTTCCCTTGCTATTGCTAGAAGATAGCTGAGATTACTAGGCAAGGGAAATAATATCAATGGGAAGGGAAAAGTGAATAAATGAGGAACAATTTTTTTCACAGATTGGATATGTAAAACAATAAATTTTAAAAAAATACTTTAAATGAGAACTTATTCTGAAAGCATTAATTGAGTGTTTGCCTTATTATATGACTAAAATATCTAAACAGTAAAGACTTCTCCATGGTGAATCCCATTGTCCTTATGAAGCTTGCATTTTTGTAAAGATTTTATAAGATATGAAATATAGACCCAAAAGAAATGATAATGGTTAGATTATTAAATCTAGCATTTTAGCCAACATTCTTAATAATTAAAGTGTTATTTACTGCTCATCAGAATTGAATATATACAGAATTTACATTGGAAATTAAAAATTAGGAGAGTGTACATTTATAAATGTTTTAACAGATTTGTGTATTCCTTCTTTTAAATGCTCTCAATGTGAACCCTGAAGCTTAATGTTTCTTGAGGACAAAGCGTTTGCAAAATTCATTGTTTGTAGTCCCATTACAATATCTATTTGTATTGTATGTATCCTACCTTAAATTAATTCAGTATTTATAATGGAAGAGTAGAGCTTTTAAGATTGTAGAAGGAAGTTTCTGTCCCACCCAGTTTCATAGCCATCCAGCCCTAAAACAACACAGAGGCTTATATTAATTATAAATTGCTTGGCCTATTAGCTCAGGCTTATTATTAACTAACTCTTACAACTGAAATTAACCCAAATTTCTTGTCTATGTTTAGCCATGTGGCTTGCTTGTTACCTTTTCTCAGTAAGGCATTCTCATTTTGCTTCGTCTGCATGGGGCTGGTGACTGCTTTTTCTCTTCCCAGAGTTCTCTTAGTCTGGTCATCCTGCTTATACTTCCTGCCTGGCTACTGGTCAGTCTGCATTTCTTAAACTAATATGAGTGACAAATTTTTACAGTGTACAAAAGCATTATCTCTCAGAATAAGACTTATTATTATTTTTAATTATGTGTATATATGTGCATGTGAGTACAGGTGCCCACCGAGGCCAGAAGAATTGTATCCCTCTAGATCTAGAATTACAAGCAATTGTGAACTTTGTAGTGTGGGTGCTGGGAGTTGAACTCAAATCCTCTGGAAGAGCAGTACATGCTCTTAAATGCTGAGCAATCAATTTCTCCAGTACCCTATATTTAGGCCTTTAAAAAATAACTTCAAGGTTCTGCCTAGATGCCCTTCAATTGAAGAATGGATGAAGAAAGTATGGAATATATACATATTAGAGTACTACTCAGCAGTAAAAAACAAGGACTTCTTGAAGTTTGCAGGCAAATGGATGGAAATAGAAAACACCATCCTGAGTGAGGTAAGCCAGACCCAAAAAGAGGAACATGG
>NW_026068107.1:1442316-1449627 GCF_014885135.2 Alexandromys fortis
GGGGAGGCGGCGGTGGGGAAGAGACAGAAATCTTTAATAAATAAATTAATTAATTAAAAAAATAAAAATTAAAAATAAAAAATAACTTCAATTAACCTGCTTTCTCATTTTGCTCAATTTACTTTGAAATCAGGTGGATAAATGTTACTTGGGCATGAATATGACTTGACAGTAAGAGGTATCCTGATTTGTTATTTTTAACTATATAGTTGCATATCATATGCTACAATTCCATGTCTAAAGGTTAGAAGATACCTAGGTATGAAAATAATGTGATTGGAATTAAGGATTTTCTTTTAAAAAAATACCATTATCCAAAGAAAAATAGACCAAAAAAGTAACTAAACTAAATAATAAGAGGATGGAGAATAAAAGTTTTGTGATTGTTTCTCTTTTTCCTTCTTCAAATAAAGAGCAAATGTCTGTCTGCAAGTGATGGTAGTTATTGATATTCGGTCTGTGGAGTTGCAGTTACTGAGAACAAATGATAGCGCCAACAATTGAACTCCTTTTAGAAAAGCCACTTTATGCAGGTGGATTTTTATTTACTTAGTTTCTGTTTTCAATAATCAGCCCAACAAATATTTACTCTGCGCAGTCTTCTGTGGTGTTTAATGGCATGAGATCTGCAATCAAATAGATGCTCTTTTGGTTTCATATGCTACCCTGCTGTATTGTGTGACAGGGAAGAGCTTAATCCACTCCTAACTCAGTTGTTTCAATTGAACCTTTAGACTCTCAGAATTAGCTTTGCAGGGTATAGTCAGGATTCTCTAAAAAAAAAAAAAGTGTACATGTGCATGTGGAAGGGAGGGGTGTCACGGGAATCCCTCAATAAATGGAAACTGTTAATTTAAACTGTGTGCACTACTCTTATGCTTCTGTATGATGCTGGCATGGAATTAAAACATACATGCCCAGACCCACACCCACACATCCCCTCAATACTATCTGGTAATAAGGTTTAAATATACCATAGAAGATTTTAAATATAGACATGGCTGTAATGCAGTTGATCTGACAAATAATATGCTCTAATTAGTCCCAATCCTAATCTGTCTAAATTTTAAATGTTATAGAAGATAAATACTATACAAGGGACACTCAATAACTCTATATGTGAAAATGTTGAAGAACATATAGTTTTCAGTCCAGATGGGGGCATACATTGGTTATGCCTTTGCAATAGAATATATCCTGTATATAATTATATATATATATATATATATATATATATAGAGAGAGAGAGAGAGAGAGAGAGAGAGAGAGAGAGAGAGAGAGCAAATGAGTTATGTCACTAACATTTTCAGAGTAAGATTAACATTTTATAAAGTGATCTTTACTTTGTTCTAAATTGTCTTACATGGAAAATAAAACTAATGTTTTGAAGAGCACGTATGTGTTTTGAGGCTTAAAAGTGTTATGTGTAAAACATACAGAGAAAGCCAAAAGTTTATAGCCCAAGCGGGTAGAGGATTATTGGCTAATCCGTGTACACTATTGCGTAGTCCAGATGCATCCTTCAGCGTGCTGTCAAGTGTATAGTAAATCATGCGAACTCCATGACGTTCACTTTTATGTAGCATACATTTACTTTAACAATAGAAACAGCACAAAATATGACTCTGCTGTCATAGCACTGTGGGTCATGTCACAGAATCAAATGATTTTGGAATGCCATTTGTACCTTGATAAATGAAAGAGTATGACATATATCTATCCTTTAGAGGGCAAACAAAATGTTTTCACATCATCTACTAACCTCTTACATTCATGGGCTGACTAAATGGGTGCATTTAGAAGAATACCAAGTAATTTTGCTGCCAAACATAGGAAATTAAGTTTGCTGATTGATTTTGCATTTCATTCAAAAATAACTCTCTGTCAATTAGCAATGACTGTTTACCAAATTCTGACCAGAGCTTATATTGGGAAGTCGTAATCAGAAAATAATTCATGTGTTCTAGTGTAGTATTTGTGAGCTAGATTTTGATCTACTCTTCAGTAGTACATCACTTCTGAATTAGGTTTGTGTTGACAAAGGTTTCTGTCCCTTGCAGTCCCATAGCCATTCAGTCCCAAAGAAACATAGAGCTCTATATTAATTATAAACTGGTTGTCCTATTAACTTAGACTTTCTTATTAACTAATTCTTACATCTTACATTACATAGGTAATTCTTGTCTCTATTAGCCACGTGGCTTGGTACCTTTTATCAATGAGGCATTCCCATCTTGCTTCCTCTTGGTCTGGGTGACAACTGCAGACTGAATCGTTCCTCTTCCCACAATTCTCCTGTTCTGATTGCCCTGCCTATACTTCATACCTGGCTACTGGCCAATCAGCATTTTATCAAACCAATACAATGGACAAATCTTTATAGGGTACAAGACCATTGTCTCACAGTACCATTCCCTCCTTTTTTCAGAATAAAAACCTGAATCTAGTCTCCTTTGTTTAGCTTTCTTTCTGACCATTATTCATAACAACTTGTAACCAACTCTCTAAACAAAGACAAATATACATAGTCCATTTTTGGGGAATGTGGGTATAGTTTTTTTTTTCTGATTGGAGATGCAGATAATCTTATGGGCACCTAAAGAAAATTTAGGATTATAGTCAAGTCCTGACTGAGATATTCTATGAGGCTTGATCATCTCAGCCAGCAGTGTTGAGGCTGTTTTGGATGTAGAACTCAGATGAAATTCCAACAGAGGTCCTTTGAAATGTTGGATCATCTGGACCATCAGCTTGTACTGATATTTTTCAGAGGGTCTTCCTTAGTCAAACCTGATTTTTCTTAACCCAGATTGAATCCACAGACTCTCATGTTCTGTGAAAACAAAAGCAAAACCTCTTCTCCAAAGTAATATATCTTTTGACTTAAATTTGGAGTCAAGGCATTTTCAAAATATATATATGTTGGATTAATCCAGTAGCATTTATAATCAAATGTCTTTCTGCAGCTGTTGCTCCTTCCTCAGTCATCAAATAATTCAAAGACAACACAATAACACACAGTATCCAGATTCTCTGTGTATTTACCATCTTTATGCGGCTTTATTTTATACTCCATTTTCTTTTCTTTTCTTTTAATATTTGATATTTGAGACAAGATTTCTCTGTGTATCTTTGGCTGTCCTGGAACTCAGTCTATAGACCAGGATGTCCTTGAACTCACAGAGATCCACCTGCCTCTGACTCCCAAGTGCTAGGATAAAAGGTATGTGTCACCATACACAATTTCTCTCTTTTTTCAAGATTTAATCCTTTTTTCTTCCAAGCCTACATATTATTTAAACACACTGTAAACTGTTTAGAGGTATTTCATTTGAATCTCTCTCTACTGTATACCTCTCTTTTTTTCTGACCACATAAGTCTTTAATTTTCTAAGCAATATGGCTAGGATTAAAGCTGTGACTTTGATGGCTGGATCCACCCTGTTCCTTAACTTTCTGAGGGAGTAGCTTCATGGCAGAGGTACTGGCAGGAGCCATGTTTATTACCATAACCCTATGGAGTTTCAAAGTCTCTGCCACCACCAAGAAGCATGTTTTCAGTTATTTATAAACACCATTTAAGTGTTTGGTGTCAAGGCCTCTTAAAAGACTTGCAAGGTTTTTCAGCTAAAGCTAAGTCAGTAAGCCTCTTTTAAATGAGACACACTTTTCTCTAGCAAACAGAGCCCACCTGAGAAAATGCTGCTACCAGGAAGCCGTGTTCAGCCATGTTCTTTAGTGTCTAGAATTACTTCCCAAGCTCTCTAAGGTTTTATGTGGATGTAATTGTTTATGTTGGCACCATTTGTTGACAGAGGTTTCTGTCCTACCTGGTTCCGCAGCTGTTCAGTCTCAAAGAAAACACACAGAGGTCTACATTAATTATAAACTGGTAGGCCTATTAGCTCAGGCTTTTTGTGAACTCTTACATCTTAAATTAGCCCATAATTCTTGTCTGTGTTAGCCACGTAGCTTGGTACCTTTTATCAGTGAGACATTCTCATCTTGCTTCCTCTTTATCTGGATGACGACTGCAGACTGAGCTTTTTCTCTTCCCAGAATTCTACTGTTTTGATCACTCCGCCTTTATTTCCTGCCTGGCTATTGGTCAATCAGCATTTTATTAAACCAGAACAACTAACAAATCTTTATAGCGTACAAGACCATTGTCCCACAGCAGGTTTGATTTCAAGTAAATACATCCAGCTTTCATGGGCAGCTTGTAAAGGGGTTCTTTTTTAATTTATTTAGTTTTTAAAAAATAATCTTTTCTCATTTTACATACCAGTCTCAGTTCCCCCTCCCTCCTGTCCTCCATATCCTCCACATTACCCCACCCCATCCCCAACCCATTCCCCAGAGAGGGTAAGGCTTCCCATTAGTAGTCAACAAAGTCTGGCACATCACTTTGAGGGCCAAGGCCCTCCCCACTATATCTAGGTTGAACAAAGTATCCAAGGAACAAGGTATCTTTCCAAAGAGAATGGACTCCAAAAAGCCAGTTCAAGCAGAAGGGATAAATCATGGTCCCACTAGCCACTTGAAACTGTTCGCCTGTTTCTTCTTCAGCTGTCAAGTAACCAATTGCCTTGCCACTTTCACAACTCAGTGTGCCAGCTACACAGATGTTGCTGCCACTTCTACTCTGCAGCCTTTGTCGTTGCCTCTAGTCTGCTGATTCTGCTGATTCCTTTTTTTTGTATAAGCAGCTCGGTCCATTCTACTAAAAGGAGACAAGAAAATGAGCACAACAGTAAAATGTCTTCTTTGACCTTTTGTTGAACACCAGAGAAAGAAATACAATAAAATGGCTTCCAGTGGACCCATTAAGAGATACTGGGCAGTATGTTAACACAGCACAAGAAGAAATATTTTGAACAGGCATGGGCACATGTTTTGTTCAGATCCCAGGCCTTTTTTTTTTTTGGATTAATAACAGTTTTGTCACTTGAGCACAAATCACAGAGAAAGAGGTTTTGTGTATGGGCCAGTCACAACAATCTGGCAACAAAAGTCCACTCTCCCTGCCTGACTATCGAGGACTTATTAGTTGTAGTAGGATCATCCAGACTTTAGAGGTTATCACGGCTTGTGAGAACAGAACACCTGATAAAAACACCTTCGTATGCATTGCCTGAGGCCCTGCTTTCAGGAGCTAGGATGATCAGCAGCAGTCATTGCGTGGTGTTATCAAGTCCTTAGTGAGGGTCACAGAAGAATGGTATTAACATAAGGGTAGACTGGCAGTTTGACTGATAGTCCTTTTGCACAATGTTGCCAGAGAATCATGAAGAATCTAACACCTTTATTTAAGGACTCTGATTTCACCATTCTACAACATCTTTCTTTATACATAGGAAAATGGACATTAGAAGGAATGTTAACAAGAAGAACAAAAAGCACACCACCAACCCTGAGTAATTTTAATAGATTTTAACAGTGCTTTAGCTGGGATTAACTCCTGCATATTCCTAGGGAGTTCTAGATGTTGTCATCTCTCTCATGAAAGAAAACATCACTGAGTTATGGCAATTTAAGTGGAACTCCTAATACCATGTTAGAGCAGAGAGTATGGTCAGAGGCTCGCCTACTCTATGGTTTAAAGCTTGAAAACATACAAGAGAGAATAGCCAGCCTTTACTTTTTGTATCACTAAACTTGCTTTGCAGTGTGGGGGACAGCCTTACCAGGTGAAGTGAACATAGAAGAGTCTCCAGCTGCCTGGCATGCTTTCTGTGCAAGTATCTCATTTCTCCGATAGGGTGTCTAAGCTTTACATTCCTTGGAAGATAATGGAAAATTATTTCAGCTTAGTAGCACACTCTCCACTTACTGTACCACTATCACTGTAGATTTCTAGAATATTAACCCTTATTCATCAATAGGGCTTCTAATGTATTTGCAGACCCAGCACAATGTATATGACTTTCTACCATTTAGTTTCAGAAAGTTCACTTCCAGAAGAAACACAAGGAGATAAATTGCAGTCGATCCATTTCTAAAGTTTGTTTGTTGAGAGATTTATGTATGAACAGTACCTTGTCAGTGCAGTTAGTTGTCCTTATTTTTTTTTTAACAAATGCCAGAGAACAGCAAAGTGGTTTGCAAATGGGGGAGGGGAGCACTGAGAAATCTAGCAGTAGTTGTCTTGAAACATATTCATATTTATACGAACTTGCTTTCTAGGGTGAAACAAAGTGTATAATAAAGAACTGGTGCCAGGCATAGCCGTTCACACCTGTAATCATACTTATTAGGAAACTGAGAAAGATGAAGAACCACCAGCTTGGAGCTATTCTATACTACATAGTGATTTCCAACAATACTGGGCTACAAATTGAGACCGTGTCTCCAAAAAACAAAAACAATGCTTGTAAGATGTCTGAGTGGAGACGGCCGAGAAGGGTACAAGAGAGGGAATATAGGGAGAGACAGCTCAAACTAAGGACCACTTAAGGGGTAGTATGGAAACCTAGTACAACAAAAGCATCCTAAAATATGTACATATATGAAGTTAATTTTTCTTTTTTATAATTTTATTTTCTTTTCCTTTAAAAAAAACAAATTATCATTTTTATTATACATACCAATCCAAATTCCCTTCCCTCCTCCCATTCCCTCCACTTACTCCCTCCCAACTCCACCCCCCATCCACTCGACAGAGAGGGTAAGGCACATTGGTTTGGGGAAGGTCCAAGGCCCTCCCTACTATATCTAGGCTGAGAATAGGGTCCCCAAAGGCCAGTACACGTGCCAGTGGTCCCTCAGTCTGCCCCAGCCATGCAACTGTCAACCACATTTCAGAGGGACTAGTTTGGACCTATGCTTTTTCCTTCCCTGTCCGGCTGGAGTTGGTGAGCTCCCATTAGTCCAGGTAGGAGAACATGAGGGAATGGGATAGTCAAGATGGAGGAAGGACAGAGATGAGAGGAAGGAAAGAGATATCTTGATTTAGGGAGCCATTATGGGGATAAAAAGAAACCTGGGTCTAGAAAAATTCCCAAGAATCCACAAGGAACGGGGTGCACCCACCCACTGAGACAGTGGGGCTGATCTATTGGGAGCTCACCAAAGCCAGCTGGACTGTGACTGAAACAGCATGGGATAAAACCGGACTCTCTCATCATGGCGAACAATGAGGACTGATGAGAAGCCAAGGTCAATGGCAAGGGGTTTTGATCCTACTTCATGTTCTGGCTTGATGGGAGCCTAGCCAGTTTGGATGTTCACCTTCCTAGACATGGACGGAGGGGGGAGGACCTTGGACTTTCCACAGGGCAGGGAACCATGACTGCTCTTTGGATAGGAGAG
>NW_026068107.1:1449713-1460864 GCF_014885135.2 Alexandromys fortis
AAAAAAGAAAAAAAACTCAAAAAAAAAAAAAAAAAAAAAGAATCCACAAGGAAGACCCCAGCTAAGACTCTAAGTAATAGAGGAAAAGGTGCCCAAACTGGCCTTGCTCTGTAGTCTGATTGATGGCTATCTTAAATATCACCATAGAATCTTTGTCCAACAACTAATGGAAACAGAGGCAGAGACCTGCATTGGATCGCTGGACTGAGCTCCCAAAGTCCAGTTGAAGAGTGGGAGGAGACCATGATTTGTATGAAGTTTATCTCGATAAAATCACCAAATAATGGGAAGACAGAGACTCAACTGGACATCTCTTGTCACCAAATCCAGTCCCAGGATTGGGATGCATCTAATTGAGTTGTTGGCCAAAGGGGTCCGATGAAAACCATCAAACAACCCAGGCTGCTGACAAGACTATAGGTTGGTCTCCACAAATATATTGCTGAAGATAATATCTGTGTAACTCATTGACTATTCAGAAGTCGTTCTGATACCTACATAGAGCCTTAATCTCTACATTCTATCATATTTGTTAGAGGAATGTATTCCACATGCTACCAAAAGAGAAATGTAAATACCAAGCCAGCTGCAGACCTTTGATCTTCAATAGTGTCCTGTCTGCAAAATCTGTTAGGATAATGGTGGCACATAGCTTGTAGAAGCAACCAATCAATATCTGATTTTTTTATATTTATTTATTTATTATATATACAATATTCTGTCTCTGTGTGTCTGCAGACCAGAAGAGGACAGCAGATCTCGTTACAGATGGTTGTGAGCCACCATGTGGTTGCCAGGAATTGAACTCATGACCTTTGGAAGAGCAGGCAATGCTCTTAACCACTGAGCCATCTCTCCAGCCCTCAATATCTGATTTAACTTAAGGCCAAACCCTCTAGATGGAGCCCATACCTAACACTACTTGGGTAACAAAGAGCCTAAGACTAGATAGCTCAGGGACCTAGGGTAAACCTAAGTACTACTGTTCCGCTAAAAGAACATAGCAATAAAATGACTCCTAATGACATTCTGCTATACTCATAGATCATTGCCTACTCAGCCATCATCAGAGAAGCTTCTGCTGCCTGTATCAGATGAGAGCAAATGTAGAGATCCACAGTCAGACATGCAGAGAGTGAGAAACCTTGGAATAGTCAGCCATAAAAGGGATGTATCCATCAAATCTCTCCCCTCAGGGTTCAGGGAACCATACAGAATAGGAGGCAAAAGAACGTAAGAGCCAGAGGGGATGGAGGACAAGGAAACAAGGTCCTTTACACCAAAAGGATTGATGCTCATATGAACTCATAGAGACTGAGGCAGCATGTACAGGGCCTGCACAAGTCTGCAATAGGTGGAGCCCTAGAGTTGAAAGGAAACGTGAACATGTGCCCCCATCGTTAACCTAGAAGCAATTTCCAATTGATAACCACTTGCAAATAAAAGTTTAGTTTCCTCCAATGGAGTCTCACTAGGGAAACAGACTGCTCTTAAGGGTAGGTCACATGACCAACAGAAAAGAGCAGAAAAATCAGTATATTTCATTATATTCCATACTTTATTTATAAAGGAGGTTTTGTGTTATGTCATTTGTATAACTTTAGGCTAATATAAGTATGTTAAATATGCCAAGGATAATTAATACAAGAGATGTTGTGAAAAAACAAGATGTCTAAGTAGATACAAGTAGGTGTAAGCAAGTCTGATGACCTAAATTCAATCTCTAGATCTCATAAGATACCATGAGAGAAATCAATAGTTATGTTCTGACCTCTACACATATACCATATACCATGGTAACACACACACACACAAATAAATAAATAAGTAAAATTAAATGAAGAAACCCCAGCCCCATGTCAAAGATTAGTACTTCTTTTCTTTGCCTCATAAGCATTCTTTAGAAACTAGTAAATTGCATTCTGAATGTATTTAAAAGAGGTTTGTAGGGCCAGCAAGATGGCTACATAGGAAAGAAAAGTTACTGCCAAGTTGAGTACCATGCATTTCCATTTCTGGAATCTATATGGTGGAAGGAAAGAATGGACTCTCTCAAGATGTCCACTGATATTCACAAGATTAAATGGATGCATAAATGTAACTTTTAAAAGACAAGTGTGAGTCTACTGCACCGTGCCCCAAGTTAAATGTGTGATGGGGAGACAGTACCAACAAGTCACTACCCTTCTACACTCTCCCTTCCTCTTACCATTGTCCAGTTCACAGTGTTTCTGCTTCTCAGTAGTGTAAAAGAAATTTGCAGGCAAGAGAAACAATACTTTGTCCTTCAAATTTTCATGAATTCCCTTGCTAGGTATAGATGGTCCAATTATCCATGGTGAAGTTAGCTGCAGTAGGAAATGGGCGATCCCTACTATCACAACAGTAACTAAGTCACACTGTACAGTGTGCAAGGTTTCTAACTAGCATATTCTATATATCAGAGGTGCTCACTGCATGTTCAGTTTATACAGTAGATTTATTGAGAAATAATCCTGTTGCAAATTAGAGGAATGTATGTTTGATTCAATTCTGGCTGAGTTGGTAGGTAGAAGGTGCCCTGCAATATGCTGACTGAAGGAAGGCAATCTGGAATCTACCAGTTACAACAGTATAATCATCATGATGCTAGGTAACTCTTGCCTTCTCTGTGACCCACTTTCACTATTTATGGCAAGAGAATGTTCAAGTGAAATTGTGTGCCTTTCTTTAGGCAATTTATAGAGGTAGCATTAGAAGGAATTCAGTGGCCAAGGTTTTCACACTTACACACATATACCATGCTTCCTGGTTTGAAGTATAAGAGCTCTACTTTGCTGTTTCAATTTGCACACATGATTTAATTTGACCAGAAGTTCATAGACTTAGAAATTGTAAATCATCATCCTAGATATTTTTTAAGGAGTCAGATTCTTGGTTCTTGGGCTTGCTTCAGGTATCCTGATGTACAAAATGTCTTAAGTTGCAGGATTAAAAAATAAATAAATAAATAAAAACTAGTTGATGTGGGAAGAAGCAGCTTACCCAGAAGGTGCTTAAAGATCCCCTGAAGCTCTTAAGGAAACTCATTTTTCTCTTCTTGCATGTATATTTCTTCCTGCTGAGATAAGATATGATGGCAGTGGGAAGTGAACTGTTCTGCAGGGTGTTCTGAGAGTGATTTCCCTTGAATGAAGTAGGCGGGGCTAAAGGCCTAAGCCTAAAAAGGCAAATGTTAATGAACAGAGGCTTCAGGGCTGTCAGTCACTGATGCTGTGGAATTGTACTGGGAATTAAGTAAAGCCTGGAGCTGTTCTGAATGCAAAGTACCTTGCCAAGGAATGAGGGATTGGAGGCCCTTGGGAAATTCTAAGATTAGAGGAAAATTTTGCTTGTTTTGTTTTTGCTTTGTTGAGTACATCAAGATAGGAAGATCCATTCTGAAGAAATGCAAACAGGCATGATGGGTTATAAAACTGGAAAGTGAGCTGAGTTGTGGAAGCAGAAACTATATTCCTATTTTTAAGTACCTATGCCACCTAAAATAAAACCTTTAAGCTGCTTTAAGGACTATATTTCAAGACCCATGGAAACATCTCACTTTTATTCGTGATTATTTTTAAGATAAAAATCTTAAAATTAAGGATCTTGATTTATACTTTTTAAAAAACATATTATGTTTCTATCATTTAGCTTCTTCCTCTTCTGCCTTAGGTTTTTATTCTTAAACAGGATATGACTATGTAGCTCTGGCTGTCCTGGGATTTGAACTTGCCATGTAGACCAGGCTGGCTTCAAACTTAGCTGCTTCTGAGTACTTGGGTTAGTGTTGTGTCAGTTTCCCCAGCTCCCACTTCATTTTTCTACAGCTTCTTTAGAAAATGACATCTCTTAGTATTTCTTTAGGTGTACCCATGGCAGGGCATGTAAGCTATGAAGTCCTGTGGGCTAATGCTCTGCCTCTGTCTGGAACTCTTTTCTTAGAAGTATGTGGGCTGGAGAAACAAGATCTTACTTTGTAGACCAGTCTGGCCTAAAAGTTATTATGTAGTATGGGCTCTTCTTGAACTCACAGACATCCTCTTACCTTAGCCTCCTAATTGCTGGGACCTAGACATGTGCCACCAAACATGTATAAAGGGTCAGGCCTTTTTTGTAATATAATCCACAAATTACATAGTCAATCTTTGTCCTTGATATCATTTATGGAAATTTTGCTAAACTATGTTGTCTGTGGACGTAACGGCTCGAAAGAGACTAGTACAATTCTGTTTAGTTCTTGAATATCAGGCATTTGTCATTGGTCCTAAATACCAGATTAAACTAGCTAAAAATTGAGAGGGCCCTAATATTAGGCATTGGAGCTTTGGTGTTTCACTCCCTGAGGCCTAGATGTAATGATCTCTCAATTGCTATCTAAATAATTCAGGTCTTTCATGTGTGAATTGTTTCTAAGTTGTATCCTCTGAGCTCTTTTGTAAACTTGGTAGCAGAGGCAGGGCAGATCTAGCTCTGGATGATAAAGATTTGCTGCTCTCACCAGGTAAGAAGACCTGCTAGCAATGGCTTTCTACCACTCTGCAATGCTATACACAGTCGAAACTGCTAAGTGAGATCTGGCACAAGCCTTAGGCTCCCCCTCAGGAGAGATGCTGAGACTTGCTAGAGATTATTCATTGTTATTGTTTGGAACATTAGGGGCCTGATAGCTTAGTTAACATTTGAGTACTCTGAGCATCAGAGGGAAAAAATCTCAGGCTTAGCAAGCTAAAGGTAAACGCTAAACTCCCAAGCATGACAGATTAAATCTATTTCACTTAAAGGTAAGGCCATGAATATATGCACCTTTGACAGAGTGCATACTCTGACTGCCCTACCATGAGAATGTTGGGTCTCCTTCATTCTCATGGGGTCATCTTCAAATTAGCAGCATCTAAGTGTTGGATGCATGTGAGCACTCTCTGACTGAAAGAGGTTTTAAGACAAGTTATCTTGTTAGTTACTAACAACTGCTTTGCTGGTACCCGTTCTGACCACGTGAAGAAACATCTCTTTCTTTGTGGCTTGTTTTTTTTTTTTTTTTTTTTTTTTTTTTTTGTAATTCCAAAGACAGTCTAACCTGTCTTATCAAATGAGTGAAACATGGCTGTGTCGGCCTTTCTTCTCTGCAGCATACAGTGACCCATCTGAAAATGATCTGTCACATGGTTTTCAGTTTGTTTTTCAGGTTTGTTTTATATATTCATTTGTTTGTATCTGTGTATATGTGCATCATCACATGCAGATGCCCCCAGAGGCCAAAAGAGGGTACTGGATTCTTTGGGGCTACAGATAGAGGCGACTGAGAGCTGGCCAGCATGGATGCAGGAATCCAAGTCTGGTCCTTTGCAAGAGAGTTAGGTGCTCTCAACTGTCAGGCCTCTTCACCAGCCCTTCTTTGTATTTCCAAGCTGGTTCTTGACAGTTGCTATGGGTGGAGTTAGTGTCTTCTGGTAACACATGATCATGGGATTCACAGCATGGTGATAGTTCCTTATAGTTTCTGAAATGAGTCTTATTCTGAGATGGGTCCCCCAGTTTTTAGCATCTGATTTAGGCAGACATTTAAAGTTAGCGATTTGTGCTGAGAGGGGTTAAAGCTGAGATACGTTTTTTTTGAATAGACATTTTTTTAAAGGTCTGCCAAGCACAAATTGGACTAGATGTGCTTAAAAAAGAGAAAGAGAGTGAGACAGAAAACAAAGTTGGGAGGGTATGAAATTAGGGGTGGATCTTGGAGGAGATGGCTGAGCAGGGAGGTTAAATATGATCAAAATACAGTGTATGAAATTCTCCAAGAATTAATAAAATATTGTTTTTAAAAAGTTAACGGACTGCCAGGAACAATGATTCCTTTGCCAATATTATGTGGGTGCTTTTGAATAAGTGCCTAAATAATTTCTTTTGCATCTAAGAGGACCAGCTAGAGATCAGAGACTATAAATACTGCTGACCGACCATATGTGTGGGTGTAGCCTTAACTATGTGTAAAAGCAGACATTAGCCATCTGTACTAGCTACTTTTCCCATTGCTGTACCAGACAAGAAACAAATTAAGGTGGAAGGGTTTGTTTTGGCTTACAGTTCACATGGATTCAGTTCATCTTGGTGGAGAATGTTGAGCTTGAGAATAATGGTTACATTGTATCTGTAGGCAGGAAGCAGAAAGAGGTAGATGCTGATACTCAGCTGGCTTTTTCCTTCATATTCATTCTGGGTAAATCTTGTCAACTAGGTTGACCTAATCTAGGGACTCTGTCACAGGCATTCCTGCAGGTTAGTTTGCCCAGTGACCCTAGAACTTGTCAAGTGGACAAGTGATATTAACCAGCAAAGAGTCTTAAGATGTCACCAATTATGACTTGCTACAGTTTGGGGAAATCCCATATCGTGTCTGTTTTTTTTTTTTCCTCAAATTGTTCTCTTTTACCACGGACCCATATTCCAAACTTCTCTTTCAGGAATCCTTCAGATACTACTATGTGCACAAAACCTTCCCTAGATATTTTCTGTCAAGCCTACCATCCACTCTTTGGAATTCATTGGGTATAAATTCTCTGTGTCTTTCTTCAATGCAGCACCCAGATGATTACAAGAGAAGAGAGCACTGGTGGTGGGGTGTGTTGGGGGCTATGGGGGAGTGAATCGCTATCTATTAGCTTAGAAATTCAAATGTTGGCGAATTGTAACATGTGAATCAAAACCGTCATGGTAATATCTCATCTTTCCTCTAATTCCTCCACCAGCTCCTCCTCTTCCCACATTCATTCCTCCCCTTCACATTCTACCTTCCATCTCCTCCTTCCAAGTACCTAATTACAGTTTTGCAAGACAGATTACAGACTTTATAGTGTTATATTCACACCTGGAGTTTCCATTGATTTTATGCAATTCAGCTTTGAGTGCCACTTTGCCTTGCATTCCCATAGCAACCCCACACAGCAGAAGGAGAGAGGAAAGAAACGTGAAAGCTCAGCAAAGGCTGCTCCTGAACCTTGTGCTTTTATGACTGTTTCGGAAGGGAAGACACAAATGAACAGGATATCACTTCATGTGTTGACTGCTTGTGTTTGAAGAAGAAATTCTCAAAAGGATATTATACTATAGGAAAAGTGGAAAAACGGTTTGTGCTTAACTGACAAAGGAGAGGATATAAAAAAGGTTTGTGAAATATCTTGATAATTGTAGTCTCTGATCTATAAGAAAAATCAGAGAAACCTGGGTGTTTCTTGCTGATGCTTCCACCTACAGTGTCCCCTCACTTGCTGATCTTAGAAGAAAGAAGCAGAAAAGGAGTCAGGGGTCAAACATTGCTGCCTTGGAGTCTGATCACGCTTGTGTGTTTAAGTTGACCTTTTGGATCCTGTGCCCTTGCTGAGTTTTTTAAATATGTTATGTGAACAATGACCCAAATTTGTCTTTCAGATTTTAGAGTTGCTGAAAATCCTCTTTCCATTCACCTTGTGCAATGATGCTGCTTTTGCTGTCAGTCAGGCTCTATGGTACTTGCTGGCTCTAGCGGCATGACTTGACTCCCTTTCCATGTGTGGTATCTTTCACGGCTCTTTGTAGCTCTGCTTTTGTGTCATCTGAGAGTTCTTTGCTCACAAGTTTAAGTAAAGTAGCTCCTGCTTCCCATCCCTTTAAGAACCCTCAATCCCATTAGTTTTTTTTTTATTCACATGGAACATATTACTAACTTAGGTTATCTTGTTTGGTGGCTTATTCTCTGCCCTGTTGCTGTAATATACTAGTAGCCTTCTCTGCTTTATAGTCTCCCATCTGTCCTGTCTCCCAGCACAAACCTGTTGGGTGAAGGAATGAATGAATGAATGAATTAGTTAATTAATTCAGAAAGTGCTTATTGAACAGCTCGTAGGGGCTTACCTCATGACAACTCATTTTCCCACTGACCTCTCGGAAATCTTCCTGACACAAATATCAGGCTGTGAAGGCTAACGAATGCCATTCTTCTTGTCTCCTGTCACTGTAGTCCTCATAGGAGTAGAGAACAAGACCTATTTTAGACCTTCAGGGACAAGGTATTTCAAACGTGCTCCCCAGAGCTGGAGGGTGTAGTTTGTCTTGCTTCAGCCATGTTTCTAGGCACCATCCTTTCTCCAAATGTTAGGCAATTAAATTCTAAAAACATTGACGCAGTTACCTGTCTTGAACCATTCAGGATTTTGAAGATACTTCAATATACATGGGAAACTGATAGCCATGGTCTCTGCCATATGCACTGAAAATATCTTTTATGGATACTCTAGTTGTTTATAAATTTACTTTCTTGTCTGCTATGTTCAGCAAGTCCGGTTTTATCCCATGCTTTTTCAGACCCGGGCCAGCTGGCCTTGGTGAGTTCCCGATAGAACATCCCCATTGTCTCAGTGTGTGGGTGCACCCCTCGCGGTCCTGAGTTCCTTGCTCGTGCTCTCTCTCCTTCTGCTCCTGATTTGGACCTTGAGATTTCAGTCCGGTGCTCCTATGTGGGTCTCTGTCTCTGTCTCTTTCATCACCTGATGAAGGTTAATATTCAGGAGGATGCCTATATGTTTTTCTTTGGGTTCACCTTCTTATTTAGCTTCTCTAGGATCACGAATTATAGGCTCATTGTCCTTTATTTATGGCTAGAAACCAAATATGAGTGAGAACATCCCATGTTCCTCTTTTGGGTCTGGCTTACCTCATTCAGGATACTGTTTTATATTTTCGTCCATTTGTATGCAAAATTCAAGGAGTCATTGTTTTTTTTTACTGCCGAGTAGTTCTCTAATATGTATATATTCCATACTTTCTTCATCCGTTCTTCCATTGAAGGGCATCTAGGTTGTTTCCAAGTTCTGGCTATTACAAACAATGCTGCTATGAACATAGTTGAGCAAATACTTTTGTTGTATGATAGGGCATCTCTTGGGTATATTCCCAAGAGTGGTATTGCTGGGTCCAGGGGTAGGTTGATCCTGAATTCCCTGAGAAATCGCCACACTGCTTTCCAAAGTGGTTGCACAAGTTTGCATTCCCACCTGCAATGGATGAGCGTACCCCTTTCTCCACAACCTCTCCAGCAAAGGCTATCATTGGTGTTTTTTATTTTAGCCATTCTGACAGGTGTAAGTAGTATCTTAAAGTTGTCTTGAGTTGCATTTACCTGATCGCTAAGGAAATTGAGCATAACCTTAAGTGTCTTTTGGCCATTTGAACTTCTTCTGTTGAGAATTCTCTGTTCAGCTCCGTGCCCCATTTTATAATTGGGTTGATTAGCCTTTATGGTCTAGTTTCTTGAGTTCTTTATATATTTTGGAGATCAGACCTTTGTCAGTTGCGGGGTTGGTGAAGATTTTCTCCCAGTCAATGGGTTGCCTTTCTGTCTTAGTGACAGTGTCTTTTGCTTAGCAGTCAATGAGGACTACTGAGAACTCAAGAACAATGGCAGTGGGTTTTTGATCCTACTGCACATACTGGCTTTGTGGGAGCCTAGCCAGTTTGGATGCTCACCTTACTAGACCTGGATGGAGGTGGGTGGTCCTTGGACTTCCCACAGTGCAGGGAACCCTGATTGCTCTTTGGGCTGACAAGGGAGGGGGACTTGACAGAGGGAGGGGGAGGGAAAAGGGAGGTGGTGGCGGGGAGGAGGCAGAAATCTTTAATAAATAATTAATAAATAAATAAAAAAGTCAAAAAAATAAAAACCACCTATGAGTGAGTGCAAAAAAAATAAAAATAAATAAATTTTCTTTACTAGCTAATTTTTGAAAATATAAGTGATGAAAGGTTTTTTCTTTAAGTATTTATGGACAAGAGAAAACTATTTACTTCATTAATAAAGCTGTTGAATAAGTGTTATTTCATTTTCTCTCTTTGGGTAATAGTCCTTACAAATACTAGGCATTATTTTGATCATTTTTAATGTCCTTACTAGCTATCCAGGTTTCTTTATCACTGGAAGGTGCTAATCTCTTTATACTTGTCTGTCTGTCAGAATCAATGTGGCCACAGGTCTTGGTGGGGTGTAGCTCTTACTGACAAGTTTGCAAATACTGTAGTAAATCTGGTCATTTTAGCCAATTTTAGCCATAGTACTTCAGCCAAGATACAATCTTGTTTTCTAGGCTTTAGTAGATAGGTGATGAGCTTTACTTTTGAAAAGTTATGAAAATATATCATCTTCACATTATAGTTATTATGAAAAATTAGAATATTCTTAGGGCAGTACTTAACATATTTGCTCTTCCAAACAAGAGGTTTCACCACAAATTTAATCACTCATATGCAATTGCATCTCTCACAGAAATTATGTTTACATAATAGGGGATTGTTTCCTACAGGAATGCTGAGCATGTCCGGTATAGTTCAGGAAAGTATTCTGACATCTAGGTGTTTCTCACAGACAGTAATGGGGTCAGTGTCCTCACCTGTCATCCCAAATTAGGAATCACCACTGGATCTTGTTGAGCCCTTAGGGATAGTAAATAGATTCCACACTCCTAGAGCCAAATAATATATCAGCAGTGGCCTTTACCTTCTTGGGGCCACTCTGTCTATGCCTGGAAATAAATGATAATTTCAAGTTTGAAATCTAAATTAGGTCAGATGAGAAACAAAATGCTTCTTCATTTTGTTTTGATTCCTCCAACATGCTTATACATCTACTCTACAATTTTTGACACTCTTTCTTTGAATTTTGTTTTAGCTAATTTCATATAAGACAAATTAATCTTATATACCTAACATAATTTGTACATATCACATGTCACAATAACAGTAGGGGTGTGTGTGTCTTTTGATGGCCTATGAGAGCAGATCATGAGTATATGTAACCTAAAATTGATTGATTGATTGAGTGTATGTTTGAAAATTTCTCAATAACTATTCTTCAGATACACTATCCATTGATTTTCGTGCAGTTCAGCAAATTTCTAAAAAAAAGTCTAGAAAATCAACCTTTTCTGGTCTTCCCTCAAAAATATACCTGATGAAGCCGGGTGGGTGGTGACGCACGCCTTTAATCCCAGCACTTGGGAGGCAGAGGCAGGCGGATCTCTGTGAGTTCAAGGCCAGCCTGGTCTACAAGAGCTAGTTCCAGGACAGGAGCCAAAAGCTACGGAGAAACCCTGTCTCAAAAATCCAATA
>NW_026068107.1:1460951-1466676 GCF_014885135.2 Alexandromys fortis
ATTAACTTGACAGATATACTGTATAGCCTGAATTCTACATAATGTATCATTCCAGGGATTCGTTTCTTATGTATTTAATAAAAAGAAAAAATAACTTTCTACCCACGGCTCCTCCAGGATCAGTATTAAAGACATGCATGTAGAAGTGTCTTACTTAGCACAGTATAGCAAATTAGATACACAAGAGATCGTTATGATAAAATATTTATCAATACTGAAAGACATGTAGTGCTCATTTTGAAAATGTAGCTTCTGGTTGAGGTAAGAAGAAATCTTAAAGACATTTTAATTTGATCTCCCTGATGGCCAAGATGCTGAAATTTTAAAAAATTTTATTGGAATTTTATTATTCTCCTTTTAAAAGCTGTCTATTCAGTTTGTTAGTCCATTTATTAATTGGTTTTTTTTCGTGTTTAATTTTTGGTCTACATTCTACCACACAGTTATTGGCATATCCTTTTTTACTACTGCTCCATTCACAAGAGCTGAGAAATTAAACTACCCTAGATGTCCACCAATAGATGAATGGATAAGAAAATATAGAATATATGCATAATTAAAATTTATTCAGTTATGAATCAAAATGAAATCCTGAAAGTTACAGAAAAGGAAATGAAACTGGGAATGATGTTACATTTCTCAGAAATACAAATACTAAATATTTGCTTCCATATGTGGTTCCTAAGTTTTAATTTTGCATTCATATATACGCATGTATGTCTTGAAACTAGAAAGATAAACATAAAAAGAATGTCTTGAGGGGAAGGCTGGGGAGCGGGGAAAGGAGACTAGTGGAATACATGTGCCCCTGTAAGCAGAAAGGAGTCTCCTGGGCCAAAGGAGGGAACCAATAGTAGTGAACAATGGGGTAAAGAAGAGGGTCGACAAAAACATAGCATGTTTGAAATTATCATAGCAAAACTCAATACTTTCAATGCTAAATCTAAAAAGTAATAAAAATAAAAACTAAATAAAATGTAGCTGCTCTTACGAGGATTCAATGAAAACAGCCAGGGTAACCCTCCATCCCCCAAATTCAATGCCAGAAATTAAGAATGAAGTTGTTGCTGTCTGGGTAATATTTTTTACATCTTCTTAAACTGCCACATTGCACTTTAACAGTCATGAAAGGAGAAATTGGGGAAAACCTTATTTATGAATGGTACTTATTTCAGACTGAAGTTGCCCACCCAAATCTGTAAAAGATTACAGCCACAAGGGAAATAACCAACTAAAAGGCATATGGCGACAAACAAAGGAAAATGAAAAGTAAAACTAATCTGTCTTTGTGAAATGCAAAATTGTACAGTTAGCTTCCTGCCCTTGTGATGCCAACGCTAAGAATGCAGTCTCTGTATGACCATGAACACTTTATGCAGAGAAGTTGCCTTAAAAGTGGTTAGAGAGTGCCTTTATCGCAGGGCTCCTGAGAGATGCAAAGCTAACTTCATTTTGGAGGTTTTCATCTTAACCCATGCTTTCTGGGACTCCCATTAATAAAATCTTTATGAACATAAACTGTGAAACATGTGAAAACAACAGAACAGCTGAATTGAAAATTCAAGAATTTAATTTATGTAATTATCAAATAATAGAAATTACCTTTACATTTAAAGAGTGTAAAACATCAGCAGCATGAATGACAGTGAAAATACAATTTCTAAAATATTTTATTTTCAAATAGCCAAATGTATTTTTCAGAAATGGAAAATTCAGTAGGTAGATTTAACAGGAGATTAAGGATAAAGAGAAGATTCATGAGCTGGAGGGGAAATCTGAGCATATTTTCAAAATGTGTTACATAAAGACAAATGTAAAATATATTGAAAATGTGGAGGATAGAACAGCAAGATCTCTTATATATCTAATCAGAATCCTAAAAGTAGGGAAAGAATAAGACTATGAGAAAAAATTATGCCAAGGAGAAAAATGGCTAAATCTTCACAGCCATGTACATATATGCAGACACACAGCACTTATGCATAGAATAATAAAACTTCAGAATATTAAAACAATTATTTAAAGAGAAAAAGGCCATTTGCAGAAAAATGTCCAGAAAATTTATCAAGCAAAATAACAGAATGCCAGCAATCACAGTAATATGAATAGACTATATTTTAGCAAATGGGCAGCACAGTTATTTTCATGCTAGGTCTTTAAAATGTACTATGTCTGCTAGACAACTAAGGAAAATAGAGATAGCCTATATTGTTTGAGGAGTCTCTTGAACTCCCCTGGCCAACAACCCTAAGGGAGATTTCTCATGCCTGGTACTGGGTTTTTTCTTAGATAATCTATGGCTCTTAAAGAAACATTGTCACACTAAGTAGAATAACTTTATTTAAGATACTTATAGGTAAATACAGATTTAGATATAGCTAGACAGACACACTAATATGTGCCTAATTTTAATAAACATAAAATAAGGTTACCTATAACTTTCAAACATCTTTAGTATTATTTATCCCCCCCCGTGTGGTGGAATATTTAACTATGTAAATATATGTTGTATTTGTTTAACTATTTAAAGATGCGTTACATTTGTTTAATTATGAAAAGATCTGTTGCTGTTTTAGCTTGCCTGCCTAAGGCAACTGATTGGTCTAATAAAAGCTAAATGGCTAATAGTGAGGAAGGAGGTATAGGTGGGCTTCTTGGCAGAGAGAGTAAATAGGAGGAGAAATTTAGGCTCGAGGAAGAAGAGATGACAGGTAGATGACAGGGGCCAGATAAAAAGACGTGAAGGAAGCAGGAAAGTAGGACATACAGAATGAGAAAAAGGCAAAAAACCACGAGGCAAAACATAGATAAATAGAAACATGTAAATCAAATTAAAAGAGATATTGGGACAAGTCTAAGCTAAGGATAAGCATTCGTAATTAATAATAACTCTCCGTGTCTTTATTTAGGAGCTGGATGGTGGCCCAAAGAAAAATACCAACTATACCCCTCCCTCTACATTGCCTCAAATGTAAAAGGAGCAGAAACATTGAAAATAAAAGGCCAAATAAAAATTGTCAGGCATATACAAATGTACCTTGCAAGTACTTGCATAGTTATACTATTTGTCAGATAAAATGAGCCTTAAAGATAATTTTTAAAAAGCATGCTAAAAAAGAGTATTCTTTTATAATGATTGAGAATTCAGATCACTACAAAGTTGAAATCAGCCCAACAAATGCATAAAGGAAAACGTGGTCAAATATGAGGGAGAAACACATAAATATATAATCTTTAGCTCACTGACTAGAAGCAACTGATGAGTTAAAGAAAAATAGGTAAGAACATAGGTAGGCCAATACACATTTTGCTGTAAGTACAACAATACAATAGTAAATATTTTCAACTTCATGGTCTATACGTCTATATAACTTTACCAATGTTGGATGAGATCAGCCTTATACAATATACACATGAATGATCCATGTGTATATTGGCTGTTTCCAATATAACTATTTAAACAATGGGATTTTAATATCTCATTGTTTTCATGTATAAGAAAATCTACATCTGCTAATTTTCACCTTAAAACTATTTTTACCTTCTGCCTTAACTACTTTTCTGCTGCTGTGATGAAGCACCATACCCAAGGCCACTTATAAAGAAAAAAACTAGATGGGGGTTTACTGTTCCATAGGGTTAGTATGTGACCGTCCTGGCAGGGAGCATGGCACTAGAGCAGTAGCTGAGAGACAACAACCACTAGGCAGAGTGGAGAGGTATCTAGGAATCACGGGGGCTTTAGAAACCTCAAAGCCAATCCCCAGTGACACACCTCCTTCCTAGGCCACACCCCCTAACCCTTTCCAATAGTGCTAGCAGCTGGGAAGCAATCATTCAAGTATGTGAGTCTTTGTGGGCCGCTCTTATTCAAACCACCACAGCTTACATACTAAACAAAGAGCAGATTAGACTTGATCCACCAGGCATAGCTTGCAACCTCTCTTATCCAAGATTTGTATGACATGGTTAATAAATTTAACTTAGTAAAAAATCTTATCTCTAGTATTTAGGGAGTATTTAATCAAGTACTACTTACTAAAATTCTCACTGTGTAGGCTGTAAGACAGTTATCAATATTTCTGATATAATATATTTACTATAAATCGTATTTTCTTAACCACTAGCATCAACTCTAAAAATTGTATGCTTTTATAAAATATATAAAATTCTGTACAAACTTAAAATAAAATAAATGTAAATAAATATCCATGAGGTAAAAATTCATAGAAAATTGAGAAGTATTTACAGAGAGGAAATGTGTTTGTACCTTTAATTTTTAACAAAATAAAGCCGGGCGGTGGTGGCGCATGCCTTTAATCCCAGCACTTGGGAGGCGGATCTCTGTGAGTTCGAGACCAGCCTGGTCTACAAGAGCTAGTTCCAGGACAGGCTCCAAAACCACAGAGAAACCCTGTCTTGAAAAAAAAAGTAACAAAATAAAATAAAAGATAAAACAAAAAATATCACATCGAAGTTGGAAAAGGTTAAACCTATAGAAGGAAAAGAGCCCTGAGACAAGGCCCAAGAGTCAGATAGCCACTTGTTCACATACTCAGAAGCCCCATAAAAAAAACTAAACTGAAAGCAATAATATATATGCAGAGGACATGTTACCTACCCATGTAGTCCATGTACATGCTGATTCATGCTCTGGGAGTTCATATGAGCTTTGTTCTGTTGATCTAGAGGGACTTGTTCTCCTAGTGTCCTCTAGCCACTGTCTCCCCTCCTCCAACCTCCTCTTCCACAGGGTTCCCTGAACTCTGAGGGGAGCGATTTGATGGAGAAAGCCCATTTAGAGCTGTGTGCTCCAAGGTCTCAAAAAGGAAAGCTTTATATGAAAACTTAAGAAATCAAGAAAAATTCTTTAGAAGAAAAAGTTTACATGAAAGACAAAAGTTAGAGGGTCTGTAGAGGTATGTCAGAGTTTAAGAGTCCTTCTTGCCCTTACAGAGGATCTAGGATCAGTTTCCAGAACTCACCTGGTGTCTCATAGTCATATATAAGCCTAGTTCCAGATCTCTCTCTGTCTCACTGTCTGTCTGTCTGTCTGTCTGTCTGTCTGTCTGTCTCTCTCTCTCTCTCTCTCTCACACACACACACAAATACAAGTGGTGCATATACATGCATGCAGACTAAACACTTATATGTAAAAATTAAATCTAAAAACAAATTTAAGTAAAATAAAGGTCATAAATTAGCTAACATCTAGAATAGTAGAAGAAAAAATAAACACAAAGGAAAAATAAAATTAATATGAAATTAATAAAGCAGAAAAATGGAACAGAGAGAGCTGACATTCTGAAAGTTTGTTTTCTGAAAAAGACTAATAAAATGGAATAACCTTTTACAATTTGAATTGGAAACCATGCAAATGAGAATGAGAACACAAATAAATAATATTATGTATTTAAAATTGGGCTATGCATGGTGATAGATATGGGTCTATTTTCATTCTTCTACAGATTGACATCCAGTTTTGCCAGCACAATTTGTTGAAGATGCTCTCTTTTTTCCATTGTATACTTTTAGCTCCTTTATCGAAAATCAGGTGTTCATATGTTTGTGGGTTAAAGTCAGGGTCTTCTATTCGATTCCATTGGTCGACTTCTCTGTTTTTATGCCAATACCAAGCTGTTTTCAATACTGTAGCTCTGTAATAGAGTTTGAAGTCAGGGATGGTAATGCCTCCAGACGTTCCTTTATTGTATAAGATTGTTTT
>NW_026068107.1:1468767-1575654 GCF_014885135.2 Alexandromys fortis
GGGAGGCGGCGGTGGGGAAGAGACAGAAATCTTTAATAAATAAATAAATAAATTAAAAAAATAAGACTATATACATTGTTTACATTTCTAAAATAAAACATTACAGATTTTCTCAAAAAAAAATAAAATTGGGCTATGATACTTGCAGTCAAATAAATGAAACCTTGTAGGCAAATGAATGGAACTAGAAAACCTATCCTAAGTGAGGTAACCCAGACCCAAAAAGACAAACACGGTATATACTTACTCGTAATTGGATATTAGACATAAAGCAAAAAATAACTAGCCTAACAGTTCACAACCCCAGAGAAGCTAGATAGCACGGAAGACCCTAAGAGAGACTTACATGAATATCCCTTGGAAAGGAAAATAGACAAGATCTTCTGAGTAAATTGGGAGTGTGGTGGTAGGGGAGAAGGGGGATAGAGAAGGGAGAGGGAGAGAAGGAGAACTTTAGGGAATGGGATAGTCAATATGAGGAAGGACAGAGAAGGAAACAAGGAAAGAGATATCTTGATAGAGGGAGTCATTATGGGGTTAAGAAGAAATCTTCCACTAAGGAAATTTCTAGGAATCCACAAAGTTGACCCAGCTAAGATTCTAAACAATAGTGGAGAAGAAGCCTGAACTGGCCTTCCCCTGTTATCAGATTGATGACTACCTTAATTGTCATTATAGAACCCTCGTCCAGTAACTGATGGAAACTGAGGCAGAGATCCACAGCTAAGCATGACCTGAGTTAGTGGGAGCTCATTAACTCTGGACTGACAGCTGGGGAACTTGCATAGGACCAAACTAGGCCCTCTAAATGTGGGTAACAGTTGTGTAGCTTGAGCAGTTGGTGGGGCCAACGTCAGTGGGATCAGGATTCATCCCTAATGCATAAACTGGATTTTTGGAGCCCATTCGCTATGAAGTAATACATTGCTCAGGCTAGATACAGTGGGGGAGGGTCTTGGTCCTGCCTTAAGTGACTTTGTTGACTCCCAGTGGGAGGCCTCACCCTCTCTGAGGAGTAGATGGAGAGTAGGGCAGGGAAAAGAGGGGAGAGCAGGAGGAGGTAGAGAGGGGGAACTGGGATTGGTAAGTAAACAAGAAATAAGCAACTTCTAAAATTCTAGAAATGACAGAGACATCTTGCTGCCTGTACAGTCACCCAATGTTCTTTTGTACCGTTGGGGCATCCATCTTTGGCCTACAGGCCCATAGTTTCCAGCAGACATTTCAACAAAGCAGGAAATTTCAAAGGCAGTCACTATCTGCTTGTCCTGAAGAATGTCTTGCAGACTCTTTCATGAATCAGGAACCCCAAAAGGTGATCTCATCTTTAGGCAAGTTCAGCAGTCCTCTCTCTGCGGGTTCTCTGTGTCCAGTTTAGACAACAGTCCAGGCAAGAGCAGTGTCTTGCCCAAATGCCTAATCAACTCCATAAGGATCCTCTTCGATGCCCATCTTTCTCTTGAAGTAGATTGGTGCTGTCAGGAGCAGAGTGTCTCATTGTCATGAAAAACCCTAAGTTATTAAAAACATTTAAAATGCCATATTCTATAATCTTTGAAAGATATGAAGAATGCCTATCTAAAATATATCTATGTACATCTAGAAAATCTTAACTAACATTACTACAAACTTGACTATTATAATTATCTATTAACAACCTATATACATTACATTTTTAAGTGAACTATACAATCTCAATACCTTAATCAAGATCAGAAATACATATACCTATAACAAAATTGACCTTAAATTTAAATCACTAAAACAAAATCCATATCAGTGCAAATTATTCATATCTCTATCATATCCCTTTAAATGTAAAAGAACGTTTATAAACCATATTTGGGAACATGGGCACAGTTTTTTCTCTCCAAACTGCTTCCTTCTGAATGGGGGCGTTGTTAATTGGGTCTTTCATGGTATAACCTGTGTGCTAGTTTCATCTCAGTTGGCAGTTGAGCAAAGCAATTTTCTGAAGATGTTCACAGCAACCCTTCAGGAGGGCATGGTCCATCATACCATATTCGGATAGAAGAAATCCACAGACTCTCACCCTCTGTGAAAACAAAACCAGAAACTCCTTTCCAAAGTATCATATCCTTAGATCCAAATTCTGAAGCATTTTCAAAATATCTATCTTGGATTAGTTCAGCAGCATTTATAAACAAATATCTTTTAGTAGCTTTTGCTCCTTCCTCAGCATTCAAACAATTCAAAGAGAGCATAATAGCATACAGTATCAAAATTCTCTGTGTATTTTCCATCTTTGTGCACTTTATTTTAATCTCTATTTCATTTCTTTTTACTTCTATTTTATATTCTCTGTATCTCTTTGTCCTGGAATAACTCTGTAGACCAGGCTATCCTTGAACTCTCAGAGATCCACCTGTCTCTGCCTCCCAGGCATTGGGATTAAAGGTGTACGCCACTACACCTTGAACTCACAGAGATCTGTTTGTCTCTGCCTTCTAGGCACTGGGATTAAAGGCGTGTGCTACCACACCTTGAAGTCACAGAGGTCAATCTCCCTCTACCTCCAAAGTGTTGGGATTAAAGGTGTATACTACCACACCCAACTACCCTCTTTCTTCCATTTTTTACATTTAAGAACTTTTAGCTTGCATATATTTTTAACACACTGTAAACAATTTAGAAATTTTCTTTGTCTTTGAATCTCTCTTTACTGTATATCTCTCTGTTTTTCTGATCACAAGAGTCTTTAATTTACCAAGAAATCTCAGTAGGACTAAAGCTGTGGCTTTGCAGTCTAGATGTAGCACATTCCTTAGCTTTCTGCCATTCCAACCTTGTGGCTGAGGTACCGGCCAGAGCTGCATTCAGTGCCATGAGTCTACAGTGTTTCAAGGTCCTTGCCATCAAACAAGCTACAACACTCAAATGCTCTCTCTGTAGCCGGCCCTCCTGCCTCAAACAGTCAGAGTTTGCCCTGGCAGGACGGCCAAGAAAGCCGGACTTTTTAAACAGCGCAGCTTTTCTCCTGCTATGGCTGAAAACAGAAAAGCTGAACGCATGCTTTTCACCAACACCGTTTAAGTGTTTCTTAGCAGGACCTCTTAAAAGAGCTGCAGGGGTTTGCAGCTAAAGCTGAGTCAGGAAGCCTCTCTTAAATGAGAGCACTTGCTTGCCTCTACCAAGCAGAGCAGACCCGAGAAATCGCTGCTACCAAGAAAAAGTGCTTTACTCTTTCCCAAGCTTTTTCAGGCTTTCTGTGGATTCAGTTGTCCACACGTCTGGGCGCCATTTGTTGTAATAAGAGCGGCAGGGCTGCGTCCCCAGCACCCCAGCTGCCTGCTAGCTTATGCCCCGAAATAATTACACGGACACTGTATTCTTTTAAACATTGCTTGGCCCACTAGCTCTAGCCTCTTACGGGCTAATTCTCATATTTTGCCTAACCCATTTCTAATAATCTACATAACACCGGTCTTACCGGGAAAGATTCAGCATGTCTGACCTGGCGGCTTGCTCCATCGCTTCTGGCCCTGAGAGGAACTGCATGATTTCTGAGCTCATTTCCTCTTCCTCCCAGCATTTTGTTCTGTTTACTCCACCCACCTATGTTCTTACCAATCAGGGCCAAGGCAGTTTATTTAACCAATGACCTTCCTCCATCAACCACGTGAGGACACCATATGAGGACATCAGATCCTGTGGACTCGGAGTCACAGGTATAAAAATGTATAGACTTTAAAATCCTTCAGACTTTAAATTTAAAACTTCACCTAATCTACAAACCCTTAGAATCTATGATAGGTCATCACAAATTCATTATATCCCTATATACTGGGAACAAACATTTGAAAAATGAAAATGTTTAACTGGGCAGTGGTGGCACACACCTNAATTTATATATATATATATGTATATATATATATATACACATACGTATATATGTTTAAAATAATATTTAATATATTGGGGAGAGATACAAGATTTTATTGAAAGATTTAGATAAATGAAGACTTATATAAACCATACTTTGCTATTACATGGCAGTTTTCTCTGGTTTATGTATATATTCAATGTAATTCCAATCAAGGTCACAAGGGTATTTGCTTTCAAATAGAAGCATAGTAACTGACTTCAAACTACAGAAGAATAAAGGATTCAAAATAATCTAATAAATGTTTACAATCATGGGATATGGGAAAGAGATATGGCTTACTGATATCAAGGTTTGCAGAAACTATGATAATTACTATAATTATCTTATGTAAGAAGCAATCGAATAAAATAGAAATCTTAGGAAAAATCTTTTACATAAAGGAAAATTTGATACAAAAGGTGAGCATTGATTTATTGAGCAGCTCAATAAATAATGGTCTACTAGTTATATGTATCTAAAAGATCTAAGAACAAACAAATTTAACATGGAACTATTTATTTAAAAAATAAAAGGGTGAAAATGCTTTTCCACATTATAAAGAGGATAGACTGTATGAGCTCAGGATCATACATGATATTTTTAAGTTTTAATAGAAATAAATGGGAATGAAGGGCTGTTTTCCTGTATTAAAATAAACCCTTCTCATAAAAGTGCCATTTGAAAAAAAAAGCAAAAGAACTGTAAAAGGCACAAAATCAACTGATAGTTACTATTCATTACATAATGAAAATAATTCCTACTAATCAATATGTAGAGTATACAGTCCATAAGATATCCAGGCAGCTCATGAGTAAGTAGTTCACGACACATAACAGAAAACCTGAATTGCTAATAAATACAGGGAAGGAAGTTTAACTTGACTTGTATTTAGAGACATAAAAATGACATCCAAAATGACATGTAATTTTCTAACCCACTGCATTAATAAAAATGCAGTTTCTGGCTCTACTGAATCTTCATGAAAGTTTATGGGAACAGATAACATTGTTGGTATCAATTTAAATTGATGCAGTTTCTGAGGAGGCTGTTTGGATGTAGAAAAGTAAAGGTGTGTCCTACAAATTTGTAATTCTGCTTGTAAGTATACTACCTAAAACATTATTCTGTAATTGTTCTAAAACATTTGGAAGGCTATCTTAGTTTCTAAGAATACTCCAAGATACTTCTTTTGTTTGAGACAGGATCTTACTGTATAGACTAGGCTGACCTTGAACTCAGAACAGTTTGCCTCAGCTAGTATTAAATGTGTGTGTTGTTATGCTCAGCTAGAGAAATAGTGTTTAAACAATTCATCTGTCAGACACAGTAATACATACACAAATTTTGGTATAATAAAGGTATATACCAACTAGTAAAAATAAATAAAGTGGAAATAAATGAGATACTATATAATAATGAACAAGAATGATCAGTGTTGAATGGATGTATATTCCATTTCTACATATTTTGTAGCTAGACAAAACAATAAAAGAACACATTCTTAATCCTTCGATGTACCTACACATCTTTAAAACAGGGTGATAGAATGAAAATCATCTAAATTTTTTAAAGTCTTATTCACCACATTGTTAGAATAGAAATCAGAGTTCAATAGTGGGAGATTACACAAAGGCTTCAACTATGTTGGTTGTGTTTCTAAGCTGGGTGGTATGTCGTGGGTGGTAATTATATTAATATATTTCCCTTTGAAGTTCTGAAATATTTCATAACACATTAGAAAATAACTCACTATGATCCTTCTGTTCTATATAAGATTTTCCTCCTACACCTCGCTTTTCTTATTGATACTATCAATTCTCCAGTCGCCTACCTTTAAAACCCCAGCCTTAGACGCTTTCATTTTCACTTCCTTCCATAGCCAATCAGTTGACAGCATGGTGGCATTTCTACTCAACTTTTTCCTTCTACTATTGCTCTTCGTAACTCTTGCTGTGATCATTACAATAACTATGTTACTGACCTTCTGTGTCTAGCTAGTGGCTCTCAGCCTTTCCTGAACATGGAATTACATACAGGACTTTGAAAAGATCTCCCTCAGTACATGGAGAAAAGAAAAAAAATGTTTCTCTAACAGACCTTCTATTTGATGTTAGTACTACTACTCATACGGAATGTTTTGAGTGAAAACATAAAATTGTTACAAGTACATTTGGACCATGATATGGGGTAGTAAATGGAGATCTTGAAATGTAAGTGGTCTAACACAAAGTCTAGATATTGTAGTAGAAAAAGTTAATAAATACCACCATATAAATACTGAATTTCTGCACAGAAAAACATAATGAAATGGAAATATTTTGCAACCTATGACTGACAAAAGGTTAATACCTTGTTTTCTTAGGAATCAATGCAAGATTTTTCATCATAAAAGAAAAGAGATGAGCAAAACTCATTGAGTGAAATATAAATGGCTTATATATTTTGAAAAATATATTTAGTTAGATTCATGAGTGAGAAAGCGTGGTATAAAATAAAGAGACAAATACTAAATTTTGCTTATAAGCAACCCTGCCAACAAACCTCCTAACATGTTTTAAAGCCATTACTAGGACATTTTCTGTAGAGTAGCTCTCAAGGTGGGGCAGTTTTCTCCCAAAGGGGACATTAGACAATGTCTACAGACAATTTTGATTATCTCAGTGGTAGTCTATGCCACTAGAATCTAGTGACTAGAACTAAGGGGTGCTTCCAAGCATCATAAAATGTACAGGACAGATCCCTACAGCAAATATTTACCTTACCAAAGTATCAGTTGTTCCATGATGAAGTAATGCTGCCACAGATAAACCATGCTCACAAATAGGGGTTCACTGGACTTTTTTTTTACTATTTTACATTGTTTTTATAAGTAAAATCCTGGTGGGGGAGCTATACCCACCAAATAGATGTCTGCTTAAAATACTTTGGACACATACAAACAGTGCTACTGTATTACAGAATGGATAAGATAGGTGGATAGAAATAGGAAATCATTTATGACAAATGTCAAAAAAAAACTAGTATACAGGACAGTATATGCAATATATTCCCAATTGTAAAAAAGGAAAAGTTGCATATGAATATCTCCATGTATCGCATATATATATGGTAATATGCAGGGATTATATAGTTAGTGGTTGCCTGAAATCCGGATGCAAACTCATTTATGTTGCATTCTCCTATGTATCATTTAAAATGTTGTTTTATTGAAGTTAATTTCTTGCTATTTAAGAAACCTATGCTGAGATTATTATTCTGACTAACTTTCCTAAGCCTTGTCTCTATTTTAGCCCTAACCAGGAACATCATTGCAGATAAATAGGACCTATGTATATTTTTAGTACCCTCTACTTGTGGAATCTTTAAAATTTATCCAAGGTATATGTTATCTCGAAGAGTACATTCTAGAAAATCTTTCCAACCCGCCTTGGTATTCAACATGTACAAATTCATAAAAAGTGCATATTTTAAGTCATACATAACCTAACTGCGTCTGAGGTTCTTTTTGCCTTAATCCCAGATCTTCACATTAGACTGTGAGGCTTTTGAACTACATAGAGTGTGTACCAGAGTGCCTGAGGGACATAGGTCAATAATAATTTGCTAAATTGCATCAAAGGCTTATATAAATAGGAAAGTATAAATGGATAAAATGGATGAACATAGAAGCACATAAGAAAAATGTAACATCCTTTCAGTATTCTACCACCCTATACTTGTTTTTTTAACCTTCTGACCTTAACATTTATGTGTATATTACATTTTCTGACCAGAAACCACTCAGTATACCTAGATGATGCCTGTATTCTATTTTCTTTAATAAAAGCTTTTCCGGACGTTACACTGCAACCCAAATTGCTGCTTTTAAGTGTCAGTCACTGTTCATGTGTCTCATTGTGGGGATTGTCATTTGTATTTATTTTCCATGTGATACTTCTTATCATTTTTCATGTATTTGTTTCTTGACATGTTACTACTGAAATCCAGAATTTCAGATATTCATGAGGCTGAACCATATCCATTATCACCAGTATCACCATTCTTTGGAAGTAACACGATATGAAGGAAAGATCTCATTAAGTTGCTTCTTCAGGCATACCTCATTATTTGTCTTGTAATCATACAACAGGGTCAGATTTAGTGTAAAGTTCAAAGTTCTTGATCATTTTAAACATTGTGTATTCTACTAAAAAAACTATCATTAGATCTGAGCTTTGACGGAGATGTAAAAACATTGAATCTCTGCCATTCGTTATCTTTCCCGGAAGCTTTGTAGACGGCCTTCATGCATATATTTCACAATTTTTTCCAAGTTAATATTGATATAGAACTGTAGCTTTAATTTCTTTATTTTGTATTTCTACTATCCTGCTTGTCTATCAATGTGTTCCTCTCACAATTTATGACTGAAAACAAGTGGGACATTGTTTGGACCTCATGTGAAATAATATTATAACCACTGAGCACCCATCCAACAGCTCCTCAGTTTCCCAAATGTACCCTCAACTTCCCTTGGGCTGTATCTCAATGTGGAAACAGTGAGCTTACTTTCTACAGTACTTTGATGAACTATTTTCCTACTTAAAGTCACTTTGGGAGATAAGGTTCTATTGGGGTGATAGATTATCATTTAGAAACTCTATGCTAACCTAAGGAAATGTGCTATGGCTAATTATAGACTAAGAGCTTTCAGTCGCTTCTAGAATAATTTATGAGCACAAAGTTAATCACACTTGGGAGAATTTAAAGACATTTAATTAAGAAAAATATGAGAAGTGCTTTTAAGACAACATGACCTACAGCAATCCCATTACCCTCACTTTTAAATTTACCCACTGGCTACTACTATTTCACTCATCTGTTCCTATCTGTATCTTGCTAGACACCATGTGATAGAGCCAAAAAATAACCAAAAAAAAGGTAGAATCAAAACTGTCCTTTCCCTTCCAGATAACTCTGTAGACAACCATAGATATGGAAACAGATGCTCCATTTTTAATGACTCAGACAAGGATTAGAAATGCAGTCTTAGACAAAGTGGGACAGGCTTGAAGGATGATTATATTACTATTTCAAACACAGGGGTGTAGAATGATGCTTATCACTAGTTAGACCCCATCCTATATTAAGGTTAATGGCATAGCCTCATATTATAAAAAATAATTCAACCTAAAATGCATGCTAAATGGATCTTCTTTTGCAGTATTAGGAATTGAATTTAGAGCCTCACACATTCAAAACATGTGCTCAGTCACTGAATTATATCCACCTAGACTTATACCTTAATATACCATTGTTTGAAGGCTTCTTCTTTTAGAATGGAAATAAGCAGAATGGATTACAATGGTATTTTACCGATTTTAACTTTGGGTTTATAACTAACTTAAAAGATTGTATCTAAATCTAGGTACTACTAGTAAAAATGAATAATGAAAAATGGTTACAAATAGTATCTGAGTATTGATGAAAATTCAGTGATATTGTGTAATGCATATTATTATAAAGTAAATAATCTTTTCTTGATATTGGTAAAAGATGGAAATAAATGACTCCTTACCTTCCGATTCTATGTTTATTAAAGCATCAATCTTAGTTTATTTCATTCTAGAATGTTTTTAGATAATAGCAAAGAGCAGAATCCCTCTGATCCGTCTTTATTGTGAAAAGAAACATTAAAACAAGCCCAATGATGCTAAACTGTTGAAACAGTGCATGGTTGGTAAGAGAGACAGTATACATGCTGAGAGTAGATACATGTTTTAGTCTAACAGGTGACTGGCCTAAAAATGTCAATTTCTAAGTAATTCCTCTTGTCAGGAAGATATTACCCCTGTGGATTTCCCAGAACTTGGTGAGTGTCAGTATAGAGAACATAAAGGAACTTTAGGCTTGTCAATAAAATGACAGGTAATATCAAACATTTTTCTTTAAGAAACACTTTTTAGAACAAGTGAAGCATTTAATGAATGTCTTTGGAGCCATCAAATATTTGATTTTCTTTTTCCAAAGATCGAGATTCATTTCATTTCCAGATTATTTCATTGCGTATACCTGTTTTTCACTGCTGGCATTTTTCCTTAGAAACTCATGACATACAAAATGAAATGAAATACTGGCAGAATATTTTAATGCCAACATTATACATTCAAGCTAGATCATTCATTTTAGATTAGTTGATGTCATTTCATCTGCTTTTGGCCATTTTGCTCACAATATTTTCCTTCACTCTTGGCATCTGTCCCTCGGGGCTCTGCTGAAATTCTGCCTGTTCTCTAAAGCTTTTTCTGACTCTGTTTTTATGCTCTTGCTTCCTCTGATGGACTCTGTTGCACTAAGGGCTCGTTCTGTAATGTTCTATATATTGGTCTCTAGATTCTTATGCTGATGTCCTTTGCCATCACACTTGCTCCTGCATGATTGGATGCTGTTTGAACCTGTTGAAGTTGATATAGGCATCTTAAGGGCTTGTGTGTGGGCTGAGGGTGAGTATGGCTTTGTGCTCTACAACTTAACTAACATATACATGGCTCTGAGTCCTAGTCCCAGATGATAAAAAGTAATAATAACAATAATAAAGATTTACAAAAGGCTTATATTAATTACATAGTCCAGTATATGACACATGTTAACTACCCAATAAACTTTGACTATTATCATTATACTATAAAAATTCTTAGTAATGACTACCTTGATTATATATATATATATATATATATATATATATATGCTAAGATAATAGAAATATTTGTCTCCTCATTAGGACAGAAGCAAAACAAATGATTGTAAATACAGGTGTCTTCCTTACATGTACATAATAAATAGTTTGTTAGAATTATCTAAGCCAAGTAATTGGTGGTTTAGGTGTGTTGCCATCCAATATTTATAACACCAAATTTTCCATAAAAATCACTACTAAGAATAAGAAGTTGAAGACTAAAGTCAGGCCTAAGAAGCACTTGGATAGACTTGCTATTTAACTTAGTGAAGCCGGCATTTGAGTTTGCGTGTTTAGAAGAGCTTCATTCTCTATTAATCTTGCCCTGATTTCTTTCAAGTGTCACGTCGCTGGATCAGTATTTCCTTCCCTTATTCTCTGGCTGGAGAGAATTTCCCAATTATAACAAAGCATTAAGCAGTGGCAGAAAATGCCCTTGTACTCTCTGCCTCCCAGGCGCTAATATAAACAGAGGAGATTTGGCTTAGCAAAGCGGTGGTCTTTGTGCAGAGACCTTGTTCCATTTTCCCATATGTTGGTCAGTTCTTCATCACAGTTCACACTCAAAGGGTATGAAATACATTCAATTTCGAAATGCATTCACTCTCTGCCCATACAGCACTCAGTTGCCCCAGTCCATGTGCAAACATCTTATTCACTGATTAGGGTGATTCAAGGGGAGGGACAATTCAGCACAGGAAATTGTGTTCCTGGCATATGAGTCAAAAAAAAAAAAATAAGTCTGTGAAAAGGCCAGCCTAGGTCTGTTGAGACTGTGAGTCATCATGATATGTGCTTCAGATGGCACCCAGCAGAACGGCAGGAACTTGTTTGGAATGTGTATTCTGGTTGCCTTTAAATGACTTTTAGGTAAGTCAAAGCAAAAATGTCATAAAAGTGAAAATTTGAATATCAAAGATAATTCCATTAATGAATACAGCTTTATTGTCCTCAAATTTGGAATCATTCCTTATTGAATCTATGAGGAATTTTCCCTCTTGTTTTGTGCATTGTCTCTGAGATTTCATCCCCTGCCTACTCTAACTGCGAAAGACTGCCCCCTCCTCCCGTATTGTAGCTTCATCCTGAATCGGATGCCTGGGGACCAGAGTGGCCCCCAGTGAATCATACAGAGTAGCTCTCAGTGGCTTTGTGACAGCGGGTACAAATGGGTCTGACGTGAGTGTGTGCTTCTCCGTGAATCATTCATTACCTGCATGATGTGTCTCCCCAGGCAACGGGCATAATAGCCTAGCCCCTTCAGTAAAGCGTGTCTGATAAATTTTGCAGACTGTTAGTGGAAAATTTTCAGAGTTATTCCTTCTAAATGTTTTAGTTTATCTTACCAACCAAAAGCTTAGTACAAACACATTTGCCAGCAGCCATGAAGCACGGAGACCAAGCTCTGCTTTTAAAGGATTGAGAAAGTGATTTGCCTTACGTCTCCCAGAACAAAGAGGAAAACTTCACATAGTGCTGGCCCTACTGAATTTACCCTGACTAGTAACCATCTTCTCTGGTATGGAGCCATGTTTTACAGAAATACATGCCTTAGCAAATCCTATCAACTCAGCATTTGCTTCTCATCTCTCAGTCCTGAGAAGCTGCTTTGAATTGACAGCTGCCACTAACATGCCTTGGTAGCAATTTCGAGGTTAGCCTAATTGACCAAGGTAAAATTTTCTATTTGCTCATTAAACAATACAAAATTAAGGGCAGTTTATAGTTAAGAACTAATGCTTTTTGTGTGTTGATAAATTAGGGGACACGACAAGTTTTATCTTAATAGTAGTTGTTCACAGCAAGCTGCTTCTGTATATGTCAAAGACTAAGTTCACAGGTATTCTACATTTGATTTTATTATAATGTGATTGCCAGAAAGGCATTGTCAATATATAGGCTTTACCGTCTTCTATTAGCACATGATACATATGTAACCTCATTTGAGTTGAACTTTGATTGTCTGAAAAGGTACCATGTCAGTGTTTTGTATAATGTAATATGTCATTTGCTGCCAGAGTAGCCGGTCCTTTAGTTTGTAAAGATCCACACTAGGATTGCTATAAGAATGAAAATCAGAAATGTGGGGCCAGTGATGGCTCTGCAGGTAAAGGTGCTTGTTGCCACATCTAATAAGCTGAATTTGGGACTTGGAACCCACATGGTATAAGAAGAGATAAAAGGATAAGTTGTCCTTTGACCACCACATGAACACAATGGCACTGCACAAGGGCACATGCACAGAAACACACACACACACACATGTATACTATGCTTTTTAAGATCTTTTGATAACTATAAATCCCAGTCATTTGTTAAGGAAAATTATCCTTTCTCTCAAGTTATTGGTGTATTTAGTCTCAATCTGGGTACATATTTTTCTGATGCACAGTACAAATTACATGGTAACAATGAAATTGGTACTATCTGCATTATTCTTTTCTCTCTCGCTTTTGTATTCTTTTAGCTTTTATTGATTCTTTGTGGCTTTCACATCATGCGTTCTGATCCCACTTATCTCCTTGTCACCTCACATCTACCTTCTTTTCTTATAAAACAAAAACAAAATGAAATTTAAAAGATAAACTAAAACCAAACCAAACCAAACAAATAAAAAGGGGGGAGGAATCTCAGAGTAGTAACTGTCGTGTGGCCCTGGGAGTCACACAGCTTACCCTTTAGTCCATTTATCTTTACTTGCAAGTGTTCATTGCTCTGAGTCTGGCTCGAAGCCCTGGTTTGTGCTACATTTTGGGTACTGGACTCTTGCTGAAGCTCCTCTTGGATATCCTGTTGCTGACCTGTGTCATGGAGATCCTGCTGCTTTGCATCTGTAGGTTCATCCCCTTCACAGGCTCCAGCAGCTCATAGATGAAGTGGACTCATAGTCCTGGTTCTGGGCCAGGGTGGTAGCTGGGTTGGTCAGCCCACCTTCATCTCTACCTGGGTGAGATCTCTAGCACTGCCTCGGCTAGCTCACACAGTGCAGCCTGCAGTGAGGAGAGGGGTCGGTTCTCCTCCTGTCAAGCCTTCAGGTCTGGCTTACCCCCACTCACACCATCAGGGCCAGCTGTACTCTTTTGCCCAGACAAGGTACAGGCCCTTCTCTCTCGATTGCTTGCTGTAGGGGGCATGGTCAGCTCTCCTGCTCGCATACCCACAGGTCCAGCTTACATGTGCTGCTCAAACATGATTAGCTCTAGTGTGCTGCCCAGGTGAGGTACACTCTGGTGGTGAGGGGTGGTGCCATCTGTCCCAAGTTGTGGTCAAGGGGAGCTCTCCTCTGAGGGGCAGGGCCAGCTCTTCTACTGCAGTATCCAGCTATCCCAGGGTCAGAAAGGGCAGGGCCAGCTCAGCGCAACCCTCAGACTTAAACAGGCATGCTTCCTATGATCCCTATGGTAACTTGGGACATGGACATCAACATAGACCCTAGCCAAGTAGGAACTCAGACCCAGATATGGCCCTCTACAGCAACTTGGGCTCAGACATCACCATGGGGCCTGTGGTAAGACAGGCCACCCAGATCAGTATGACCCTGGCGGCATCATGGTCCTTGGACACCAACATGTCTCAAGTAACTGTTAAGGGCCTCTGTAGTGGTAACAGGAGCTATGGACATCACCCCAGAGCCCAGCCACTGCAGGGTCAAGGACCCAGACATGGTTCCAAGCAGCAGCCATGGCCCAGATGTCTCCTTGGCCCCAAGTGACAGCATAGGCCTCCCAGATCAGTATGGTCCCTGCAGCAACATGACCCTCAGTGCAGTTGCTTGCATTATTTTTAAGGTGACAAAGAACCTTGTCTAAAGCTGACCTAACAGGGTTCCCGACATTAATTATAGGTTCATCGTTTTTATTACTTTATTATCTATTATCCTGAATACCGAGAGAGACAACTGTCTCTTAGGGATACATCATCACAGTCGTCACGATACAGTGAGCAGCTGGTGGACACAAATGAGTATACTCTCCTTCCAGGTACTGGAAAGTTTTATGTAAACTTGGCATAGAGTCATTTAAATGGAGATAACTTTAATTAAGAAAATGCCTACAAAAGATTGGGCTGTAAGTAAGCCTGTAGGACATTTTCTTAATCAGTGATTGATGGGGGAGGGCCCAGTCCATTGTGGATGAGGTTTTGCCTGGGCACATTGTGGGTGGGGTTTTGCCTGGGCAGGTCTGGGGTTCTATAAGAAAGCAGGCTGAGCAAACCATGTTGAGCAGCACCTGTCCATGACCCTTGCATCAGCTCCTGTCTCCAGGTTCCTGTCCTGTTTGAGTTCCTACACTCACTGCTTTTGATGTGAACTGTGAGTGAAATAAATCCTTTCATCCCCTAGTTGCCTTTAGTCATGGTGTTTCATCATAGTACTAGTAATCCCAAGTAAGACAACCTAGAAAGGGGGATCTGACTTTTTATTAGTGTATAAGAATGTTGACTCTTTCATGATGTCTGTATACCAGAATGCATAGCTAGAGATCTGGTGGCAAATCTGGCAAAATATTTTGCCACTCTTACTCTAATTCAGATATTGAATACTCAATCAGTATTTCAGGGGCAATATTTCTTGTAAGTCTACTCTTGTAGTTTCAAAGAAAGATGAATAAGTGTAGATGGCCCAACCTACCTTCAGTAACCGAGATCAAGACAGAATGAGTGTGAACAATGTGTGCAAGACAGAAAGGATCACGTCATTGACAAGAGTAATTCTTGGCAAATGTTTCCTCAGTTCTTTACATGATGTTTGCATTCGTCTATGTCATCTTTTGCTCTTTTTGTCTACATCCTCCTTGACTAAGCAACCTGCCTTTCTCTGCTCTTAGACAGGATTTCTTGCTATGCAGTGTTGGAAACATTTAAATATTGGAAGGGGGAATAGATAAATAACAAATGCCCTTATCACAAAATCATTACCTATTTGAATAACTTCTCTCACTTTCAAATAGAAGCCCTATAAGTAGTTTCAAATGTTTTTATTTCTCTCAAATCATTTCAGCCTATTTTCAAACTCTTGATGTTATGATACGATTTCTAAATCATTATTTCTTCCTCCCTTATTTTTATCACATGAAATATCATATTCTACTGATATACATTTCTAACTCTAATTTTTTTTGCCTTTAATTTCTCGACCATTGCTAAAGTTCTGTTTCTTATTCATGTCACAAGTAGTGTATTTTTCATTTCCTGGTTGTTGTTGGTGGTGGTGCTGGTCGTGGTGATGGTGGTATATGTGTGTGTATTGACAGAGGTTTCTGTCCCACCAGGCCCCACAGTTGTTCAGTCCCAAAGAAATACACAGAGGTCTATACTAATTATAAACTTATTGGCCTATTATCTCAGGCTTCATATTAACTCATAACTTGTATTAGCCCATAATTCTTGCTGTGTTAGCCACGTAGCTTTGTACCATTTTTGGCGAGGCAGTCACATCTTGCTTCCTCTGTGTCTGGGTGATGGCTGCAGACTGACTCTTTTCTCTTCCCAGAATTCTCCAGTTCTCGTTGCCCTGCCTCTACTTCCTACCTGGGCCCTCTGCCTATACTTCCTTCCTGGCTATTGGCCAAACAGAGTTTTATTAAAATAATACAAGTGACAGGATAAAAGACCATTGTCCCACATCATGTGTGTGTGTTTGTGAGTGTAGAAACAATTTTACTCTTAATTATCAGTTGTGTTTTCCCTTGATCACTCTTATTTTTTGCTAAGAACTTAGCTGTTGCCAAGTCATAGATAATCACTATTGAATCCTATCACCAAACTCTATGCCATTCTCTGGGAAAACAGTGGCATTGTATGTCTCGTTATTCATAATAGGACTTTTGACAAACACTCTACATAATGGACTCATCAGCAAACACTAAAAATCTATAATTGTGTCTTCTTTTTCTATCTTGAAAATCACAGAAATCCTTAATAATTCATGTTTAAAGGAATATTTTACTTATTTGTGTCATGCAAACAAAACTCCATTACATTTTATAAATCATTCATCTATCTCTCCCCCTCAGGGTTGGCTTGGAGAGGCACATTTGCTAACCTTGATGGCATTCTTTATAATAAAAGCAGAGAGTTCAAATTACAGGGAAAGATTCTTGTGTTTCTGATATTTTTCCTGTGAGAGGCGTATGAGAGGGAAAGGCGTCTATAGTGTGCTAATCTCCACACACTGATGATTTTGTCATATACTAGATCTTACAAAAAAAGAAGTTTAATGTGGCCAGGGAAATATAAAAATGTAACAGGTTGAAGGCTTCAAAAGCACTAAAAGGCCAGCCTGGTCTACAAGAGCTAGTTCCAGGACAGGAACCAAAAGCTATGGAGAAACCCTGTCTCGAAAATAAAAAAAAAATAAAAGCACTAAAACAACAATGGCTCAAGAGGAAAGGGAGACCTTTAAAGCATATTGCAAATTATTATTCAATAAAGCAAATGTATTATTTGATACCTTCTTAGGGGTCAGTAACAGTTGAAAGACCTGTACTGAAGAATTATGTCTAAAGGTCAACAGCTGTTTTATAGCAGATGCAACTTACTCCTGAGGATATTTACGTACATTTTTTTTAAACAGAAATTGTGATTAGTAACAGGATAATAGTGTATCTCTATAGGATTCTAGGATCTATTAAAGGAGAACTATTTGGCCTTATCAACCCTAATAAAGTTCAGTGGAAAACACCATCTGGTGAATGAATGCATGGAAACTGACCTGAAATTCAGTTTCCTAGCAATGTAACCACACACTTACATCCCTACCTAGCACCTTAGTTTCCCTGTATCTCAACAAATGGACCAGGAGGCAGAATTTAGTGGAGGAAAATTGATTTATTTACACTTTGGTCAATCTGGGGGAAGATACATTTGGCCATTTTACAGTTAATTCAAAAACATGGGGCACAAGACAGGACACATGCACATTTTACATCACTATGTATCCTTCCGTTTACTTTTCTAGTGGGTGTAGCAGATGGCACCCAGAAAGTTGTAAATGCTAGGCTGGAGCTCTTCCACTGTGCTACATCCCCAGCCTAATACATAAACCACCAGTGAGAAAGATGAACCAGTCCTTTCCTAAGAGAAATATGACCGCAATCCCAGGTTACATAGAGACTCGCTTGTTTGGTTCAAATCCAGGCCAATGGAAAATGATGTAGGTAATCCTAAGTATTAAGCATTTTTCAAAGTAAAAAGTCTTAAGGATTTTATGAGACAGTGAATGTGAGCTACTTGGCATGCTAGGTTTAAAATTCTTTGTCATTCTGTTCATTATCTATTCCTTTGTTCCATGACTTCCTTTGGAGGTCAGGTTCTAGTTCAGACTTTTGTAATGCCTGTTAAACACAGTATTTTACAGGTGAAAAAACGTATCAGAAGAAAGGCCCATTTAGCTCTCCTCTTCCATCCCTCGCTCCTTCCCTCCCTCCTTTCTTTCCATTCCACGCTTCTTCCTCCTCCCTTTCTTGATTCATGGTTCTGCACTGTAGCTCAGACTGGCCCTTAAGTTGGAACAATTCTCCTATCTGAGTTTCTCCCCCTGGTTGTTGGGATCACAGGAGTGAGCCATTACACCTGGCAAGTGTCTCTCTTTACAACTAGACTACCACCTCTTCAGCAAAGACTTCAGCATGGGATTACAGGTACAGTAGGGAACGTAATGCAAGAAGCTTCCCTACACATCCACTGAAAGGACCCTACTAAATAGCAGCACTTTTATGCCTTCTTACCCCTTCTCTATAAGATTTCATTAATAGTTATGATGCTATTGGCTCTATTCGATGGCTTATGGTTGGTTTGCTGTATTTTTAAAATATCAGTACATTTAAACTATTAAGAAACCTGGACAAAGAAAGATTTCATGCTGGATATGATTGGCAATCAATAATCCCAAAAGGGAATGGGATTACATCAAAGGGAGATTCAGAAGAGGGGCTCATCCTAGCAAGAAGAACAAGGCTCAGTATAAGACCACAATAGGAAATTGAGATAGTACCAAGAACATAAACAGGAGGCCTAAAAGCCTTTGAAATAATCAGAGCCTGTCAGAGGCCTGCATTCCAAAAGCTAGGATACCAAAGGGATTGAAGGGGATGTCTGAGAATTACCATGAGTAAGGAATTATGACTATTGCACTCACATTTTTTACACGAAAGCCTTTAAGGCCAAATATCTACCTATCATAAACTAATATATGTATAAAAAATGTGTGTGTGTCACTGGGTTGTCAAATATTTTCCTTTCTTTCATTATACTGGTTAAGCTATCAATTGTTAAGCATCCACTTTGAGCCAGACATTGCAATAGAATAGAAAATAGAAAATATAGAAATTTATAAAACAGGGTCCCTGACTACCAGGAAATCCAAGTAGAGTAGGGAAGATAATTAGGGAAACCTATAATTATGAAAGTGTCAAGTGCTATGGGGAAACCCTGTATATGGAAGAGGGACACTTACACTTTATCTGTTTTTCATATATTAAATAGAGAAGAGCTGAAAAGTGACCTTAGGGGGTGATAAGGTTGGAGCTGCATCTTTAAGAATCTGGAGAAGGGGCCAGGTTTAAGGCAAGCAAGTTAGCAGAAAAATAGCTTCCATTAAGGTGCCAAGGGACACAAGAAGCAGACACAAGAAGCCATAGGTCAGTCAGTTTAACTAAAGTGGAAGGGGGCAAGAGATGATGAGAGATAATACTAGAAGACAAGCAAGGACCAGATTGTGAAAGGTCGTTGTAGACCATAATAGGATCTATATGTTATCTTGGAAACTGCGGGGAACCAGTAAAGACTGTAAAGTAGCAAATTATTTACATAGAGTTACATTTTGGAAAAAAGCATCCTGTCCGTTATGTAATATAGTAGAGGGAAATGGGGGCACTCAAGTAGTAGAGGGAAAGTACACAGAGGGCACACCAGTCTCAATAACTGACAGCCTACATAAGCCAATATAATCGGCACAGCCATTTTGGGGACACAGTTATTCAATCTAAATTCTCTCTGTGTGTGTCTTTTTCTTTCCAAGACAGAGTTTCCTTGTGTAGTCCTGGCTGTCATGGAACTAATTCTATAGACCAGTCTGACCTCAGACGCACAGAGATCTGCCTGCCTCTGCCTCCCCAGTGGTGGGATTAAAGGTATATGCCACCATGGTCCAGCAACATTCTCTTCTGTCTCCAGATTTTAAAAGTTTTGTTTGTTTGTTTTAGTTTCTAAAAATATAGGACATTTGCCAGAAAGTGATACTTGAAGGATATGCAAATTTCAGAGGCATTCTGAGATGCTTACCACAGTTAAGGGGCTACCAAGATGCAGGGAAAATTTTGCTGCCAATTGAAGGGTGATATCAAGTAAGATACTAAGCTAGAACATGGGCTGCTGATCTTGATTTCGCACATTGCTGGAGTCTTTATGGAGGATGGAATTAGGAGTGTGATGCTGTCTTTGAGCATTCTCTGTCCAATACAAGTGTTTGAGATTTGACTCTTTCTAGTCTGAGCTAAGCATGAGACGGACCATAACATCCAATTACCTTTTCAATATCCCATTAAAATTAGTTTAAGGTTCTGTCAGGGACACTCATAGATTAAACATTATTGCTAAACAATATAGTCTGATAAAAAAAACAGCTTCTACTGAACTTTGGGTTTTAGATTCTCAGTTTGTCTTGAGTTAAGAGTCCTCATCTACATCAGCACCTCTACTCTCCTTTAGGAAGAAAAGGACACTTCAGTATTACTTTTCTGAACAGTTGCTTGACATTTGCTACTGTTTGGAAATCAAACAGCTGAGTACTTTGACATTGTGAATGACGTAGGGTTACTTAAATGGAGAGAAAAGTCTCCTTTTATATGTGCACATTTTATTGGCTTATGCTCACCAATAAAATTTGTATTCAGCAGAGAGAGCAGGAAAATCGATTTTATAGAAATTGACAAATAAAACATGCATCAATTAATAATTGTAATTGAAAAGTCATAAAATAGTTGTTATTCTTTACGCATCTTTATACTTGGGTATGACATTAATTAGCTCTGGTGATTTTGCTGAATTGAGACTCCTATTTTGCAAGTTTAACTGTTAATATTGACACGCCCTATGAATATCAACAATATGCTTTCAATGTAGTAAAAATATTTGAAGCTTGTATGCATGGATATATAGATATAAATACATTATCAGTATTATTTTAAAGAAGAATTCATAGTGCTTCTGAAGTCAAAGTTGTCCTGAGTGGTAAAGGACAAAATTGTCAATTAATTGTTGGTTGTGCACTGTTAATTAATAGAAATGAGCACAGTTAAATTTTGTTTTTGTTTTTTTTTTATATTGAATACTGAATCAGATACTTTACTCAAACTTACGATAGGGTCAGATACTATGTATATTTCTGGTGAAATCATTTCTTTTTTATTGATTTTATGGAGCTATAAATTTTTTTTTCTGTTCCCCTCCCTTTCTCTCCTTTTGCCTTCTACCATCTCCCATGGTCCCCCATGCTCCCAATTCACTCAGGGGATCTTGTCTTTTTCTACTTCCCATATAGACTAGATCCATGTATGTCTCTCTTGGTGTCCTCATTGTTGTCTGGGTTCTCTGGGACTGTGCTACTTTTCCTTGCTTTATGTTTAAAAGCCACCTATGAGAAGTGAGTTCATATAATAATTGTCTTTCTGAGTCTGGGTCACCTCACTTGGTATGATGTTTTCTAGATCCATCCATTTGCCTGCAAATTTCAAGATGTCATTATTTTGTTCTGCTGTGTAGTACTCCATGGTGTAAATGTACCACATTTTCCTTATCTTTTTTTCAGTCAAGGGACATTTAGGTTGTTTTCAGGTTCTGGCTATGACAAACAATGGTACAATGACCACAGTTGAGTACATTTTCTTGTGGGACTATTGAGCATCCTTTGGGTATATACCCAAAAGTGGTATTGCTGGGTCTTGAGGAAGGTTGTTTCCTAATTTTCTGAAAAATTTCCATACTGATATCCAAAGGGACTGTACCAGTTTGTACTCCCACCAGCAATGCAGGAGTGTTCCCTTTACCCTACATCTTCTCCAGCATAAGTTGTCATCAGTGTTTTTGAACTTGGCCATTCTTACAGATGTAAGAAGAAATCTCAGAGTTGTTTTAATTTGCATTTCTGTGATGGCTAAGGATGTTGAGCATTCCTTTAAATGTCTTTCAGCCATTTTAGTTTCCTCTGTTGAGAGTTCTCTGTTTAGGTTGGTACCCCATTTTTTATTGGATAATTTGTTATTTTGATGACCAATTTCTTGAGCTCTTTGTGTATTTTGGAGATCAGACCTATGTCTGATGTAGGGTTGGTGAAGAAATTTCCCCATACTGTAGGCTGCTATTTTGTCTTGTTGACTATGTCCTTTGCTTTTCAGAAGCTTTTCAGTTTCAGGAGGTCCCATTTATTAATTGTTTCTCTCAGTGTCTGTGCCATTGGGGTTATATTTAGGAAGTGGTCTTCTGTGCCAATGCGTTCAAGTGTACTTCTCACTTTCTCTTCTATGAGGTTCAGGTTTATGTTGAGGTCTTTGACTGATTTGGACTTGAGTTTTGTGCATGGCTATAGATATGGACCTATTTTCATTCTTCTAAATGTTGATATTCAGTTAAGTCAGCACCATTTGTTGAATATGCTTTCTTTTTTCCATTTTATTTTTTTTTCCTTTTTTGTCAAAAATCAGGAGTTCGTAGGTGTGTGGATTAATGTCTGGGTTTTTGATTTGGTTCCTTTGGTCCACCTGTCTGTTTTTATGCCAATACCAGGATGTTTTCAGTACTGTAACTTTGTAGTAGTTTGAAGTCATGGATTGTGATGCCTCTACAAGTTCCTTTATTGTACAGGATTGTTTTGGCTATCTTGGTTTTTTTTGCTTTTCCATGTGAAGTTGAGTACTGTTCTTTTGAGTTCTATGAAGAATTTTGCTGGTATTTTGATACGCATTGCATTGAATCTGTAGATTGCTTTGGTAAGATTGCCATTTTTACTATGTTAATTCCACCTACCCACGAGCATGGGAGATCTTTCCACTTTCTGGTGTCTTCTTCCATTTTTTCTTCAAAGATTTAAACTTCTTGTCATACAAGTCTTCCACTTGTTTGGCTAGAGTTACTCCGAGATATTTTATGCTATTTGTGGCTATTGTGAAGGGTGATGTTTCTCTGATTTCTTTCTTAGCCCATTTATCATCTGTGTAAAGGAGGGCTACTGTTTGTTTTTTTTTTTTAGTTAATCTTGTCTCAGCTATATTACTGAAAGTATTTATGAGTTGTAGAAGTTACTTGGTACAATTTTGGGGGTCGCTTATGTAAATCTAATTCAAGAACATATCAGAAAAATCATTCACCACGATCGAGTTGGCTTCATCCCCAAGATGCAGGGATGGTACATCAATCATATCATCAGCAAAGAGTGTGAGTTTGGCTTCTTCTTTTCCAATTTGCATTCCCTTGATCTCCTTATGTTGTCTTGTTGTTTTCACTAACACCTCAAGAACTATATTGAATAGATATGGAAAGAGTGTACAACCTTGTATTGTTCTTAATTTCAGTGGGATCGCTGTGAGTTTCTTTCCATTTAGTTTGATATTGGCTGTTGGCTTGCTGTATATTTGCTTTATTATGTTTAGGTATGTTCCTTGTATCCCTTTTCTCTCCAAGACTTTTATCATGAAAAGATGATGTACTTTGTCAAAGGCTTTTTCAGCATCTAATGCGATGATCATATGGTTTTTATTTTTCAGTTTGTTTATATGGTGGATTACATTGACAGATTTTTGTATGTTGTACAAAACATACAAAATATCCCTGCATCTCTGGGATGAAGCCAACTCGATCGTGGTGAATGATTTTTCTGATATGTTCTTGAATTAGATTTTCAGTATTTTATCAAGTATTTCTGCATCAGTGTTCATGAATCTCTTTCTTAGAAATGCCTTTATGTGGTTTGGGTGTCATGTAGCCTCATAAAAAGAGTTTTGTAATGTTCTTTCTGTTTCTTTTTTGTGGAACAATTTGAGGACTATTGGTATTAGTTCTTCTTTGAAAATATTGTAGAATTCTGAGCTGAAACCATCTGGTCCTGGGCTTTTTTTGTTTGGAAGACTTTTGGTGACTGTTTATATGTCTTTAGCAGTTATAGATCTATTTAACTTACTTATCTGGTCTTGATTTAATTTTGGTAAGTGATATTTATCCTGAAAGTTCTCCATTTCCTTTAAATTTTCCAATTTTGTGGAGTACAAGTTTTTGAAATATGACCTAATGATTCTCTGTATTTCCTCCATGTCTATTGTTATGTCCCCTTTTTATTTGTTTTGTTAATTTGGATATTTTCTCTCTGCCTTTTGGTTAATTTGGATAAAGGTTTGTCTGTTTTATTGATTTTCTTAAAAGAACCAACTGTTTGTCTCATTGATTCGTCATATTGTTTTCTTTGTTTTTATTTTGTTGATTAGAGCTCTCAAATTGATTATTTCCTGTGGTCTAGTTCTCCTGGGTGAGTTTACTTCTTTTTGTTCAAGAGTTTTTTTTTTTTAATTAATTCACTAGTGTGGGATTTTTCCAGCTTCTTATGTAGGCATTTAGTGCTATGAACTTCATCTTAACACTGATTTCTTTGTGTCCCATAAATTTGGGTATGTTGTGTGGTCATTTTTATTGAATTTTAGGAAATCTTCAATTTCTTCTTTATTTCTTTTTTATCCCATTGGTGATTCAGTTGAGTATCGTTTAATTTCCATATGTTTATGGGCTTTCTGAAATTAGTGTTGTTTTTGAATTCTAATTTTAAGCCATGGTGATCCAGTAAGATACATGGGGTTATTCCATTTTTTTTTAATCTGTGGAGGTTTGCTTTGTTACCTGTAGGTTGAGAAAGTTTTCTTCTATGATTTTGTTAAATATATTTTCTGTGCTTTGAGTTAGATTTCTCCTTCTTTTATACCTATTATTCTAATTTTGTTCTTTTTATGGTGTCCCATATTTCCTGGATATTTTGTGTTAAGCTTTTGTTAGATTTAATGTTTTCTTTGACAAGTGAGTCTGTTTCCTCTATTGTATCTTCAGTGCTTGAGATTCTCTCTTCTGTCTCTTATATTCTGCTGTTTATGCTTGCATTTGTGGTTTCTGATCATTTTTTCATAATTTCTGTTTCTACAGTACCCTTGGCTTGTGTTTTCTTTAGTCTCTATTTCAGTTTTCAAGCCTTGAATAGTTTCTTTCTTATGTTTGATTTCTTTTTCTTGTATTTCTTTAAGTGATTTGTTGATGTCTTCTGATTTTTTTGTTTGTCTTTTCCTCCATTTCTTTGAGAGGACTTTTTTATTTTCTCTTTAAGGGCCTCAAGCATTCCCCTAAAGTTATTTTTTAGGTTATTTCCTTCTTCATCATCGGTATTTGGTTGTTCAAGTCTTGCTGTTGTAGGGCCACTAGTTTTTAATGGTGTCGTGTTGTTCTTTGTGGTATTATATGTGTTCTTACCTTATCTACCCATCTTGTCCACTGGTTGGTATAATTGGGGCTGTCTGTATCTTTGGTGCTCAATCTTCCAGGTGCCAGTGGATGCAAGGCTCAGATGATTGCTCCTTGTGGTACAGTCACGGCCAAAATTCCAGTCACCCTGTTGGTCACTCTGTGTTCCTGGAGGTCACTCAGTGCTCCCAGGGTAGCTCTGTAACATGGAGGGGCTTCCTTCGGCCTGCTCCCATGGAGTTGCTTGTTTGGTGCTATTTTTTCTGAGGTTGCTGCCTTGGGTCTGCTCTGACAGATGTTGCTGGCTCAGGCCTACTAACTCAGAAGTCACCGATTCATGCCATCTGGCACGGACCTGCTCACTCAGCAGTACCTCTGTTGAACCTGCTTTTATGGAGATTGTTGCCTCACACCTGCTCCAGTGGAGGTCACTGCCTCAAACCTACTCCTTTGTAGATCATGGCCTCAGGCCTGCTCTGACTGAGGTACCTGGCTCAGGCCTGTTCCCACAGATGTCCCTCACTTGAGCCTACTTTCTTGGAGGTCCCTGACTCACTCCAAGTCCTGCAGAGGCCTCTGACTAGGGCCTGCTCCCTTGGCTGTGGCTCCCTTGTACCTGCTCCTGTGGAGTTTGCTGCCTCAGGCCTGCTCCAGCTGTGGTCACTTGCTCAGGCCTGTTTCCCATAGATGTCCCTGGCCTGGGCCTGTTTCCTGGGTTGGGCCAAGTCTGCAGAGGTCCATATTTTGTTTAATTGTGAACTCAAGTCTTGGTCACTCATTATAATTTAATTGCATGCTTCTTGGTGTTGTGGTTGCTTTCCATTTTGATATTTTATTTACTGATAGATAGAGCTGAAGTTTTCTCACCCCCAAGTCAACATTTACTGAATTATAAGTAGTGAACAGCACCATACTAAGTACTTTTATAGAGCATTTCTAATGAACACTTATTTTTTTTATAGATATTTAAATTTTTAATTGCATTTATTTTGTGTATATACATGTTTGGATGGAGATGTGTACGTGCCACTATGCAGACAACTACTTAGGCTTTTCTACCATGTAGGTCCCAGGGATCAAATAAATTCAGTGCATTATTGAGGGGCCCTGTGAGACAGCATAATTCACTTATAAGGAACTAAAGTTCATGAAACACTAAACAATATGCCCAAGGCCTCACAGCTGTCATATCCTAGAACCACAATAGGAATTGAGGTATATTCTGTCCAGAAACCTTACTCTTAACCACTATGCTGCACTGTCTTATACAAAATTGTTTCCATTGGGGTTAAAGTCTATCCCATTAAAGAGTTTGTATCAATAGGAACTCTGGTTTCAGAGACAAAACTTATATACATTAAAATTATCAATCTCATATGATCCTGTGAGCTGATGACTACTCCTAGTAATAAAAGCACATATCCACAGAGAGTCTTACTCATCAGTATTCACACAGGCTTTATTCATAATAGTTCAAATTGGAAGTGATCCAAATTTCTGTCAACAGTAAATTGTGGTATATTTATACAACAGACTGCCATTCAATGAAAATAAAATGTTTATACACATAATATGATGAATTTCATATACATAATGATGAGTGAATGAAGTTGCATACAAACATATACTGTTAGAATCCATTTATATGTAATTTATGAATAGGGGAATATAAACTTTGATGAAAAAAAATCAAAAAATCTGGAGAGAGAGATTGACTGTAAACCATAGAATATTACTTTCTCAAGTAAGAGAATATGATTGTGATATGGTATACATAGGTCAGCCAATGAACCATATGCTTATGATTAATTTATTTCGATCATTATAAACTATAAACCCCAATAAAAGGCAAAATGGGGGAGCAGTTAGAAAACTCAGTGAACAAAGGTGCTTGAAAGCCTGAGATTGATCCCCTTGGCACATATGGTAGACACCAAGAATTGATTCCCACCAGTTATCTTCTACACATGCATACATATATTGAAAAATTAAAAATGTTCAAAGTAAGGTAAAATAAACAAAGAATAAAAGCAAAATTTAGCCCTCAAAATAATGTTAATATAGTTTTCAGGGGTAAAAAAAGAATCGAATTCATTACTAGGTCAGGCTTTCAGAATACTGGGATTTGCTCTGCGTAGACTAGAATGGACTCTGAAGATACACAGTGGAGCTCACGGAATGTGCCTAGCTAGGCACTTCTAAGCATTTTAGCCAAGAGTGCATTACAAAGGGTATTGGAGTCCAAGCCTATCTCTCAGAAAATGATTGTTAAGTTCTGTAAGGTATGCTCAAGGGTTTTTATCTTTGAAATACCGTTAGGAAATTGACAAGAGGGGGTGAACAGTAAAACTTTCCTAGCTAGCTGAGGTGCCCCACATACATGCTCTAAAGGGCATTGCAAAGATCTTGTTTTTGTTTGTTTGTTGATTTTTTGTTTAAAAAATGGGCTATAGAAATAGACTGAGGGCCCTTAATGCTACTGGCCATTGTTCTATGTTATTTGGAATTTCATTATTAAATAAAAATGTCAATAAAAATGCTTTTTTATCTTCTAAAACAAAAACACCCTGCCCTCACTATTCACATGGCTTGCATTCATCCTTATTCATTTGCATCTCTGATGTCTCTTCACAGAGGCATCACAGTGGTCTTCCTTGACCATCTTATATAAAATATTCACTTGCTATTTCTTGTTATATTTAAATTTTGATTAATTAATAATTAGTGCGAATGTGTGTAGTAGTGGTATTTGCAAATGCCACAGTATACTGTGGAAGTCAGAGGACAACTCCTTCTTTATTTTGGCGGGGTCTTTCTTATTGTTTCTACCATGCTGCCTGCGCCAGGCTAGCTGGCCCATGAGCATCTGCCTGCCAACTCACAGTAGCAGTGCTAGGATTACAAATGCCTAACATTGCATCAGCCTTTTTTTTTTTTAACCAGTGCTCTTGAAAATGAACTCAGGTCATCAGGCTTGCATGGCAAGTGCTTTTACCAGTTGAGAGATCTCACCAAACCTCCCTCATATAATTTTTATCCAGGATAATATATCTCCAAAGTCTCAGGTATTGAATACTTAGTCCCCAGCTTGGCACTATTGGGAAGTGGTAGAATCTTTAAGAGTTGAGGCCTAGTTGGAGGTCCTCAGTTACTGGGAGTATGTCATCAAAGAGAATGGTGAGATCCCAGTTCCCATTTTTGCTTTTTCTCTTCTGATTTCCAGCCATTTAGAATAGCATTGTACTAACATGAATTCTAAATGTAATGTTCTACTTCAACATAAAGTCAAATTATTATAACCTAGAATTTGTGAGACCATGACCCAAAATACATTTTCCTCTTTATAAACTGAACATCGCTGGTATTTATTATATTAACAGAAGGATGACTAACAAACATATGTCCCCATACCTTGGCTTATTGTTTGTCATAGATCTTATATTATTCAGCATAGGTATTTCTCTATCTAGTTGTTTGTTTTTCTTCATTATTACAAGCTCACAAAGACTGAGACTTAACCTTTTTTGCTCAATTTTTTGTCTTCATTGCCTAGAAAAGTTTCTGGTACATGAAAGGTCGTCAATAAATATTTATTAAAGTATTAAAATATGATAATCAAAAAAGAAATGGAGCAATTACTTTGTTTTAAAAATGTTGAGAATTGGAACTAGGGAGGTGACTTAATCAGTGTAATGCTTTCCATGCAACCTTGAAAAACCTTAGTTCAGTCTCCAGGACCTATGAGAAAAGGATCTGGTAGCATGTGCTGAGGATATAGAGGTAAGTAGATACCTAGAGATTGCTGGCCAACCAGCCTACCATGCTTGGTGAATCCAGGCACATGGGAGAGTCTATATCAAAGAAAAAAAAAGTGGATATAACCTAAGGATTGACACATGAGGCTAACTTCTGGCTTCCCCATGCATACACACAAATGAACATATATACTTGGACACAATTGTGCATGTATATACACATGAATATGCATATACCTTGTACACATACACACACCTGCTGTATTAGTTGCTTTTATGTTGCTATGATATGATGCTACAGCCAAGGCAACTGATAAAAGGAAAGTTTATTTTGGCTTATGATTTCAGAAGGTAAGAGTCCATCTTAGCAGAAAGGCATGGCAGCAAGTGGCAAACATGAATGCAGGAACATGAAGATGAGAGGTTTACTTCTTCAATCACAGATGCAAAACAGTATGAGCTATGTAGCGATAGGAGCGGTGGGCTGCAGCCTGGCTCCCGGCTAGCTTTACCCAAAATAATTACATGGAAACTGTATTCTTTTAAACACTGCCTGGCCCATTAGTTTCAGCCTCTTAATGGCTAACTCTCACATCTTGATTAACCCATTTCTTTTTTTTTTAATTTTATTTATTTATTTATTTATTTATTTATTTAAGATTTCTGTCTCTTCCCTGCCACCGCCTCCCATTTTTCTCCTCCTCCCCTAATCAAGTCCCCCTCCCTTGTCAGCCCGAAGAGCAATCAGGGTTCCCTGCCCTGTGGAAAGTCCAAGGACCACCCACCTCCATCCAGGTCTAGTAAGGTGAGCATCCAAACTGCCTAGGCTCCCACAAAGCCAGTACGTGCAGTAGGATCAAAAACCCATTGCCATTGTTCTTGAGTTCTCAGTAGTCCTCATTGTCTGCTATGTTCAGTGAGTCCGGTTTTCATCAGGCGAGGAAAGGAGACAGAGACAGAGACCCACATTGGAGCACCGGACAGAAATCTCAAGGTCCAAATCAGGAGCAGAAGGAGAGAGAGCACAAGCAAGGAACTCAGGACCGCGAGGGGTGCGCCCACACACTGAGACAATGGGCATGTTCTATCGGGAACTCACCAAGGCCAGCTGGCCTGGGTCTGAAAAAGCCTGGGATAAACCCGGACTCACTGATTAACCCATTTCTAATAATCTGTGTAGCACCACTAGGTGGTGGCTTACCAAGAAAGATTCAGTATGTGTGACCTGAGGCTGGCTCCATGGCATCTGACTCATTTCCCTTCTTCCCAGCATTCTGTTCTATCTAGTCCACCCATCTATGTTCTGACCTATCAGGCCAAGCAGTTTCTTTATTAATTAACCAATGAAAGCAACACATAGAAAGAAGACCCATCTACATCGAGCTGAATGTGGGGTGAGGCTAGATTCACTTTCTCCAGCAAGGTTCTTCCTCTTAAAGTCTGTGACCTCTTAAAACATCACCACTAACTGGGGACCTATTGTTAAATATGGGAGCTGCTCGTTTTTTTTTTCTCTTTCCAACAACCCACACCCACACGTACATTCACACAAATAATTATTTGTAAACAAAACAAAGACAGAAAATAAAAATAAGACAACTAAAATTTATCCTGGTGAGAGCAGGGACTGCATTTTACATAGAAATAAGTCTGGATACTTGTGCATAGAATTAGTGTATTATACTGAGAAACACTGGGAATTTTTCCTGAATTATATTCATGGTAACTAATAAAGCAACCAATGATGGGGTAAAGACCTGACAATCAGGCTGAATTTAGCTTCCTTCTAGTTGTTTCTTTCTGCCATCTTGGCGATGAAGTTCAAATAGTCTCAGGAGTAAAGGCATATGCTTCAATTTATCTTTATGATAGAAGCAGAAAGTGGTGCTTTTCTCTGTGTTGACATCTGTCTGGGCTAGTCTCCTTTCATTCTGAAACAGATCAATCCTACATGTGATAGAGGATTATCCTCTTTGGTACCCATAAGCTGCCTTTGATCCCTCTTATCTCTCTTTCTGAAAGGGTCACACCATTTCACCATGTCTGTAGCAACTTACAGCATTGCAAACAACGCAATATTTTAAATACAGTTACTCTACCCAACCTCTCACATATTTTTATGTTTTAGTGCCTTGAATGTTCTCAGATTTTCAGAAATGGAATGCCTGAATGTCACATTTCCAATTTAGGAAAATAAAAAGAGAAAAAGAAATGCTGTCACTGGAAAACATAGTCTTATACTTTAGCACTTTTCTCCTAGCATGGAGTGTGACGGATTCAACTTTTATTTTATTTTTTTACAATTGTAACTTATGTTTACTCTCTCTACGTAGATTATTATTATTTTAGGCTTTTTCTCTCAAATGCCCATGTGAGTAAATTCATTTTAATTTGATTCAACAACTTTTTAATGAACTCTTGTTGGATGGAAGATACTAGATAAAGAGATTATGTATAGACTAAATCAGCAGGCAAGGGCATATGCTACTCTTGCAGAAGACTCCAGTTTGGTTCCCACCACCCATTTGGGCAGTTTACAACCTCCAGTATTCCCAGCCCCAAGTCACTCCGTGCCTTTTTTTTTGTCTTTCTGTCTAGCTACACTCATGTGTACAAACACAAGCACATACATACACATAACTAAAAGCAGTAAAATAAATCTCCTTTTAAAAAATCCTCCACAACCTCTGTCTGCATGGAGAACACAGACTGGAAGTGTGTTTGTTCTCAGTGCTTAAAGATCTGATAAGTAATAGGAATGAAGGCAAGCTCACCATAGGATTCAGAGAGGCTTCCATGAGAGGGAAATATTTAAGTTGAAACTTGCAATGTAATTTTAAGGTAGCCATGAGAAAACTGAAAATGCTTGCAACTCTTGCTATTTGGTGATCACGTTCTCTTTTATTCTGCCATGCATTCTAGCCTTGAGGTCATGCAAAAGTCATCAGCTAGTGCCAAATCATATAGAGTTAACAAAAACGTCAGTGTGTAGAAAGAATTTTATGCTCTCAGTAAATTTATTTGACTATTCGATAAATATTTAAAGAGTATATATAATGCCACACACTCTCCTTGCTCATGAGAGTATATTAGTTAAAAAAAAATAAACGATCAGGGACTTTTGTATTAAAGAACATTTTATGTCTAGTAGGAGGACCAAAAATAACTAAATGAGAAAAATACTAGGTACTGGTTATCATTGAAAATGAAATAAAGACTAGAAGATTTCCTTTTCATTAAGTTGGATAGTATTTAAGCTGAGGTATAAATTGCAAGAAAATCAGACAAGTGAGAAATATTCCAAGATATTGTGATTTTAAGGGTGAATGACTTAAAGCAGAAAGAATTTGGCAAACTGGAAGTCAAGATAAACCACTAAGACAGATCACTGGGAGGGATTGGAAGGTAAGGAAGGATACAAGCAGAAATGTGTGGCTTTGTGAACATCCAGATTTTACTCAAATAGTGGAGAACATTTCTTATATATTCACTATCTAATATGGCAGCAACTGTTAGATGTGTTTATTTAGAACTTACAATACAACTGGAACAAAATGAGGTATACCTAAAGTTGGTCTAAAAAGAGTGCAATATAAGGTATGTCAATAATAAATTTTAACGAACTACATACATATTGCATGTCATCTTGAAGATTCTAGATTTCCTAGGAAGTGAAAGGGTGGTTGAGCTGGAGCTCTGCACTGATGCAGCTTTTATGAGTTGTCACCCAAGCGGGAATGGGACTTTTCAGTGATACAGCTTCCATTGTGTCATATACGCTCCTGTCGTTCATCTCTAGCCATGCTCCTGTAGGGAGCCAGAATAAAGTCATTAATTCCCTGAGCTACTCTAGCTCAACTTGTCTATTTTGTCTATCAGTACATTACTTGTGGTAAACAGATGTTTGTTTATGTATCCACAGGAAAATTCATGCAACAACAGATGAGAATTGGGGTATAAATTTAAGATTCATAAGCATATATACATATACTCTGTGAGAATAGTCCATCACTCAGTGGTAGCTGATAGAATAAAGAATAGTGCCCATGAGAGGACTCTAAGGCCTTCAAACATAAAATGATTGGATAAGTGTTGCAGAGTTACCTCATGAAGCAGCAATGTTTGCAATGCAACCATAAGTATCTGAGTTCAAATCTCCAACATGCACTTCAAAACTGTGTATGACCATATATGTACCTATATTCTCTCTACTAAAGGAGGATGGAGACAGAAAGACAACTAAAGCTTGCTGGCTACCTAGGCTAGCTAAAATACAGAGAGTTTTAGGTTCATCAGGTGACTCTGTCTTGAGGAAACAATATAGAGAGGGTTTAAAAAGACACCTGGAAAAGAAAAAAAAAAAAAAGACACCTGATGTTCTCCTCTGCTCTCTGCCAGAGTAAGCACAGACATTCACACCTTCACAAAAAAATGTGCTTGCAGATGCATAAAACACACACACACACACACACACACACACACACACACACCAGTGACTGAATGAAAAAGGAGACTCCAACAAATGAGATAGGGGACATCTGGTAATCTGTTAGTGAAAGAGGGATGGCAATACAGAAGACAAAATAGAGAAATCTTTAGTGTAAGGAAAAAGTGTTCAACTGAGTTGTGCTCTTCAGTAGTCAAGTGAGGAAGAGAAGTAATTATTTTATTCATAACTGTACTAGTTTGAAACTGAGATGCCTATCATAGTCTTATGTGGTGAATGTTTTGCCCTGAGCTAGTATGGCAACTTTGGGAGGTGGTGAAAGTTTTGCTAGGTGCGACTGAGTTGAGCAAAGTAGATGAGCGGGGACTTCTGTGCACCTTTGACTGTTGTACCTGATTTTCTTTTTGCTGCATGCAGACAGGCATAAAGTGAATAGATCCTGCAACATGCTTCCACTTCTGTGATGTCTGCTTTACAACAGGCCAAGAATCAACAGAAACAGTTATTACAGATGGAAGCCTTTACAATCATGAGCCAAGACCAACATTTCCTCTTATGTCAAATATTTTATCATAGCAATAAAAAGTCTATTACAGAATCGTGGAGATCATTGATCTTAGTGAAGCGATGGCCACATAAGCGTCATTAGAATGAGATGAGATGTGAGTGTAAGTAGAGACAGTGAAAATGGAGACTCTTCCTAGATATTTCTTGAGAAGAGTGCTTTAGTCACTGTTCTATTGTCGTGAAGAGACACCATCAGCAAGGCAACTCTTATAAAATATAGCATCTAATTGGGGGCCCGCTTACAGTGACAAAGGTTAAGTCCATGTTTATGTCAGCGTGCATGGTGGTGTGCAGGTAAGTGCTGGGGCAATAGTTGAGAGCTTTGTATCCTGATCTGTAGGCAGAAAAAGAGAAAGAGCCTAGGCCAGTTGTGGACTTCTGAAAAACCTCAAAGCCCACCCCCAGTAGCATACTTTCTCCAAATAGTTCACACCTATACAACAAGGCCATTCCTCCTAATCCTTCTAATCCTTTCAGACAGTTCTACTCCCTGGTGCCTAAGCAGTCAAACATATGAGCCTATGAGGGTCATTCTGATTCAAACCACCACAAAAAGAAATGGGGGATTAGCTAAAGAAAAATAGAGTATTAAGGGGAGGTAATTTTACAAAATGAAAAGTATATTAGAGTGATAGAGATGGCTTAGTGGTTAAGAGTACTTAATGTTCTTGCAAAAGGTCTGAGTTCAGTTTCTAGTACCTACATGGTGACTCATGAACATCTGTAACTTGTATTCCAGAATATCCTTTGCCTCTTCTGACTCCCTCAGATTCTTCCATACATGTAATTTACATATATACATGCATTCAGTGCACATACACACACCAACATAAAGTTAAATAAGCATTTTTAAATGAGAGATACTATAGTGTTTTAAATAATGAGGGAATGATTCCACAGAAAGAAGAGAGTACACAGGAGAGAAATGAAGTGTTGAGAAATATAGACAAGGCTTTAATTAGAACAAAGATGTGCTAGTCACCGAAGGAGTAGAAACAGTGAAAGACATAGATTATGGCAAGAATTATCTGGTTGTTTCTGGGACTAGGAGCCATGAGTGGAGGTTATGAGGCAAAGACAGGCAAATGAGCTATTGCAGCTGATTTGAAGAGGAAAGAAGTTGTGAAATAGCTTTGAAAAGTAAAACAGTAAACATATGAGGGTCTGAAAATATCCCCGGGCAATGCTGTATGCCATTTAAGATTTGAGTTCGTGCATTTAAGGGCAATGTACACAGTTGTATGATTTCTGCCAGTAACTGCCTAGAATTGACAGAAAGCTGAAAGAAGCTGCTCTTCATAATTTCTAGAGTGAGGGTCATAGACATACACTTGTGTAGTTTGTTTATGTTACCTCACACTCATTTATCTGGAGTTGGCTTTTTTCTATATAAGACAATTACTTCAGAAATCTGCATGTTTGCTTGCAGATTGTATCTTTTTCTAAACAGATTTTCAAACAGGAACTAATAGTTTTGCCCCCACCTTTGCTTTAATTCTAATGTACATTTTGAACTAAAGTTGTCAAATATCATTTCTCCCTGTATACCAGGGAAACATTTAATTTAATACATTTTTCTTAATTTCTGACATTTAGTCTTCCACTTAGCATGATTTCCTTCCTCTCCCTTATGTCATCCTCTTTACCTTTGCATATTCCCATCACATTTTCATGGCCGTTCTGGTTCTTTTAAGTAGCTCTTACTCCTCTTTGACTCCTCTGTCCCTTCTCAACTTCCGCTTTCATTTTCCTTACAAAGCTTCAGTGGATTCCGTGCCTACCACCTCATATATGAATATATGTTTTACCTTTGTTATCCCTTTCCCATGGAATACATTCTCAGCAAGGCTCTCAATATGTTTTAACCTTTATTTTTAGAAAGTATTTTCTTCAAGTGGACTAAACTTCACAAGTAGTATGCCTATTATTAGTAGGGAATTGCAATTAGAAATTTACTTTCTATTTAATTTTATCTTTAAGTACTTTTAAGTGAGAATTTAATGCACTCATAAAATTTGTTTTGATCAAATCCACTCCATTCCCTCTATTTTAATTCCTCACCTATCCCTTCTCTTCCTTTCCCTCCCAAATTCTTGTTTTCTCTCTCCTCTCTCTTTCTCTTCCCTATAGAGTCCACTTAGTGATGCCTCTGTGTTATATATATTGTGAGACACTGTTCTCGAGGAGGAAAGAATAAATGCCCACTCACTCCAAATAGGAAGCTGATGACAAACAAAAGTGCAGATCCCGCCAAAGTCTGTCTTGGTGAATTTAAGAATTTTATTGTGATTACTTACAGGAATATGGATGAGGGGTTACTTTATAAGCATATAAGAGCAATAATTCGCCACTTTTCCATTGCAATTTCATCTGCTGCCTCTCTGTACAAAAGCATGTTAACTGGCCAAGAAACTGGTGATTAACTAGGTAACAGCTCTAGGGCAGAACCTGCCTGATACTGATTTTCAGCTAAATGGGCATAGTATTAAACTATCCCTAAATCCTTATCTTTACACGGGTAGATTAGTGCTTCTCTGAACTCTCATCGAAGAAGCCTCTTTTTGCATTATATGGCAATTAATTCAGAGACCCCCTAGCAGGTCGAATGCCGAGATTAAGAGACTGGAGTGCTTAGTTCTGATGGAACAGCTGAATCACACCCCTTACCTAAAGGCTCAGGGATCATTCTGGAAGAGAGGATAGAAAGATTAAATGAACCAGAGGGTGCAAACATATGCAGTGAAATAGCATTTGCTCATACATGTGAAGTCACAGCATCTGGGGCTGCATGCAGAAGATTTACACAAGATCAGGCCAACCGTAATCTCAGCATGGATGGGAACGGGCTCATAAATTCCCACCCCTAGTTGAGAGGATATTGGAAAATGATGGCGTCGAGGATGGGGAGAAGAAGTTTTGTAAATACCTTCTCTTTAACAATTCAGTGGAAAATAGGAAATTATTATTGGACACTCGGAAACAGTGTAAAGATAGGGACAAACTTTAAATATCATTGAAAATCTAGTTTGGCTTTTCTTAACATCATATCTATAAGGACTCATCATACCATTGTTTGTCGCCAGCATCATTCTTCCTATCAATGCTCACATTTTATTGGTGATAGGGGCTGGAGAGATGGTTCAGTAATTAAAACCACCACCTGCTGTGGCAGAGGACCAGAGTTAAATTCTCAGCATCCATGTTGGGTAGCTCACCACCGCCTGTAACCCCAGTTCCTGGATATCCAACATCCTCTTTTGGCCTCCTGTAGCATAAATAATAAAAGCCCAGAGACAGATATTGGGGTTTAAAGTACAGATCAGAAAAGCAAAACAGCCAAACCACAAGAGAAGTTGTACCTCTACCAAGGCTGGGCAACTGCAGACTGAAAGAGTGTTAGTTCCTGTCTCCTTTCATTTTATAATCCTCTCTAGCGCTGGGATTAAAGGCGTGCACACCACTGCCTGGCCTCTATGTCTAACTAGTATGGCTGCTGGGATTAATAGTATATGCCACCACTGTCTGGCCTATATGACTGACTAGTGTGGCTGTTTCGCATTCTGTTCTTTAGGCAAGTTTTATTTATTAAAATACAAATGAAATATCACTACAGCCTCCAGGGACACACACATGACACACATACATATATGTACATCCTCACACATGGACACATAAAATAAAAATTATAAATACTTTTAAAAAGTCAATAAGTAAACTTGTATTAATGCAGCATATGAAACCCATTCAATGAGGTCTAACTTCTGATATTTTTAAACATTATGAATATTACAGGTTACACTAAAATGTAGTCTGTTGTTAACTATAGTTATGTGAGTCCCAATGTCTTACGCCAGTTTCATAGAACTGCATGTCTATTATAATTAAATTATAATTATTAACAATAAGAATCGTAAAAACTCACTTATTATCCCAACCTTAACCCACAAATGGGTGATTTCAATCAGTAAGGTTTTTCTTTCAACAATCTGATTCTTAATCAGAGGAAGCAAAGATGCTTTCTATATTGCCTCTTGATTGCTCTTAGTCACAAGATTCTTGCCTTCTATCCATATAGAAACAACAAGGTTCCCATGTCTTGTTTTGTACTTTCTGCTCTCCCTAAATTGTACCTGACACTCCCTAGCATTGTCGACTGATCCGCTGCTGTAGGGTTATGTTAGCATCAGTGTTGTCTCCCTGTGCCTAGTTACTTAATACTGAATTTTCTTGCTGCCACTTGCCTGTGTGATTAGACGCCCTAGCATTACCTTCTGCTGTGATCCAAGCAGAATGACTATAGAATTTAGATGACAACATCTAGTCTCCAATAATCTCACTTGCCCTTTCTGATTTTACTCACACATTGCCAGTTTAGTCATGCTTTGTAGACACTTTGCTGTAGTTAAACGTAAGCAGTTGTAAAGGAGCTGAGACATTTCACAGTATTCACCAAACAATACAAATCAGGATGAGAAGGAGGATCTATGATATTTTGTCATTAAGGCATGACCAGCTTGTCTCTGTTTGAAGGTTTCTAAATAAGCCATAAGAGAAAAATGAAATGATTAACACCCCAAATCGAACAGAGATAATAGACGTTAAATAAAAACTTTCTGAGAGACATGCCAAAACAAAGGTATTTTGTAGTACTTTCTAAGAGACAAGCCAAAACAAAGGTATTTTGTCAAGTGTTAATTCAAAAAAGAATAAACTCGATGTGTAAACTGGGCACCATTTTATTGCATTATTGTTTAATATTTGACAATTTTGTACTTGTCTGCAATATATTATCAATGCATTCAAGCATCAATTGACGACTGTTGTTCTATCTGTGGGGACTTAGTAGATGGATACATTCAGCAGTGGAGGTGACAAGGGCATGGTAAGTAAGTAAATTTGGGAGAGAAAGTGAAAGCAAATGAGAGCGCCAGGTTTGCATATCAAAGGAGTAAAAGATGATGTGGAAGGGCAGGGTATTCCTGAAGTGAACAGAAGTCAGAATCTAGTTAGGTTGGTAATTGCGAGCGAAGTGAAAGCAAAGGGGGTAAAAAAGAAAAGTGATGCATTCCTGCAGAACGAATCTGGGAAGATTGCAGCAAGAGCTGTGTGAAATTGAATGAGTGCAAGCAGGAAACGGCAGAGAATAGAAATGCAAAGCATTAAAGGTCCCTCAATAGAGTTCTAAGGATTCTGTCTGTCATCCACCAATAAAAATAATAGGAGCTAAAGAGGCCTTCTGTGTCTGAACTGCTATACGCAAAAAGCATGGCAGGACAAAAGGAGATATATTCAAGGAATAAAACATCAAGTTTACAGGGAGACAGGAAAATACCACAGCACAAGTTTGAGTGTGAAATAAAGATAAGCCTGACAAAAGGAAAGAATGAAAGGAAGAGCTGCCATATGTAAGATGTCTTGAAAGCCCATCCATTTCACAATTTTTCTTTTCTGAATTGATAGGCAGACACAAACTCCACTTAAATAATACCTTTTGTCATCTGGAAGTTGTGCCTTACATAATTTGAAATTTCTCCTTGTTCTGGGGAGTGAAGTCTTAGAAACCTTTTTCGTGTCAGGAGGAATTCAATATTTAAAAATTTTAAAAGATGGTCTATGAACTCTCTGGGAAAAAACAATCACAAACGTTATTTTTGTAGTGGAATCTGTGTTGTTTACAAATAACACTTTCCTTACTAGAATGAAGAATGTCAGTAGCCTTTATATCAAACTCTGCCATGCACCGATACACTAATGCCTTTATGTGTTAATACCGTTCCAAAAGGACATTTTTGGTGAGATTCTAATATTAACAACTTAACAAAACACAGTAATTTAAAGAAAGATTCACTGAAGGAAAAGAAAGTATGTTCTTAATGCTATAGACAGCTCACAATTTCGATGACCTAAGGCTGTACGTTCCTTTATAATATTACTTCATCTGTAATGTTGTGGTCCTTTCTTTGTGGAAAGTTTAAGGATCTTGCATGCCACAGAGTTGTTGAAATTCATGATAAAATGGAATGATTAATTAAGATGAAGGTTTTGGTCATAATGGAAAGATAAGTAGGCTTTCCAAATGTTCCTCATTTCTCATCCTTGTCATGGTATTTAAATATAGCAGATTTGCTTTTATATTCATGTTGAATAGGAAAATTACCTAGAATATACTTAAAGTCCAAATTCCTTGGTTCCTTTCAATTTAATAGATTACAATAATGTTCTAAAATCAGCACTCAGCATGTATTTTTTAATTTTTATTAGTCTATGATATTATCAGTAGCTAAAATGAATAAAATCTGATCATCAAATAATTGACAATAATTGTGGTAGAAATATGGAATGCTTAATTATCATGCAAAAATATAGGTCCTGAATTTCATTATGCTTCTAAACATTTCAAATGTATAGGATTTTCAACTTCTCTGTTTGATTATACAGGAACTACAGCTTGTATTGTTCATGTCCTTCAAATTCACTTTGGAATTTGATCACTTATTGCGGTGGTGCTAGGAATAGAAGCCTGAAAGTGTTAATGGGATCTATTGCACTCAAGGACTGGGCTAATTGCCATGGATATGAGTGACTTCTTGTTCTCCAGGGACTGGATTAGTTACCATGAGAATGGGATGATGTAAAATGAGGCCACACTTGTGTTTTGTCTCTCATGTGTGCTCACTTGGCCTTTCTCATCTTGCTACATTAAAACAGCCTGTTGAAATGCTTTACCGCCTTTAGATTTCTCAGCCTCCAGTACTATGAGCTACACACACACACACACACACACACACACACACACACACACATATATATATCTGAAATGTTCTTTAGTAGCATCAGAAAATGGGCTAAGATACAGGCAAAGAAGCCCTAACTTTTAGTGTTTTACAGTTTTTCTTATATTTATTTTATTTGTGATTTCTCTGTGTGTGTCATTCACACATTCTCTCTCTCACTCACTCTCTTTCGCACTTTCTTTTATGCCCTGAGTCATCTCCCCAACCCCTTGATACAGCTAAATATTCCCTTTCCTTAAATTACATTTCTACAATGTCTTTTTTAAAAATTTGAAATAAAAGTGGACATAAAGACTTGTGCATTGGATGAATTAAATACTTAACAACTCTTTGACTAGTGGTTACCACAGAGAAAACATTCAATAAGCATTATTTGTTGCCACAATTAGTATTTCACCTCATGGAAGAGAGGAAGAATGAATTCTACAAATACAGGTGAGAATTTGTGAGGATGCTATAAGGAGAATGAAGAAGGTGAAGAAGAACGATGTGCATACCCAGTATGCTTTGACAAACAGCTAAAGCTTTGAGTTGGGAATGATGTGCGAAGATGTCATACGGCAATTCCCAACAAATGTCTCAGTTAGAATGTGACAATGTTAATAGAAACCTGCTCCAGAAGAGCTGCAATAACCTACAAAAAAGTGACCCATCAACATTCTGTCATGAAAGTGGGGGGAAAACATACACCCCATAACTATATCAGGTACTAATTGCTGAAGGAGGGGGTGTCAATCTCTCCAGTAATGCAGATACTGATAAGTTGCCTGTGTGCCAGTTAATAATCTCATATCTATGTTCACACAGCCAACCCTGATTAAACACAGTGGGACACATACACAGACAGACAGACAGAGATTTGAAAGCAAGAGGGGGATATGTTGCAAAGAAGGAAAGTTTCAGTGGGACAAGGAGGATTTTGAGAGAGGGAAACAGGGTTGAAAATGACAAAAACTCATTCTGTGTGTGTATTTATGGAACTGTGAAATAATTAAAACAAAAAAGTTTTAGTATAATGAAATAAATTATGTACTGGTACACCAAAAAAAATGAAATAACTTAAAATATTTGGAGTGTGTGTGTGTGTGTGTGTGTGTGTGTGTGTGTGTGTGTGAAAGCCTTAGGACTTGTGTTCAAGTCCCAGAATCCACATAAAAAAACAGAGAAGGTGGTGTGTATTTGTAATCCCAGCATTCCTATTGTGAGTTTGGAATTAGAGACAGGAGAATAGCCAGGAGGTATGCGAGCCAGCTAGCTTGTAATATTCAATATAGGAACAAAATGTACCAAAGAGGCCCTGGCAAAAACTAAGATGGAAGGAAAAAAAAAACCAGATTCCAAAAAGTTGTACTCTGGCTTTTTATCATGGCACACAGGTACAATAGCACCACACATGCCCACAGCAGACACAGACATAAGGCATACAAACACACATGCACACATGTGCATGCACACAGGCATGCACACAGAGAGAGACACAATCATTAACTTAAAACTAAAGTACACTTTCAGAAAATCTATCAAGTACCAGAAACAGCAGACAATATGATTTCTAGCTGAATGTGTTGATACCCTATTTTCAGCATATGTGTCTTTCCTGGTAAGCTAATTTTAATGCTCCAGGTCATAAAAATAGGAGAGAGATCAAGATGTAAGTCTAGATTTTAAAAAGTAAATGTTCAGAATAAACTGATTTAAGACTAGGGGGAGTATCAATCGGGATCAGTTTTGCCAGCTTCATTTTAGTCGTAGCTTTAAAGGTGTATGCCACTAATATGAAAGTAACAATTACTTTTAAAAGTAGTTTTACAATTCAGGAAGTGAATGTAGCGTTTTTACAGTGCACCAGAAACAAGAAGTGAGATAAGAACATTTTAAATTTGTGATAAAAGTTGGTGACTTGCTCTCCGATTTCAACAATATAATTTCATTTTTATTAGAATCCTTCCTACCCATTTTAAACAATGAAAATTGAACTAGGATGAAACATTTGAGGAGCTTGTACAGTTAAAGTTTCAGGTATATAATTTTATTTTCATTAAATTATGTTCTCATGAAATGTTAAAAATTCATCGAAGAATGAAAATCTGTGGAGACCCTAAATCTTGTTTCTTCTCATTTCATTAAGTTTTTTGTGGTAACTCTAGTCCCAGGATATTACGCAAATTTGCTTTAAAATGGGATTCATCATAGTCCTGTCTCACATGTTGTGAAGTTTCGTGTGCAGAATGTGAGATGAGAGTATCTAAATTCAATTTACACGTTTGGTATAAGGTTAAAATGTTTCTGCCCCTCAATGAGGTGAGGGAGGAAAGTTGCTTTGTTTAATGTTAATGGGAAAGAGTCACCTGTGAAATAGTTTCAGAATGTGAAATAAAGTGCCACCTATGTGTGTTCTACACTCAGTCCCTCAGTGTTTCCTTCCCCTTTCTCAATATAACTTCCTTTTGGGTCATTCTAAGAAAGTATTAAAATACCGCATTGCACACAGGTATATCCAGATCTGAGTGTGGAAGATCATTTCTGTGATCTTGTGGAAACCCACTTGTAAATATTGGCTTTCCATGTAGACTGTAAGCTAAATAAGGTGACAGAGATTTTACTTTATGTAGCTTCTTACATTGTCTTACGTTAGCTAGTGCTAGATAAAGGTTTAATGAGTTTAATGTGAAACTGATTACTGTAGTTAATCAGTAACACTCCAGCCTACTCAATGAAGCACATTATATATAAATGCATTAATGTATTAAAGTGTCACAGGGAAACATATTACTCTGTACAATTAATATTTGCTAATGGAAATGCTAAAAAAAACTTTCTGATTTTCTGTAAACATGTCTTTGTCTGTGTTCCATTGACCAGCAACACAAAATTCACTTGGAACTTAATGGCTGCAGAATCGCAAGCCCTACTGCTGACTTAGTCAATACAGTGCGATCTGAGGAAGATCTACCTGTTATTTGATGCAGATTATTGTATTTCAAACTTTACTAATCCCACTTTAAACACTCTTTCTTTCTTTTATCTCATTTGTTGCCCCTCTTTCTTCAATAGATTGTGTTACATTTGTAAAGTTTAATCCTCAACAAGAGACATTAAATTCTTCATAAAGTAATCAAAACTGAATCATCTAGATTTTCTCTCTTAGCTTTATTAAAGGGAGGGGGAGTTTTATAGCCTTTTCAGACTGTGTTTTCTGAACTGACATCATATATAGTTTTTCTCAAGTGTCAAGAGGTACAATATTATTGCCTTTAAGCAATGAACAGAATTTTGATATGGAAATTGTTCCTCCAAGGGGTATGAAGTCTATTTCTCGGGGTGGTGAGGTTTTGCTTATATTTGGAAAAGACGGAAGGACAAGAGAATTAAAAGAAATTCATTCTGAGATTTCTGACATATGGGGGACATTTATATTTATCTAATGTAGATTTTTGATGTTTTGTCACTCTAAAATACACAGTACTTCAAAATTTAATGAGATTATATTATGCCGTATTTGCTCCTGCAATTTTCAGCTGTATTAACCCTTTTTAACTGAAGAAGCTCTATTGAATGTTTTGTTTTCCCTCTCCTCACTGGACATTTGTGTCATTCTTACTTGTTGAACTTTTACTGGAAGTACTGCAGATAAGATAAGGATATTTGGAATAAGTTTTTTTAATGACTATTTTTTTTGGCCTTAATGAGTGCCTGAGGGCAAATATCCTACAGAAATTCACATCACTTGGCAAATAAACTGTGTGTGTGTGTGAAGTTAACAATTCATAGATGAATAAACAATGCTGGACATTTCTTGTCAACTTAAAACACGCGTTTGATTAAAATAATTAGCAACCGCTTCTTTGATATGACTGTCAGAAGATAAGTGCTGTTCTGACGTTTCAAGAAAGATATACATGATTTGTTTTACCATTCTGAACCTCATTGAAGGAATCAAACGCTAAATCCCAGGCAATTACTCTAGGCATCTAAGCAATAAATCCCACAGTGTTACAAATGAGTTAACCAATTATTGGCTGATTAAGTTCACAGAAACCCTGAGATGCACTGTTTTCAAGACTGAGCCAAAAAGACACACTTTTTGAGATTGAAACTCTTGGGCTCTCATTGTATCACTTTGCCACGGCCCCTATTTTTACCAGCGTGCAGTTAGGGAAATTAAAGTCTTTGTTCCTTTCCCAGAGGAACAAGATGGCTTCATATGGCTTCGAGTAATGTATTTAGAACGAGGATGCACAATGATTATGTTTAAATATACCTATGGTTCTTTACCCTTATCTAGTTGATTATGAATATATTGACTCCAATCACAGTCCAATTAAAGCAGTCTAGCTGGCAAATATCTTTCTTATTCTGTATTTTACTCTCACAACTACCTTTCACCCATGCCAGAAACATGTAACCTTAGTTCTCTGGTAGTTGAAAGGCATAGTTAGATGCTAAAACAAGCACAAAGCTTGGGGAGGGGGATATAAACCCAAAAGAAGTCAAGTGACTTGTATTGAATTATAGAAGATAGTGGCAGTCCCTTGACTAATGAAAAGTGCTTAGTATTTATTAAACTATCTATCAAGCTTTGGAAGAAATAAGAAAGCATAGCTCCTCCATAGGTTCAACATTGGGACTTCAGTATGTAGTATATAGTCTGTAAATTTGGGCAAATATACCCATCAATCTCTTTGGATGCTAAGATTCTAGTCATAAAATCTACCAATATCAATGGAAATGATTCATGCTGAGCACAATACCATACACACTAGATCCCCGCTCCTGTCTTTTGAAGACAATGCAATATTTAATTAGTACACAATTATGGTCTTTTGACATGCACTGTTTCTTTGAGAGCAATCTGGGGAGAATCACAATGAGGATGCTAACTGATAATGTTGATATACTCCCAAATGATTCAGCCATCTGACAAAAGTGGGGGGGGGGAGTGTCAAGAAGACAGAGACAGCAGAGAAAAATCTGAAAAATTCAAAAGTGACTTGGTGGTTCACTAACGATGAGATGATCAATGAGAACAACCCTGACCTTCACAGTGGCATCTGTGAAGAGGGAAAGCTTCTTTCCTAATCTACAACCCCATTTATAGACAACTGTTTTCCAAAGGAGATACTTTGTAGTTACCGTTTACTGATCCTCGGCTTAACTATATTTCCTCCTGTGGGAAACATAGTTTATATGTGGAAGAGACAGCCTATATATTGTACAACTGATAGCATCACGAGTGGTCAAATACTTTGTCTTCTTCCCTCACTCCTGCCTCTCAACTAGCACATAAAATTCAATGATCTGAAAGGTAAATTATTTTCTAGTATACCAAACCTTACATATTCACTACTCATTCATCAATAGTAGCTCCGTGTGAGTGAAGTGTCTGACCCAATTTTGTAAAAAAGTAAAGATGAAAACACGGGGAGTCTAAGGTCCCTCGTGCAAGTAAGTGGAGCTGCAACATGGACTCTAGAAAAAGTTAACGTAAATAGCCTGATTCACAATCTTGTTTCAGATAGATTTGGTCCCAATGTGAACATCAGTGTTTACACGAGACATGTAAAGAAATAACACCTGTTGCCAGCATTGTGTTGGGAATGTGAAGTCTGGTACCATTTTACTAGATGCTGTAGATGGCACAGGTGAAGCAGAAATTATTACCCCAGCTTTTAAGCCAGAAATAGACATCATCAGTTATATGCATGCCAGTGGCAGAGCTTTGAGGAATCAAAGCTAGTCGATATTGTATGGTGTGCACAGCCCTAAAATGATAAAAAAAAAATTCTCATTTTCATTATGTTATAATACTTACTGTTTCATATGTAACTTTCCAATATTGCTTCGAATGGAATATTTTCCTTGTGAGTATGTTGGCTAACTACCATGCTCTTGCAGAAGCTGCTATATACCTTTCAGAAATTTAGCTTTGAGAGCCAAACCATCAGTAGCTATTCATTTTATTTTTTTATTCCCATTTTTGTCTCCTTTTCTGCAAAGAGTTGTATTTTTTGTCTCATTTTCAGTCAATTTGGTTTAAGAAATGGCGTGTCTCAAGAGTAACTAAGGGATTCCATACTTGACTGCATTCCCTAAAAGTTACAGTACACCCTATTAGCCTAGAAATGCCAATTTGAGGTAAAACAAATACAGGGCTTTGCTTTTCTTTTTCCAAAAATAGCACTTGCCACCTTGGCAGTAGCACATTTCTGCCTGTATGATTCCCCACTGTGTTGCAAGAGTTTTATTCTCATTCTGGGATGGACGTTAAGTTGCTCATTTGCAGGCCTATTATGACAATAACAGGCTATAATATTTGAAGGCACACATTTGATTTTTTAATCATATTTGTTTCCTTTTTACCAGAACTTTTCATTTGCTAATTAGAGCCAGAAGAAAGCTAATTTACTGCCCTTTCATGTTTATATTAGTACTTAATGGACTACTGTAGGAATTGGCCATTTCCTTCACCTTAATAACATTCCAGATTGAAGATCCTTTAGTAATACTCAGTAAAAATCATTTGTAGAGCTTCATCATAGATATATCTAGTCTCATATTTTCATGAATGTTTCCAGATGGATTTTCAGTAACTCTGGGCCTGCTGCACAGCATTTGCTGTTATGCCTAGGCCAGGAAAAAAAAAAAAACATGAACTAAAAAAGATACTATTAGGAATGTTTATAGAATATTAGAAAAACATTAAGCTCAAAATTAGCATAGGTCTATTCCATTGTCCCATCTCTGTAACAAAAACTCTCCATATCATTCAACTTATTATTCTAAAGACTGTTTGTTTAAAACCTTATGCTAATGACTAGTGGAAATAGGGAGACTTTGAGGATATTGTTTTCTCAATGATATTGCTGTGAGATACAGGCTGGAATGTGTCATATTAGAAATCTGAAGGGGAGACCTTGAAAGGAATGCATGGTAAAAATTAGAAATATATTTGAAGCTTACAGCATGCAGTTAAAGACATATACTTTAAATTCTAAACCCTAATTCTTCCCTTTACTGTTTGTATAGCCATGGCAAAATTTTACACATATATGAGCCTATCTCCTCATGAGTGAAGGTGGTTTTAATAACTCACAATTTCATTGTGAAATTTATAGATGATACTCATATAAAGTGGTGAGATAAAAGAGTGGTATGTATTATATATTCAACAATTTGAAAATAGCATCCACATTTTATTTAATTCTCAAAGTCTTATTATGTCTCCTCAAGTGTTTGCTTTACATTTTTTCAGACCAGGTATATTGAGGCATAATTTAAAGACCACATAAATCATTCACTGCTCTTGTACAATTAAGTGGCATTTAGTAAATTTACTCAGATTTATAACTATCACCATTACCCAGTTAGAACATTAATACCATAAGCAACCATAGATAACCCCTATGGGTTATGTTTACTGGTCCTATAGATTTGTCTACTATGGACAATTCTTATTAAATGTATCATGTAATCTCTGGTCTTATGTGACTGCCCCCCCCCGATTTATCATGATGTAAATCAGGTTCGTCAATGTTATACCATGAATCAGCATTTCATTCAGGTGAACAGTATTGTATTGGGTGGATATACAATATTGTTTTTATCAGATCATCAGTTGATCACCAACAGTTTTTATTTGAAGGGAAATGCGTGTTCTTAAGTGTACATCTCATAGTGAAATTGCCATAGTGTTATGAGTAAGGGTGGTAATGTCTGCTACTCTTTTGATTGTTAAAATGCATTGATTTCTGTAACAAACAAAGTAACCAGTTTCAGATGCACCTTTAAACAAATAAAAATAAAAACCAGTAGCCCTTATAATTAAAAATTATAAGATTTATATAGGGAATAAAATTTAATCACAGGATACATAATTTGAAGACATTTGATTCACATACCCTTTGAGAAAATGAAAAGAGTGTTTCGTTTAAGTTATATTGTAATACTGGGAACTTTGGCTTGTCTACACTGTCTGAATGTCAGTAGAACATGTGATGCCTCACATAGGCAAAGATTTACTGGTGATTAATACAGAGTCTAAATAATGGTGTCAGGATCTGGGCATCAAAACAAGGAAGATATATCTTGTGACACCTCTTCTTTTTCTGTGTGAGACGCATGAATCAACACATAACAGAAAGAGGAGAGAGGATAGATGCTTTCATAGTACTTCATGAAATGATATACAATCCCTTCACAAGGAAGACTACACAGTGGTTTGTATACAGCATTATATACAAACAGAAGGCATTAGGGCACTCTAGAATCCTAGGATCTTAGCTACAAGATTGTATTCAGTTGTCCTATGCTTTAAGTAATACATATTTCCAAGAGTAAGTCAATGCACATGTTATGGGAGATACTGTAACCATCTTTGCACTAACTTATAGAACTAGTCTGGGCTAGAAAGCAAGGCTATTTCCATTTCTCTCTTTCACATATATGAGCATATACATATGCTCCAAAAGAGATTATAAAATGTAATTTTATTAAATTATATGATATGAGGAGACTTATGCAAAAGGTAAGATAGATGTAGGTTGAAGGACTTGGGTTAATCAGACAAAAATCAGACTTTTGAATCTTCTTTTATTCTAGTTTCTCTAATTCTTAATCTTTTCCACATTCATTTCTTCTATAAGAAAAAAATGTCATTATAGTTTGAACACTGCTAAAATCAATTGACCAAGATGTCCAGCCAAAAAGACTGATCAGGTTAGATCAACTGTGGAACATTTTTTAAATGTGTTTTAGGACATTTCCCTTCAAATATTCATCCTCTCTTGGTTATGGAGATGCGCACTAGTTTGAGGAGTAGAGGTATTGTTATTTTTACTTCCATCTGTTGCTAAAATATAACTTGAAGGAATGGAATTCAATAAGGTATTATAAATAAGCTGTAATTCAACAAAATGAAATAAGTATACATGTAAGGGGTCTCGTGACTTGAATCAGAGTCTCTGACAACCCAGTTGTATCTGATGCTCTGTGACCACAGAAAAGAATAAGATTATCATGGTGGTAGGGAGCAGGTGTCTTTACAGAGCTTCATAACAGTCTAAGAGATTCATATTGAAAGAAGCCTTTTAGAAATACAGACTCTACTTTCTGCTAAGTGGAGACAGGGGCATCATATAAATTTGACTCTAGAATAGAAACGTTCTATTTTATGGAGGAAGAGGGACTTTCATTGTTTGTTTTCTGTTAATGAGAGAGGATTCCAGAAGATAGGGATTCAGAAATCTCTAATAATGATGCTCCTTTGTGTGGCAAAACCATATCTGTGGGGGATTTTGTTTGTTTGTTTTTAATTTTCTTCCATTGAAATACCCACTGTCTTCTTGTTATTCATACTGATAATTTCCATTTTTCCAAGCTTAGCTCAAGCCATTTCTCCTTTAAAACTTTTCAAAGATTATTTTCTTGCATGTTGATTGCTTTTTTCTATTATGTCTCATAGCATGCTATTAATATGTCAGTATGTATTGCTTTGTTTTAAAAATTGTTATATGTATTTGTTTTATCTTCTCAATTAGATTGAAAACAACTGATACACAGAGTGCAACTGCCTTGACTAATTTGATGTTACTTGACTAATCTTGCATAGTAAGCCATATATACTGGATGGAAATGCTAGAATGTCAATTGCTCTTAAATTTTATCTTATAATTGAATGTCTTCCAAGATAATGTTCTACCAGAAATGTTGGAAGAGTATCTATAAAGAAATGGCAAACTCAAATCAGAAGACAGGAATTTAAGAATGAAAGCTTGCTGCAGTTCTAAGTAAATTTATACTCCATATTAAAAAAATGCATCTTATTTGTACAAAAGAGAGAGAACATTACCTTTACAAAAGGAATATCTGATCCAGTAATTACACATTTAAGGTTCTGACTTGTTCTCTAAAAGAAAATAGCCTTTGCAAATATCAGAAAGTTAAGTTCTGTAAACCAAAAGATAAAAAAAAAGGCCTTCAATGTACAATTAAAGTATCACTCAAAAGAGATTGCAAATCAAAGAGGTGGTATAGACAGGTATATTACAAGAATAATAGAGCCACCCATAATAGCAAATGGGGAGTGTGTGCGAGCTGAGAAAAATGGAAGTGAGAAGTGAGAGGCCACATAGGAAGGGGAAAAGGTAAAATGAAGAAAACTGGAAATAAAGTACCAAGAGAAGAGTATGCTCTTCTCTTGTCTTATATGGTATAAGATACCATATAAAAGATTTGAAAGACCAGGAGTTGAAGAAAAAAGCCTGGCTGAAACCAGAACTTTTCATATGCTCCAATAAATAATAACAGCTCAGGTCAGCAACTAAGAAAGTTGGCCTTTATCTATTTGTTAACAAGCTCTACAATGTGATACAAGGGCTTACCAAGAGATGTGTCTGGTCCCCAAATATTTTCCTTTCCCCAATCCTGTACCTGGCATTCCTACCATTAAAGTCAGCCTTTTGGTAATGGCTTTGCATTTCTAGGAGCCATTTCTTTAAAAGGCCATTTAAATTGACTGGAAGTTTTAGGATACATGGCCATAAGACTTTCACAGAAGATTAGTCTTTCAGAGTACTTTTCAGTGTTTCCTCTCTGCCCAGTCCATCCTCACTCCCTTCTTCCTAAGCCTTCTCCTTTGCTTCTTACAGCCTAGTCCTAAGTAAACACATTATGCTCCCTTTTTAGCCAGGGTCTCTGTGTGTGTGTGTGTGTGTGTGTGTGTGCGTGTGTGTGTTTCCCCTGCTGTGTATCCTCTTTTTACACCAGTCTCACTTAATAGCCTTTCTGTAAAGCTTTCCCGAAGTGCTTTTTCCCGCCATTGCAACTTGGAGGGAGATTGTTGATGTAATTGGTGGCTTCAGTACCTCTTTTTACTTTATACTACAGTTTTTTTTTGCTCCTAACCAAAACTACACTTACTCCATAATCATATATATAATCTGAAAAGATAGCACTCTATTGAAACTTTGGACTGTGGTGTTGGAATTACTTAGTTTAGAAAATTTGCCCTAAAGTTGTATAGGTGAGTCTCAGTTTCATCACTTAAAAGCTAGTTATAACAATAATATTTAATAATATCATGGAGAGTAAACTAAAATAAAGTATTCATGAACCATTATGTTCTGAAATCTTTTGAGCTTCTAAGCATGGGTAAATACAAAAGAATTGTCAAGAAAATGTGTGCTATTTGGGGTTCCCTCACTTACTTGCCTTTTAGTCCTAAGAAGTTAATCAAGGGCCCTGCTTTCCCTATTGTCAATAAGCACTATCAAAATACAGGTTTCTTATGTTCCCCGTGTAGCCATTGATTTTAAACCCAGGGAATAACCTACAAGGAGATTGAAGCCTCTCAACGTGATATGATGAAGAATTGCCTGGTATTACTGAGGCCCTCTGAGAAATAGCCAATCATTTCAGTCACAATTGTTACATTTTCTTAAGGGCTTACATTTATTATACGTCCAGGCACTAGGGCAGCTGTTTTATTTATAGCTCTTTATTTTTAGTCATGTATAAGTCAGGGCTGGTTGGTTACTGGCCAGGCATGCAGAGAGAGAATTCAAGTATGGACCTGAGGAGCCTGGGAGTGGATGACTCTATTCTCCAGCAGTGTGATTCACGTTCTTATCTAATCATTTTTCTCTGCTTTCCTACCTTCCTTTATTGACTCTCTGCATCCTTATTCTTTGTTCGAAGCAATATGAAGATAACTATACCTTCAACCACTGTGTGAAATCTTGTCTTGCCTGAAAACTGGCTCACAGGGAAAGCTGCAGAAATTAAAGCATTCTCTATAAAAACAACCATAAGCTCCTTCTCCCTGGAGTGGGGTTCCTGCTAAGGTATAATTAGTAGTAACACATATATTAGCAATTAAAAAGTCAGAGAAATCAAGACGTGAACAAAAGACCATCTGTTATGAGAGAAATATCCAACCCTCAAAATCAGTAGGTAATAGATACTCTGTTCTTGAAACATAATAAATAGTTAAAGAATAACAAAGGAATGTCTTACCCCTTGCTAAAAATACTCTTGGGAATTCCCCCAAGACAGCCACACACGACTAGTAAACGTTCTGAGTTTTTAAAAGTTGACTAGAAATAAAGACTGGTAACAGTGTCCTTCTAGCTTTGTCCCCATATTCAGAGACTCTCCTTCAAATGCAATTGACTGAAAGTATACTTTTTCTCTAAAGAAATTTCTGGTTATTATTCAAGCAAACTTTAAATATAAAATCTAACTGACTAAAGAAATGCATAAGAAAGTTGCTTTGCTTACTGAATGCAGCAGATCCAGTAGAATCTTCTGAAACCATGGTCCAAATATTTGCAGTGAATGCAACATGAGAGTTGAGAGGTTCTGCATTTTTCACCTAGACAGGTCTCTAACCCCATGAAAATGAATTTCTCTTCTCTATACAGTGGAAGAATAGTTCCTAACTCACAATGCCATTGTGGCTTTTGTAGGTACTAATGCAAACAGTTGACTCAATGACACTGCTGTTTCTGTTGTTATAACCAACCGATTTCATGACAGAACAGACTAGAAAGTTAGTTACCCTGAGTAACCATCAGATGTCATCACCCAATGGGATCAGATTATTCTGCGTCCATAAAATGAGGATTAGTAAGATTATAATTTAGTGTTATGGGCTCAGGAAAACAAGAATATAATCCAGGTAAAGCAGCACAGTGCCTGTCTGGCAATAAGCAAGCAAGAAATGTTAAGCATTGTTGTATATTAGCACAATTTCTGGCACGCAAGCTCTCAGTGGGTGTGGGCTCTAATTGTTACTCTTGGGTTAGGAGCCTAACCTCTGGAGAGAAACAATTATCAAAGGCAGAGATACCCCAATGTTGGTTAGTGTTTTGGGACTATCTCTGCTGGTGGACTCGAGCAGTGATGAGAACAGAATGGAAAGTAATGGCAGCAGTCCTCTCACATAATGTGAATTCTATATATGAGCATGGGGACTTTGCGTTATATAAAAGTGACGAGATATATCGGTTGTTTTTTTTTATCAACTTGACACAAACGTAGACATATCTGGGAATAGGAAATATTAATTGAGAAAATATCTTCTCTCCATAAGCTTGGTCTGTGGACAAGTCTACAGGGTGTTTTCTTGGTTAGTGATTGACATAACTCACTGTGGGAAGTGCCATCCCTGGCCAGGTGGTCCTAGATAGTATAAGAAAGCAGGCTGAGAAATCCATGGAGAGCAGGCCAGTAAGCAGTGATCCTCCACAGCCTCTCGCAAGGTTGTAACACAAAAAGGCTAACTTTAAAATCAAATTGATGTGATGCCTCTTGGTTCTAATCTGATTGCCATCCTTAACTTGGGAGATAGCCTTGTTATTTTCAAAATATTTATGTGACCATTACAGAATTATATTCAGCTATTCTCAAGTTATAGTGTTGTTTTGCATGCCATTTTAAAACAAGGTCCAGCCTCCAATATAACCAACATCTCAAATTGTAATGTCTATTCTTCTGTCAGGACCATGGATGATAGTTCTATGATACTGTGGACTACGGTGCCATCCAAACAGCTGTGGAGCCAAGGAAAATTATACTTTACCTTAGCTATGTCATCTGTATCCTCACAAATTTTAGGTCAGTTTTTATCTTCCTCGAGGAACATTTTTAAAGCATATGTAATTAGCCAAGAGTAAGGATATACATCTTTAATCCCAACACTTGGGAGGAAGGAAAGGGAATCTCTAAATTCCAAGCCACCCAGGTCTAAAAAGAGTGTCAAGACAGCCAAGGCTACATAGTGTGAAAAATCTAAAACCAACCAAACAAAAAAACCTTATGCAATTAAATGCGGAAGCTCATAATTCTGTATGAAAAATTTATATTTTAATTTTTATTTAATAGTGTTTATTAATTTTAAATTTAAATATTATAAATTTAAATACGCATAGACCAAGGTTGTGAAAACTCTTGTAAGTATAAAGAATTGAATAGTCATGAGGGTGAAGAAATTTGAAAACTGTGACCATTTCTAGATAATTAACTTATTATCATTCTGCTATCAGAAAACTTCAAGAACCAAATTTTGATCTTAACTTTATGAAGATTATTTTTAATTTTTAAGTGCCTTGTTTCTTGAGTTTCTTTAAGAGATTTATTGATTTCTTCCATTTTTTTGTCTCTTCCTCCATTTCTTTAAAGGAATATTTTCATTCCCTTTTTAAAGATCTCTATCATCTTAATAAAGTTATATTTAAGATCGTTTCCTTCTGCTTCTTCTGGGTTAGAATGATGGTCTTTCTGATGTATGACCACTGGGTTTTGGTGTTACCATGTTGTTTTTAAGGTTGTTGAATGAATTCTTGCATTGGCGCCTACCCATCTGTTTCTCCAATTGGTACTGGCAGTGTCTTTGCCTCTTGTCCCAATCCTTGCAGTTGCTGTCTGTGTCTCAGGAAGCCACTGAGGTCTCTCTTGGCCTCTCTCTTGGTCTGCTGTGTGCAGTTGCATCCTCTTGGTCCTCTGTGCAGTTGCAGCCTGTGGTTCAGAGTTCCTCTAAGGTCGCAGGAGATGAGTGGGTTTTGAGGTGGAGTGGGCCTTGTAGTTTTCAGGGTTCAGTTGGTGGGGCGGCGTGTTAGAGGAGCCTACCTGCAAGAAGCTTGCCTGCTGGCTGGCTAGTGAAGCTGGGGCAGGTGGGGGAGGGGCCCAGGGTTTTGCCCCAGTACAGAGGGCCCAGAGAGTCCCGTGCCCAGCTGGCTGGTTGATCACTTACCTCTTGGTCTGCTGTGTTCAGTTGCAGCCTGTGGTTCAGAGTTCCTCTGAGGTCTAAGTGCCTTGTTTCTAAAGGATTCTTTCTGACATATCCTCTCACTCCATCTTGATGAGGAGCTTAGCCAAAACACAAAGGAAATGAAAAGTTTAAGTTATGCCCTCAGAATATGGGGGAAATAAAAAGGGTATTCTCATGCGCAGAACAAGGTCCTTAGCTGTTGGCTGCTATTTATCAATGCTCATCCCATGGGTCCTAAGCAGTTGCCTCTAACCAGCACATGAGAGACAGTGAACATTTTCCCTACTGTTCTCAAAGGCAGAATCTCCCTCCAGTTGAATGATTCTTTCGAGACCTTTCAAAGTCTGTATTTGAACTTGAGCTATGTAGTGTGAGAGGGCTACATAACGCAGCTCTGTGCCATAGAGGTAACAGTTTAGTGAGCAAGTGAATTTGCTTTTGTAGAGAGCTCAGAAAAAGTCCATTATTTGTGAGATTCTTTCAGATGCCATTTCTGCCGCTCAAGAGAAAAGGATGCTAAGGCGGTTAAACACTGATACTTCTTCATACCTGCTACAGACTGAAATACACACATACAGAGATGTATGTGTGTGTTTATAAATATATGCCTATATGATATGTGCATACTTTACAATGAGATACATGAGACACTAGATGGAGAAATGGTCAGAGAGAAGGCGAATGATAGTAACTAAATAAAACGCCTCACTACTTTGTAATTTTGTTAAACTAGCGCTGTCAAGTTGTGTTTTGTGTAGGTGTGTGTTTGCGTGTGTGAATGTGTTTGTGGTGTGTATATACATGTGTACACAGGTGTACATGCACTTGTGAGAGTACAAACACCAGAGTAGAACTTTAGGTGTCCTTCTGGCATGAGAGCTAAGCTGGTAGCGAGCAAGCCCTCGCCTTTCGCCTGTTTTCTCACCTTTTTCCTAAAAGTCCTTTCCAGGGGAGACTAAACAATTAAGCTTTTAAGCTATTAATGTACTAAGCAAAGATATTTCTACCCCTCCTCCCAAGATTCCACCAACAAAACTGAGGTATGATTTTGCCAAAGTTGGTTGTGAGGAATAGATGAGTTAGTTGCATTTCCCTGCAGAGATGTGGTGAGGGGTTGCTTACAGGACTGTGTGCAACCTACCCTCACCTGGTTCCATTTGAAAATTCTTACTCTAGAGGAGTACGGGCTTCCTCTACACTATAGACAGTTCTAATATAGGACCTATCGTCACCAAGTGCCCCTCACCACCTCCCTATGGGGGCTATAAACTGTCAGTAAGCCCATTGCGAGATCTTTTGCAAGAGAGTGGGGTTGATTCAGCTGAACTCCCAAAGATGGCAGTTGCTTGACTCAGAGGACAGTTGCTTATGGCGATACCCCTGAAAGTGCTTGGGTTACAGATCTATGTGACCATATGTAGCTTTTTACAGAAGTTCTGAGGATCTGAACTCAGGTCCCCAGGCTTGTTCAGCAAGCACACTTACCCCCTCATTCATCTTTTCATTTATGTTATATCCTGACTGCAGTTACCCCTCCCTCTTTTCCTCCCATTCTCTTCCCCATACCTCCCCTCTGCCCCTCCCATCCACTCCTCCTTTGTTTCTGTTCAGAAAGGGGCAGGCCTCCCATGGGTGTCTACAAAGCGAGGCATATCAAGTTGAGGTAAGACTAAGCTCCTGTAGGTAAAAGTATGTGAAACAAGAGTCCAAATAAAAGGATATCAAAGATTTATTAGGAAATTCTCACAAATAACAACAAGATAGGGGGCTGCTGCAGTCTCCCATTCTGCCCTGGGGTGAAGGGAAGCAGCAATTCAATCTCTGGCCACCACACCAGAGAGTGAGTGCCTGCCCCCCTCTTTTTTTTTTTTTTTTTTAAAAAAAAAAAGAGTTATGTCAGCAAACAAGAAGCTATCCCTCTATTGGGCCAGATAGCCCAAGGTCATGGGCAGGACAATTACCGACTACAAGCTCCTCCCTTTGTATTAAGGCTGAGCAAGGCAACACAATATGGGAATAGATTCCCAACAGCCAGGTCAAGTGTTAGGACAGACTGGCTCTGTTCCCACTTCCAGGAGTCCCACAAATAGATGAAGCTACACAGCTGTCACATATATGCCTAGGTTGGTCCCACACAGGCTCCCTAATTGTCAGTCCAGCTTCTGTGTCCTCCTATGAACCCAGGTTAGTTGTTTCTTTGGGTTCCATTTTGATGACCTTGATGCCCCTTGCTCATACAATCCTTCCTCCCTCTCTTCAACTGGACTCTGGGATCATGGCCCATTACTTGGCTGTGGATCTCTGATTCTATCAGTTACTGGATGAAGACTCTGTGATGACAATTAGGGTAATCACCAGTCTGATTACAGGAGATGGCCAGTTTGGGCATCCTGTTCACTATAGCTAGGAGTTTTAGCTGGGATTGTCCTTATGGATTCCTGGGAGTTCTGCCCTGTTTTTAGCAGAACTGATCAGCACATATGGACCAGAATGGTCAAGTTATATACCCCACTTAACTCTGAGCCTTTGAGAGACAGAACCTAGATTCTAGTTGTTTTGTATGACTTCCCTTATATCTTGCCTGATATAAAAATGTTGAGTAAATACTGTTTCTTAAAGAAATATTGGCTGTCTAAAACCTTTAAATCTTCCTTTACATTCTCACTCCCACCCCTAAAACTGAGAATATAGTTGATCTACTTCACCGCTGCTAGGCCTATGCACTACTATACCTGATCTTTATGGTGTGTTGGGGACTAAGTGCGTGATGGGTAAGCACTCTAACAACTGAGCTTTAGTTCCCAGTAACAGTCTTTATTTTGACTACATGTAGTATTACCAACTTCCTTCCACAATTACATCTAAAATTGTATCATCCTGTTCTAGGACCTTAACTTGATCTATTTTCCTGTTGGAGCCTGCTCCGACAAAGTCAGCTGGGGTACCTGGAAAGGGGCACAACGTTGAGGAAATGACAGAATGAAAAAAAAATGAGACAGAAAACACAGGATAGATCCAGGAGGTGTGTTGGTAAATACCAATCAGCCGCGAGTTTATTTCAGAGCCTGCTTAGACACAAAAGCAGAACAAAGCACAGCACAGCACAGTCAGGCAGTCAGTATCTAACCACAAGACTACACTGTCCTTGAGCAAGTAGTTTTATTTTTCTGTCTGGATGTGCCCTCGGCTGTCAATCACCAGACTGGTTCTTAGTAGATGATATGTTCTTTCCCACCAGCTTAATCAGAACTTTCTCACAGCCTTCAAGGAGACTGAAACAAGCAAGTTTGAATTCAAATGACTTTTAAGTCAGGATGGACTCCAGATGGAAACTGATTCACATGTGGGCTACCGCATTTTCCTGCCTAGCTATTATCACTGCCTGAAATTATAGAGGTCTAATTTTTATTTTGTTTATTGTCTACTTTTTTTGATAAACTGCGCTCGTCCTAATAGCAGAGGCATTGCATATATTTCTCTACTGAATATCCAATAGCTAGAACACAGTGTCAAGTCAAGCTCAGAATAAAAATCAAAGCAAGCATTTGTTGAAGTATATAAAAAAGATCAAGGAACATGCACCCAAATAGATTTATCTCAAGAGTTTTTGCTATGCTGAATTACATAAATATCATATATATTTAAAAGACAACATTGAGAGCAAGGACTCTTGGGGAAAGAAACTGTCTTCTAGTTCTTCATTTCTTTGCTCTGAGTAGTCAATAAAGTGTTAAGAAGAATCTTAAGAGAGCAAGCATTGAATAAGAAGTTCTCTTGGCAATATCAGAATATTTTCATCTTATTAGGGATGGTTTTTATAAATGCTTGTTTACTCCAAGAGAATGACATTATTTGAATTAATTCACTAGTTAAAGCCTTCAGCTCCTTAAAGAGGTTTTTTTTCTTTCATTTTAGTTATTTATTGAAATATTTTCAAGGACAATGACTTCTTGCTGATGATGGAAGAAATTCTATGTTCTTCACAATTAGCAGGAACTGTGAAATGAGCCTCTTCTTGTATTTCTCAGTTACCATATTTCTTTAAAAATAATAATCAAAGGATGAAGAAATATTTTGAAACCCAAAGGAGGCCATCTGCCATTTTGGTGTTTACCCTGTATCCAACAGGTTACTTAATATTGCTGCATGTCAAATTTAGAGACTCATTTAGCATTTTCTCAGACAAATAACTTGCCGAATTTGCCTTAAAGCAGTCTAATAATGGACAATATAGGAGAAATTAGTCAAATCTTGCTTTTAATTTCGAAACGTTTACTCTGGAAATTTATTTCATCTTACAGGGATCGTTATATGATTATGAATGTGACACTTTGTATTTCAAAGTCTACCCTCAGGGTTCAACTGTGAGCACCATGAGGAGCAGACAGACAAGAATTTAGGCTCCTCTAAAAGTAGAACAAGTGAGGGGTTAATGGGATGAGTTAATGAATAAAAGCACCCACCTCTAAGTCTAGTGATCTGAGTTCAACTCCCAGGATACACACTGCGGAAGGAAAGCAATGACTCCACAAGTTGTCTTCTAACCTCTGCATGTGTGCCATGTCATCAGAGGTGCCACTCCTCTCACACAGAATTAATGGGGGAATAAAAATAGCACAACTTTGTTGTGATCGGAAGTAATACCGCAAAACTTCCGTATATAAAGATACCCGGGTTGATCAAATACAAAATTGTGAGAACCAACTTACGACTTAGAGGTTCTGTTCTTAGAGGTGTCCAAACAAGTACTGGCTGGTAGTAAGGGAGTGTGCATGAATTAGACATTGATTGTTTTCTTTTAATCTTTTCTTGTGTGGTGGGGAGCGATGAGGGTATAGCAGTCTGAAAGAGTCACTGCTTAAGCAGAGAAGAGTAGTTCTAAGATAAAACAAAGAAGAGTTCAAAGTTAGCAGGAACTGGAAGCTTTTCTAACATGAGTGTTTGGTAGTTTTAAGTAAAGCAAAATAGTGTAGGTATAAGGATGAGATGGGACTTAAAATGTGGCAACAATCTTCATTAGTTAATGTCTTTCTGGAAACTTCTTTTTTATTTCTGAAAGACAAGTGCAGTTGTTGGGTTATTTTTCACACTTTTCCTTTGCTTTTCTTTAATAGCAGTGATACTGCTAAATTGGGGGGGGGGAGTTGGGTTGAAATACATTTTCTGCACCGACTGATGGCAAGTCAGGCATTTTCTACCCTGCTTTCTCTGTGGTGACATTTGAAAATTAACTTGCACTGTTTTCTGCTGTGTATAGTAGGAAGATTATAGACAAAACATCTTTTAAGATATTTCATTTTGTTCCTGCTTAGAACTATTATCAGTTTCACACACTCCTTAGTCTTTTGTCTTGATTTAAGATGAAAGAAGACGAGAAGGGAGTCTTAGAGGCTTTTAAAATAGGACTCTTTGTTTATCATCATAGGAGAGTGTCAAACTTCTTTATTTATGCCAAATAAATCCTTTAATATGATTTTATTAGAAAGCTCTTAATGCTGATTAATGGGCAACCATGTAGTTAGGGATAATTTTTATTATTATTATTTGTAAAACACAATTGAATTTAAAAATATTTCCACTGCCTCTAAGTAACTAGGCTGCTAACACTCTTCTCCAACACTAAAGTGAATGAACTTGATCTTCCTTCCCCGCGTCGGTGCATTTCTGTTTTGGCCCTAATTGTCAGATTAAAAACTCATAAGATTACTAGAAAATATGGTTTTACTTTTTTCTTTTATATAAAAAAAAACATTGAAAACTTGTATGTATATGAGTATTTTGTAGTATGTGTGTGCCTGGTGCCTGCAGAATCCAGAAGGAATCAGATCCCTTGAAATGGGAATTAAAGATGATTATGAGTCTTAATGTGGATTCTGGGATTGAACCCAGGTGCTCTTAATTTCTGAACCATCTCTCCAGCCTCTTCTTATTTCTTAAATCAGCTCAATACTGCATTGGTCCTCCCTTTCTTCATCTTTTTAAGTACTTGAGTCATAAAAACAAAACAATTCATATTAGTCTCAACATGGAACTTGATATGTCAATTAAAAAATTACAAAATGGTGTTGATTTTTTTGTCCCCCAGGTAATGTCATTCATATTGTCACCAATATTTCTTATCCATTTACCATTGCATTCTTTCTTTATGGACAAAAAACCCTGCAACTGTTTCTGCAGTCCTAAGGGGAAGAACACATTAACAAGTATTTCAATTATAAAGGCTAAGGCCTAAGCTGATGGTGGATGTTTAAACAAAAGGGAGGTAAATTGACCTTCTCAATAAGTGAACTTGTTTTTCAGGCATCCAAAGAAGCAAGAGCTAGAAGTGAGGATGAATCCATGGGAAAATATTTTTGGGAGAATGGACTCCAGAATCCTGGCAGCTGGCTGTTACTGTAACAGAACATTAGCAGGAACTGATATCTAAGAGTCAGTTTTTACAAGCTGTTACTTCCCATGTGCAGCACTCCATTCTCTGTTAAACCAGCCTTTAGTGGAAAGTCCATTATGTGCAAAAACACTTTTAGTGATGCCTTGAGGGGTCATGCTGTACCTTTGTAGCTACATGTAGAGTGAGTCGATAAGAGAGAGACAACAGTTATCATTATGATGGTTCCAAGATAAGCTACAAACTGGGATTCAGAAATAAAGGTAAGGAAAATGACCAGAAAATAAAAGGGATATTTAAGAACATGCCAAATATATATATAATATTTTAATTATGTATCAGTAAGGGCTAGAGTAATTTCATTGAGATGTTAAAAGGGTAAATCCAGAAGGCTAGAGAACCAGGGGAGATATATCTTGCATATGTGAGAAAACACAGGCAGAAACACCCCCTGCCTCCACGACATGGGGAATTTATTAATACTTATGCACTCAGATTTTATGTATTTTTCATGTACTTGTACTTGATCAGTTTTATATAGAGCTATTCAAGATCAGTTTGAAATATATTTATATTTTACTTGAGCATCCTGATTTATATTTTAAGGTAATTGAATGTAACTGTCTATTTGTATTGAACAGTAGATACCTTTCTTTCTGATTTTTGTCTTCATTTTCCATTAACATAATTAACATTTCTTCATTAACATATTTTTAAACTACCATTGTTTTATGTGATATGTACTCTGATTATATATTATGGTTGTCAGCTTGGTGTCCTTTGGCACTCCTAATAGTGTGAGTGGGGGCATCCCTGACTCTTTTGCCTGCTCTTGGGACCCTTTTTTCCTATTGGGTTGCCTAGCCCAGCTTTGATATGAGTATTTGTGCCTAGTCTTATTGTATCTTGTTATGTTGTATTTGGTGGATAACCCTAGGAGGCTTGCTCTTTTCTGAAGAGAAAGGGAGGCTCATTGGACCTGTGGGGAGAGGGGCTAAGGGGGGAGGGCTGGAGTACTAGAGGGAAGGGAAACTGTGGTCAGGATGTATTATATGAGAGAAGAATAAATAAAGAGGAAAAAAGAAAAGGTAAAAACGGCATCCAATAGTCTAGTATGTTCTGTGATGTACCTAGTCATCCACAGAAATACAATTGCATTAAAAATGTGTGAATTACTATAATTCATAATCTGCTATGAACAGATTCTTTGTTCATAATGGTGAAGTAATAGCTCCAAGTCCCACAGAAATATTTAACTTGGTTGAATCTACTTTTATTTGACTATTAAACACAGAAACCCTGTGTGTTCCTATGTTATCTAATTTATTCTCACAAATATAATAAAACGGATTTATTAGTCAAAGGGGCAGAAATCATATAACTCCATTTGTGTTTAATGGATCTTTACATAGGGAGAGATTTTACCAAAATCAATTTGTGCCCTTCATTGCTTGAGAAAATTAAATCCCATCTGACTTCTGCCTTATTTTCTACTTATGTTTTCTGAGCAATTTATTCTTTCTTCATTCTCCGCAGTACAGTGTAGAGTATCTACAGTGTTCTACTGAACCAATATGACAAAGCATTCTTATGATACTTTCATTAAGCAATATCATTTTTTTGCATATGAGTCTTTTCTTAAGCCAGTGTTTCATATAACCTCTGAGGTTCCCTCCATACACTATGACTGCTGTAGCAAATCATAAGGCTAGCATTATTTTAATAATAGGATGAAGCAAAGGGAACTTGACGAACATTTGGGATGATTCAATTTCACCTGCACTTGGGTTTTCTTAATACTAAACCTCTAGTCAGCTCAGTGCCTGTCTCTTATTCCCAGTGTAACACAACATGGGCTTCTAGAAGGGAGCTAAGCATAAATCAAGTCCAGTTCCTTTCACTAAGATTTTTAAGAAATGACAGTATGAAAACTTCAAGTTATTTAGCTAAGTTTGCATAGTAACTTATCAACTAACAATCCCTACTAACAGGTAGAGGCAATTATCTTTTCCCTCTTAGTCCTCATTTCTATTACTTATGGACCAGTTTTAGGTATTCTGGAGTTTCCAAAACGTATCACCAATACCCACAACAATTTATGCGTGTTTGGATACACACACACAAGCCAAAATGAAGCTACATTTGGAAAAAAATACATATTAAAGTATCTTTCTAGCCACTTACTAAAATAGAAAAGGTCTGAAAATGTTTCTCTTTGAAAACTCAGTAAGAATGCTTATTTCCACAAAAGGTTTTGTCGAAGATTTGCCTGTTAGTTCTTCACATGCTCTCAAAATGCCAGAACCTACAGATTCAGGAAGTGTCTACAATTTTGAGAATTTGACAAACTCTACTATTTTGATCTTATAAATTTAAACTTTTATAATTTATTCACAAAAAAGTCCATAATTTTTGAGCTACTATAGCTGAGCACAATAACATATAATATAAAGAGATAGAGAACCAAAGTCCATGAGTGCCTGTATGAAAAGATTTTTACTCATAATTACTTCATTTTGTCATCGCCACATAGAACTCTTAAGTAAATGGAGAAACTCCATCTTAGCTTACAAGTTAATTTTGTATATGCTTCTAGAAAGCCTTCTTCGCTCTATATTAGCATGCACAGATTTGCTGGTGTGTATTGTTTAAATATTTCCTGGAAGACAGGAGCAGCAGGACATATTAACAAGAAGAACAGAAGCTAGACAAGTAGAGTGTAATCAAGAGGATGGAGTGGTAACTTGGGTTAATGGTTATATCCACTAGATAGAAAAATTGACTCGGGTTAGAAAAGGCAATAGAGTGACGTCACCTGAAACAATTCTAAGAGGAAACCGAAGATGAGTTTGATAGTGATTAGTTAGGGTGAACTAAGCAATATGGGGGGAGTGACGGGGAAAATGGACATTCACAAAGCAAATGACACTCAGAGAAGACACACTAAGACCTGGGTAGTTACAGGAGATGAACAATGTCAGACTGAGGAGTATGGACTAGATCAAAAGGGTTGTCAGATGTCAGGTTGACCATCAGGTCACCAGGGCAACAATGTTAATTAAGAACTTTCCACATGGCCATCAATAGACCAATAACTTGAAATTACTGTCACACTGAAATCTTCAGAATAGCCCTCTAAGGGCTTAGTGTGTCCCTGAATCTGCATCTCTGCTTTGCTGTCTTTCTGTTGCCAGGGATGTAGAGACCAAGGCCCTATCAGAGGTCACCCCTACTATATTTGACCTGAATCTAATTTAATTTCTTTCTTTTTACCAGAACATTCCCATTGATATTGAAACATGTTCCATTCTCTCCCACCTAAGTAATAAGCGAGCAAAGCTCTTCCTCCTCCTCTTCCCACCGTAGCTACTGTCCATGCCATGATAAAGCTCCTTGAAAGAGGTTTCACACTCACTAACTTAATATTCATCCTTCTAAATGGCTTTGAAAAAAACTAGTAGAACAGAGAAATGATATTCTCTTTAAATACAGTTCGCCAAAAATATTCCATTGTCCTGATAGCTAAGACTATGGTGTGTGTGTTTCTTGTGCCTTTTCTTTTCTTTTTTGTTTTCAAAATTCTTCTTTGTTTGTTTCCTTTGCCTGTTTCTTTTCTCTAAACAGAGAAAAATAAGGGGTGGGAGTTTGGTGGGTGGGGAGGACCTGGGAGACGTTGGGGTAGGGGAAATTGGTCAGAATATTGTCTGAAAATTATTTTGAATGCATATGGATTTTTTTAAAAAAAGAAAATGTTAAAAATATTAGAGTAAGCTTTGACAACACATGAATATAACTAGAACTGGGATCAAGTTTTTCCTAATTCTAAAAGTGTACTTCTGCCAGGTGTGATGGCACATGCCTACACTCCCAGCATTTGGGAGGCTGAGAAAAGAGGAATATTATTCAGGTCTTCTTAGGATATATAATGAACCCTTGTTTCAAAAAATAAAGTAAGGAGGGAGACCAGTAGTCAAGGATCTCTAGAGTAAGATAACCCATAGAGTACAGATATATTAAAAATAAATTTATTAGATTGACTTACATGGTACAGTCTAGGTAGTCCAACAATGGTCTGGAGAAGCTGAGAACTCAGAAACTGCTCACTATCAATCTGGTATTGAAGACCTGGAAAGGTTTCTGTAAAGCCACTGATTTTCAGTCCAAATTGGGAAGTAAAAGAAGATGTGTTCTGATGTCAACAAATTATGACAGCAACAGTGGAAGTGGCAGCATTCTCTCTGGTAAAGCAAATTTCCAGAGAAACGTAAAGCCATGCAGGCAGGCAGAAAGGAATAAAAAGCTTTTTCCTTAGAAATCCTCATATGTGTTCCAAAAGTGCCATTCACATCCAGGAGGGATGGCAGAAAACTCTTGACAGCTATACCTCCAGGAGGAACTTGAAAATGAGTGACAGCAATTTGAAGATGAATTAATTACTGATACGTAGCAAAATAAGTATGCTTTAAAAAAAAAAAACAGAACAGCCATCTGATGAACTGCAAAATGTTAAAATCACAAAAGAAAGAAATTATAATCATAACAAACTGAATAACTCAATTACAAATAGTGGAACATAATCATAATAACATAACACAATCACAATGCATCATATCTGAACTCATCTAACCAAATATGGTTTAGCCACCGAGGGTGAGGGCGGTCTTTAGCAAAGCTGAAGACTTATAATAGGAAGTCAGCAGACATTACCTAAAACTAAATTTAAAAGCTAACAGCAGGCCTGGAAAGATGGCTCAGTGGTTAAGAGCATTGCCTGCTCTTCCATAGGTCCTGAGTTCAATTCCTAGCAACTGCATAATGGCTCACAGCCATCAGTAATGAGATCTGGTGCTCTTTTCTGGCCTGCAGGTATACATGCAGACAGAATACTGAGAATAGTGTATAATAAATAAATAAATAAATAAATAAATAAATAAATAAATATTATTTTAAAAAAGCTAACAGTATAACTATGTGTTGTTGTTTGTTTTTTATTCTTTACTCTTTTCTCTTTTGGGGGTTCAAAATCTAACTCCCAAATAATCACATAGAAGTTTAGTATTACTTATGAATGCCCGGCCTTAGCTTGGCTTCTTTCTAGCCAGCTTTTCTTAAATTATCTATCTTTTGCCTCTGAGTTTTTACCTTTCTCTATTTCTGTATATGTTTTCTTTCCATCTTATTCCTTGCCTGGCTGTGTGGCTGGGTGGTTGTCCCTTTTCTCCCCCCTAAATAGATATCTTTTTCTCCTTCTATATATTTTCTCTGCCTGGCAGCCCCATCTATATCCCTCTCCTGCCTAGCTATTGGCCGTTCAGCTCTTCATTAGACCACTGAGGTGTTTTAGACAGGCAAAGTAACACAGCTTCACAGAGTTAAACAAATGCAACTTAAAAGAATACAACATATCTTTGCATCATTGAGCAAATGTTCCACAGCATAAACAAATGTATCACATCTTTAACTAATATTCTGCAGCAACTATGTAATGCACATAATGGAGGTAAACACCAGAAGAACAAAAGTTGGATGTTGCTCCTTTGAGGGGACCTGGTATCACTCAGCACTTGAATAGGATGGAATGGGGACCAGCTATTTCCTAGACGTGAAACTGAGATTTTAAAGACTATGCATTGATGAGTTAGATTAAAAATTAATTTCAAATTGTTGCTTGGGGGTGTGTCTCAGTGATAGAGCAATTGCCCAGTACACATAAGGCTCTGAATTCAATCAACAATACCACTGAAATAATTAAATTCAGTTAATCAACCTGATCTCTCCTACTTTATCAATTAATAATTATGAAAAATGCTGTCTTTCATCAAGTGCTTTGAACTCACTCTCTTTTACTATGTCAGATACTCTTTGGAAACAGGGCATAAGAAGACTTGCAGGCACTTTTATAGTTATAGATAACTTATAACATAGCTAAAATTTACTTTGGTAAATTTTGTTCCTGGCTGGCTTTGCTTCACTTTGGGTATGGCCTGACTTCCATGTGTGTGCTGAATCTAAAAACAAATATGACTCAACACAACTAACCATCCAAAGCTTCCATGAATACTATTGCCCTGACTCATTAGAGAATGTTTTACATCTCAAAAGTGATTCATATTCTAGCTTCCTGCATTGACTGTCTGCTTCCTGATGTGAATTTCTGCCTAGATCATAATTTTCTTTTGTTCTTGTTTGATTGTCTTTACTTAATGACTCTGAATAACATTTCTTACTAGTATTAGTAACCCTTAAATTTGATCTCCTGTAAAGCAGAGATATGTCTTACCCCACTCAGGAAAAATTAGGAAAAAGCTTTTTAAGAATACCATGATTCAGTTCTAGCTAGTGCCCAAAGAGAACAGAAAATTTGATTAACTTTCATAGACCTCAGGCTTATACAATCTATATATGCTGCCATCCTTAAATCTCTTTCAGGTCCTCACCCCAGGTATCACTTAGACAATTTAAAGAAAGACAGGGGACCCCAAGTCTGGCCCCTTGGGCAGATGGGAGCTTTACAAAGCACAGATGTTGTTTAAGTACACCAGTGTTGTTCTTTTGAAATAGTTCTAGCCTGGGGTCATCTAGCCCACCTGGCAGAATTATGCTTAAGAAAATAACTGGGGATTTACAGCAGGCCGGGACTTAAGGGCTGTGGTTTCCCTGTGCTGCCTCCCTGAATTGTGCTCTAAAGGAATGTTCTCTGATAGAGAAATAGGCCTAATGGCTGCCAGGCCTAGTGATCAAACATTTATAGGATGCATTATCCTAGCAATCCTAAACCAGTTATTTCTAACAAGCCTGGCAGTACACGCCTTATCTTTGGGCTAATTAGAGGGAGCGCTCCTTTAACTACATTCTACTTTGTGTGGAATAATGTTTTCTAAGTAAGTTGATTATTAAATCCTTTAGAGCATCAATTCTATTACTTTGATCTTTTTCTATACCACATTCACTCACCAGAGAATTCTGTCATTTCATTTTTCTTTGGAGCTGAGTAGGATTCCACTGTCTATATGTATCACATTTTCATTATCCATCCATCAGCTGAAGGATAACTATGCTGTTTCCATTCCCCAGCTATTGTGAATAGAGCAGCAATGAATATAGTTGAGCATGGATCTCTGTAGTAAGATGTAGGCTCATTTGGGCTTCTACCCAGAATGGTATAACAAGATTATATGGTACTCTAGCTTTTTGAGGAGCCCCTACATTGATTTACGTTGTGTCTCCATGAGTTTGCACTTCTACTAACAATGAGTAATCGTTCTCCTTTTCTCACCTCCTCACTAGCTATTCTCATCATTTGTTTTCTTGATCCTAGCCATTCTGACTGGGGTCAGAAGAAATGTCAGAGTAGTTTTAATCTGTATTTCATTGAAAGTTAAGGATGTTGAAGTACTTTTAAAATATTTTTCAGTCATTTGTGTATCTTTTTATGAAAACTCTGTTCAGTTCTATGACCTATTTTTTTTCATCCATGAACACTTTATTTTTTTACCATTTAATTCTTTTTATTTTCTGATTTTTTAATTGATTTTTATTGAGCTCTACAGTTTTCTCTGCTCCCCTCCTTGCCTCTCCTCTCCTCCCATCAACCCTCCCCCAAGGTCCTCATGCTCCCAATTTACTCAGGAAATCTTGTAGATTAGATCTATGGCCTATTTTTAATCAGGTTGTTTTCTGGATGTTTTGGTTTTTGAGATCTTTTACATCGTACATCATAGCCTTTAATCCTCTGTCAGCCTTACATCTAGCAAAGGTTCTTCCTATTCTGGACACTTCATGTCTACAGTGTAAACAGTAACATCAAATCCTGTCAAATATAAGCTGTGGTATTTCAGAGGCACTCATTGGCATCACACGGTGGGACAGCCTGCACAATGCAAAGTGAATATTGTGAGTTCTCATCCAAGGCTGTGCTGTGTTTGCTTGCTGCGCCAGAGTTGAACTTTGCTAGAAACTACTCAGATTCATTATGTGTTTGATTTTGACTTAATTTTTGATCCCTACGCACTCACAAACTTTTTATAGCTACCAGTTTTGTGATAACCACTATTCTTATTCCCGTGAGCACGTCAATCATGTAGGATGGTGATCCAGAGTTACGGGAGTGCTCCAGCAGCTGTTATCCAGTTTTCTTGGTCTGTTCTCTATATTGCTTCCTTTTTAAGAATTAAGAGCATTTTGAAATTATTATTGGTGTTCCACCAAGTAGGAGTGTCAACATAAACAGTTGTTCCTGGACATTTTGCTGTGTGTTTTTTTTTTTGTTTGTTTGTTTATTTGTTTGTTTTTGAGACAGGGTTTCTTTGTGTAAGAGCCCTGGTGTCCTGGAATTCACTCTGTAGACCAGGCTGGCCTTGAATTCGAAGAGATCTACCTGCCTCTGCCTCCCCAGTGTTGGGATTAAAGGCCTGTGCCATGACTGCTTGGCTTGTTATGGTTTTTGAGAGAAGGTGTCCTATAGCCTTCACTGTCCTTGAATTAGTTATGTAGCTGAGGCTGAACTTGAGCTCCTGCTATTTTTGTGTCCCCCATAACCTAAGTATTGGAATTATAGGTGTGTGCCATTGCCCCTCCCCATCCTGAGCATTTTCTGCCTCCCTTACCCTGCTCCATTCTCCCATTTAGCAGATGAAATCTTTAATATGATCTTTATCTTTTCCTCTTAATTTATTCCTGGATATCTAGAGATTCTCAGTACAGTTTCTTCCATATGCAAGAAAACATTCCATACCAAGACCTATCTTACACTCCAGAGCCTAACAGAATTTCCATATCTAAAATTCAACTCATCTTGGATTATGCTCTCTGCTATGTAATTGGGACTAAAAACAATAGAGTGGTAAACTTTGAAGTTTATTTAATGTAATTTTTTCTCTGAGTAATAGCTATTACACTGCAACTGACTTCTTTACTCTCCATTATCCAGATAATGTAGTGCGCGTGCCTGTGTGTGTGTGCGCGCGCGTGCGCGCATGTGTATCTATACAAAATGGAAAATAATAGATTTTTTTCCTTTAATGAGTTACTTTATTTATTAATTTATTTGGACAAGAAGGGGAATTTACTTTCTTAAATTATTTCCTTTGGATTGGTGATACTTGTTGTTAGCTTGAATGTTAAGGTTGATTTTCGTTCCAGCTGCTAATAATGCAGAGTTGCTATGTATGCTCTCGAGAGAAGATTTTAGACGTAATTAAGTGTGAAGACACCCTTATCAGCTTGTCTTCTAGTGTTCCAAGAACTTTTGCTTATTTAAAAGTGCCAGCTCCAGCCTAATTCTTCTCCCAGTGAACACTTTAGGATTATGCAAGCGGACCGGGAATTCTAGTCTAATTCAATCTCTTGTTTTGAAAAGATATAGTGATGGGGGTTACAAACTGAGAAATAATGATCAGTTGCTATCACGTAGGGATAAATGGCATCATAGGAGACTTACATATTGAATCATGTTAAAAATATGAAAAGTCTGGGTTATACAACAAAACCAGCCAAACAAAAACCAAAACTCTTTCTCGCAGCTAATAGAATTCAGAGAAGAACAGATGAGAGATAGCTAAAAAGCTCAATGAAATGATAGTGACTCAGCCCCTTGAAGGATCTGGTTATTGTTATGTTGGTTTTTCTCTTTTGGCTGTTCGGGAATCAAACATGTGATCTTGCACATGCTAACTACATATGGTGCTACTGAGCTTCCCCTCAGCCGCATATCTGTTTTATAAACAACTTTTCAGAGCACTTTTGAGAGCATTGCCACTGAAGAAATGAGGGATCCAAAGATGTAGCCTCCGAAGAAAGTGCTAGCTGGTCTAGAGGTCACCTACCAGGAGTACTGGGACAGTCTCCTTAGAAAGGGGAGAGGAGTTATAACTGTGATGAGAGAGTTTAATTCCTTGGAAGATACTGGGGAGACTTTCATGTGTCATGAGCACATGGCAAAGAAAGAAACTGCTTAATAATATAGAAATCAAAGAACTGTGAACTTCGTCAGCATTACAGTATTTTTTCACTGAGCTGATATATGTTCATGCATAATGAACTTGGAGTTTAGCCTGACTAGCGTAGCATTGCCTACTAGAAATAAAATATGAGTTGTGCAAGAAAGAATCTGGATTTAATCCACATCACTACAAGAAAGAAAGAATGAGAGAGGAGTATGTATACTAAGGTAAATTGTAAGGTAATTGCTTAATTTAGAATTTTCTAGTGGCTAAATTTAAGCATGCCAAATATAAAAGAAACAATTAAAATTAATATTTAGTGCAAGGCATCAAAAATATTCTTAAGTTAATCAATATTAAGTATTGATCAGATGCAATACTCTTTTCATGTTGACGTTTAGAAACCCATTGATAGCCTGTCTCAATTTGAACCAATAACATTTCATGTTCTTAATAATCACATGTAGTGAAGGAGCTGACATATTCAGTGTTGATTTCAAGGAATCCATCTTTTCATCACCGTACATGCAATCATGGGAACAAAACATAATTTAAACATACCAGTAGATCAGCACTATCAAATATAGTAACCACTACTACTATTGTTACTAAACTTAGTGGTAATAGCCTGTGTCCCAAGAAGCTAGGTTTAACCACTTGTGCTCAATAAGCCACTTAAAGAAGCCAAATTAATAGTGGAAAACAGAAAAAGATTTATTCAGTGTGACCATGATGGGAAGAGGAACTAAGGGATCCAACAACTCCTTCAAATCTATCTTTGGAGGTCCTGACTTGAAAGTAGGATTTAAATAAAAAGCAAATGTATGCAGAACTAAAGGGCCCAGCAAAGTGTGGTCTCTTCCCTACCCCTCTCACAGCAGTAAGTCTCTTCTACAAATCTCTGGCAAGTCATAAATCTTTCTCCAGGAGACAAGTCACTCCTCTGGATGCTCCCACAGCTTCAACTATTTCCTCTCCCATCAGGAGAGTCCTGCCGGAAGTTCTCCATTTGGGGGGCCACTCTTTCAACAGTCTTATAGCCAAATTAAGGACCAAAGTGTCTATTTAGAGTATATTAATTTCTGCCAGACAAAATGGATACAAAATGAGCCAATCTACGTTTAAATTAATTTTAATCAAAATTTTAAACCCAGCCCCTTATTTGCACTTAGCCACATTTCATACCCTCACTAACCACATGAAGCAATTAGCAACTTTTAGGCCCTGTCACAGGCCTGGCTAGAGAGAAAGAGTCAGGGTGGGGGGGGGGGAACGCCAGGAGAACCCCCTCCCCCGCACGTCTTTCAATCTATCAGACTACTGAAACAATGGACGCCAAAGAAATGGGAATTTTTCCAGGAAGCTCATGCTGGGAGAAATAAAAAGGCATCAGCTGGAGGGGGATCTTGCCCTCTGCATGGGACTACAGAGGGACCTGGACTGCTTAGGTATGCACATTCTTGACCCTCTATTTAAACTTTGATCTAACTTTAAGGCCCAAAAGATGGACTTGAAGGATTTGCTAGATCTCTTTGTTTCAGTTGCTAAGGTGGCCACATTGAGTAACCTTTTACTCATTTACATTATTAATTTGGTTCTTTTAATTGACTTTTAATTGATGATGAGTGGCCAGAACTGACTTGGAGCATGTTGTGGCCACCCCAAGTTTAATAACAACACAAAGGGTTTATAGAATCCTGAAAACAGACCTATTCTGAGAACAGGCTTTCTGTCTAATTGCATTTTTTTCTAAGTTTCAATGTGTATTTGAAATATGGGTATGTCTGGAAAAGCAGGGGGAAGAAGCACTTCCAAACAAGCCAGATACTTGTTTGAAAACGGTTGCAATCTTAGAGCGCATCATTAGGATTGTAGAACTCCCAGTTTCAAATAACAAAGAAAAATGCAAACATATAACAGTAGTCTTTTGTCCCCCTTCTTTATATATTTTACACACTTTTTCCCCTTGTCAAAGCTCTGGGCAGTGTTCTAACTTGGTATTTGCAAGTCAATGGCAGGGCCTGCTCAGCACTGAGGGAATTGCATAGTCACAGACAATTAGTCTTTGAAAAGGTCTGCTGCTTGGAAATCTGCCACCAAAGCCGGTATAGCCTCAGCACATAATGTAAATTTTTAATGATTATAACTTTTCTAAATTCAGCCTTTAACAAATCTTATAGTGGTCTTTTGAAACTTTTCAGTCAAACATAACCCAATTAAGTTGGTATTTGATTAAACTGAACTGCCACTTCATCGAAATGCTTAAATAAATCAACATTAATATGTTTTTACTACAGTAAATAAAGTTAATGCTATATAGTTGAAATGTCAATATTAGCACGTGGTTTTTGAAAAGTACTCCCTGCACTCTGAATAATGAATCCAGTATTTGAGGGAAGGTATTGACTTTTTTTATTGCCCCCAAACTCTCCAAGTTCTTATTTTTAAGCAACAGTAAATCAAATGTGTTTCAAATTTTAAAAGCACTTTGTAGTTGTCTTAAGACTGACTCTGATTAATGTTTTCTTTTTCCTTTCAAAAAATACAATATCAACAGCTTCTTCAATGAATACTTGTAAAGATTTTTTTATATTCTAATAGGATTAATTTGTTAGAACACAATTGGTAGCTTTTCTTCTAGAGCAGTAGTTCTGAACCTCCCTAATGCTGTGATCCTTTAGTACAGTTCTTCATGTTGTGGGGACTCCCTACCATAAAATTATTTTCATGCTACTTCATAATTGCAAGTTTGTTAGTTTTATGGACTGGAATGTAACTATCTGTGTTGTCCAATGGTCTTAGGTGACCCCTATGAAATGGTCATTCAACTCTAAAAAGGGTTGAGAGCCACTGTTCTAAAACTTACCAGAAAGCACAGTTTGAATGGCAAAATTTGAGTACCCTAAATACCAGGAACCAGAAATGTTTCAGATTTTTATTGAAGCAAAACCACAGCGCTCATCCTGAAGGGACTAAGAGACACTTAATTCTGGACCCATTTTGAGTGACTATGACCACAGATTTAGGTTTACCCCAAATTCTATGCTTCAATGTGGAAGCAGTTTCACAAATGTAGTTGTTTAATTTTACTCTGTGAACTCTTTACTCTTTTGGGGGGGCCACCACCCCACTCCCAAATAAATCACATGGAAGCTTCTTCTTTCTTATGAATTCCCAGCTTTAGCTTGTTTCTAGCCAGCTTTTCCCATCTACATTTTGCCTCTGGGCTTTTACCTTTTTCTATTCTATATACCTTTCTTTACTTCTTACTTAATGCCTTGTTGTGTATGTGGATGTCTGGTCCTTGATGTCCTCCTACTTTTCTTGTTCCTTCATCTTTTTTCCAGATTTCTCCTCCAATTTATTCTCTCTGCCTGCCAACGTTGGCTTTTCAGCTCTTTATTAGCCCAATCAGGTGTTTTAGACAGGCCAAAGTAACACAGTTTCACAGAGTTACACGATGAAACATAAAAGATTGCAAAACATCTTTGCATCATTAAACAAATGTTCTCCAGCATAAACAAATGTAACACATCTTAAAATAATATTCTGCAACACACAGTTTTTATAGTTTTACAGAACAAAGAAAGCCGTAAATTAAGGCAAGTATAAAGTACGTTGGAAGGTACATCAAAAAGGCAGGTACAGAGAGATGGGGGAAACTTTCCTATAGGGTTAAGATGCTCGTAGATAGCATTCTTAACATTTGGGGTTGGAGAAGCTAATTGCCTGCTAAATCAATAGCTCTAAAAGTTAGCAGTTTTTTCCCATTGTTGTTTTGTTTTGTTTTAATCTATAACAACAAAATACTAGTTACCACACAGGGGTGGGCAAGGAATGATTATTCTCACGGGTCAGAATTCTGTCATTGTTTATAGTATAATGGTCTAAGGTTTAAAGCTGCTTCTTAGAAACAGGGCATAGTAGGTTGATAGTACACATTTCCACTTCTCTTTAACCGATAGATGTTATAAGATGATGTTACATTTTCCATGATATTTATAGCTCTACATTTCAGGGCTAGTTCTTCCTGTTAGAACCTTAACAGTCTACTTGTGCTTTAACTAGTCTTTTTGATTTTGTATGTAATAATTCTAAAAATATATTGTTATGCTCAATGTTCTATTGCTGTGAGAGGTAACATGAACACAGCAACTCCTAAAAAGAAAACATTTAATTGGTGCTTGTTTACAGTTTCAGAAATTTAGTCCATTATTAGCATTAGATATTTTCCTAAAAGAATCAGTTTCAATATCTTATTTTTCCTGACTTGCTACATTTTGATTGTCCCTCTCTCCATATCACCTTGAACTCCCATTCTTCTCAGAGACCATGTTCCTCAGATTTCAGGTCTTCCTTATGTAAACTTTCCTTCCAACCATGATAAGAACTTAGGTTTCAAATTTCTGTCCTGGCATAATATCTCACAGGATGAGGAAAGCTTGAACTCCTTTCTCAAAAGTCTGAAATACTGACTGGTTGACCTTCTGGGTCTTTTCCCTCTCCATACATTAAAATACTTCCACTGACATTGAAAACATTCTGGAAAACCCAAAGTTGAAGAAACAAATCTCTAAAACATATTGGAGTCTGCCATGTATAAAAGTGTCAACTACTGTGCCTTTGAGAGCTTTCTCTATGCCAGGTATTCTGTTACCAATTTGACTCAAATTGTATTATTAAATCTTCAGAAGAACCTTCTAAAATAAGACTATAATTGAAGAAACTGAGCTTCAAAGACACCATGGAGCTTGCCCAAATGCTTCAGATAATGAAAAATGAAGCATGGATTCATACCAAATCCAGATGTCCCTGTCCTTCTACTCTGTGTTCTTTTCCCATGTTCATTGGTAAACTTATTTTACATGAAAAGTATCTAAATCTTCTGTCAGTATGGTAGCTACTAGTCCCTTATGGCTATTTACATTTCAACTAAAGTTGAGTAATTAAAAACTTTAAAAATCTCATTCCTTCAGTATACTCATACCATGTGCTCATTAGACCGCATGGTTAGTGGCCACCATATACATTTCCATCACCACGTATTTTACTTAGAGACTACTTGATATAGATTATTGTAATATTAAGATGATATAACCAAAGAAAAATAGTGCCAAAACCTTAAAGAATTTTATCAAGATTAGTCATTTTGCCACATAAAATAAAAGCTACATGAGATCTGTGAATAATCCTTGAATTTGTCTCTGAAACATCACTGATTCAATCAGAGCTTTAGTCTCATTTTGGTTTGTTTTCTGCTCTAGAGAGTAAGTGCTGATATGAAGTGTACCATGGTGGCTCTAAGAATCCATGACTGACCATTATTCCCAGGATTACAGCTCTATGGAGCACACTGTACTTACTTGAACTAAAAATTTGCCTTCACTATAACTACTTGCTACATAAATGTTATTTTTTCACTGGTGAAATAACTAGGTATAATATGAGTCTAGATAGTGGACTTTGATTTGACTGCTGTAATATAAATACTACAGACTAGGTAGTTTCTAAACAACCATAATTCGTTATAATTTTAGAGGCTGAGAAGCCCAAGAGCAAAGTATTGATATATTTGATATTTGGTAAGAATGCACTCTGATAAATGGTTTAAGGGACAAGGGTGCTCTTCCAGGCCTCTTTCATAAAGTAATAACCCAATTCATAAGGCTTTAATAATCACCATGTGCTAATTATCTCTCCAAAACCATACTTCTTCACCCTATCAAATCAGGGGATACAATACAAGCAATCAGTTCTTAGCAATAGTTAATGTTTAAGATAAATTACTGAAGGTCACAGAATTTATAGGATCTATTTGTCCATTCTTTCTACATTACAAAGATATAACTTGATTCTCATTCTTTTCAGCATTATGCAGTGGTAAAAGTAAAATAACAAAAGATGCAAAAATATGTAACTGTGTGCAAGATGAAATATTATTTTAATCTTATCCTATTGGCTGTTTTATGAATCCATTTCTAAGATAAAGACTCAAAAGTGAGAAGTTAGGAAAAAAAAAAAAAGAGTATTACCTATACAGTGAAATGCATCGGAATTACCAATGGCAGGAATTTCAAAACTTTTATGGCAAAAAAGCACAGTTTCACTAAATCACTCCTAGCTTTTACCCAAAAAAGCCCTTCAGGTTTTTCTATTTGAAAAAAATGCTACATAAAGGGAATACTTTGGTATCTGGCCAGAAAAAGAGCAACTCAAATGATTTAATACACTACAGCATTCAATTAGTTCTACTTTTCTTTTCTCAAAGGTGAAAAGAGAAAATTTACCTAGGAAAAGCAACATTTTTCTGTAATTTGGATATCTAGTCTTTTGTGTTTCAAATGTATACTCAGATGACAAATTAGCAAACACCGTTTACTTTAATATGGAAAAAGAAAATGACAGGTTACTTCTAGTGAATGAAACAGTCAAATCAGTTATTTCCCTGTGTTTCTTCTGAATTAGAGAGGTATGAGTAAAATAAGAAAATACTATATTGTAAATGTCTAGGTGTCTTGATTGCATTCTTTTCTCTTCCAATTAAAGAATTAAAATGCATAGAAACTCTTGAGTCTGACAGATAGTAATAGGGATATTCTCTGAACACAGCAAAGACGAACAGATAGAACCAACTGATAAAAAAAAGGCTTTTCTAGGTGATGAAGAAATGCACATATACAGCAAGTAAGTACACATAAAGAACAAATCCTTTGCAAAACAGAGCCAGGGCAGGAAACCAAATCTGAGTCTTGTTGGAGTCTGCTTGTGTGTTTTCCAGCTGTCCATTCTCCCAAAATATTCACACATAAAACTATATTATTTAAGTCACTGCTTGACCAATCACTTAAGCATATTTATAGATAGCTCTTACATCTTAATTTAACCCATTTTTATTATTTTATATTTTACCACGAGGCATGTGGCCTACTGGCAAGGTTTTAGCTAGCAGCTACATGGTGTTTCTCTCACTCTGCTTCTTTCTCCCAGCATTCAGTTTAGTTTTTCCTGCCTAGTTCTACTCTGTCCTATCAATAGACCAAGGCAATTTATTTATTCATTAACTAATAAAAGCAACACATACACAGAGGGACTTCTTACATCAGAGTCTCTTCTTGAGGGCAGGAGACACTTTGGGGGCCATCATCCTCCATTTAGGGTTGGTCAGTTTTGAACAAAGACAAGTCAGAAAGTTTGGGGTAAATTTTCTTGTCTGGCCTTGAACTTGTCAGATCAGTCTACATTTAGGGGCTTTACTGGTAGAGAATAATGCTGTCAGGCCTTTACCTTAAGCTGCCTGCCTTTTATCTCAGCTCAGGATGGTGAAGATGAAAACAGCAATCTTAGAAGTTCACCATCTTTATTATATAATCATGGCCCATCTGCCTATCTGGCTGTCTACCAGGGAACCTATCTAACCCTTAGTCCCTCAATTTTAAAGAAACATGTATTCCTATTCCCCTACGTTAGATAGAGACTGATCGAGGTAATGTGGAAATGAAAAAGGAGATAGACCTCTTGAGAAGCACTTTATCTTTTAATCAAAACAATGAAGGGCTGTAGTCTCTCTGCAGGAGTGGAGACTGTGCACCGTGGTGTAGGGGGATTGGAGGTTTAATAGGGCATAAAAAGGAACATTTGGATTGAAAGATTCCATCTGCAGGCCTGTTCCCCTGTGGTTCCAAAGTGATAGAAACCAAGGGAGTTTGGTATATTGGTCTTATCAAAAGGTTCCAGGATCCTAAACCCCAAAGGTGTTATCACTCGTCAACTTTCCTGTCCCTAGTTTCCAAGCCCACCTGATGCTTTTAGGTCATTAGCCCTTCATCACCCTATCCTGGAACTCTTCTTAGCAATATTAGGCAATCTTTAAGAAATACTGCAATGAAAGAAATCAACCTGGGAGAAGAGCAAAGTGATGATCTTTCAAAGTTCCATGTCTAAGTAGCTCTGAGACACAATGGGCCTTCTGACAGTTGCCTGCACCCTATGTTGTGTTGTCTGTTTTGAAGTACTATATAAAAGTCCAAAAATGTGCTTGAGCCTAATTAAAGACAAAAAATAATATTAAACAAGCATGCTATCTATGCATAGGCATATTAGTTGCCGGATTGATTTGAAGAAACCAAAACAATGGGAGTAAAAGCAGATAGTTAGATATAAGAGAATAAAAGAGAACTTTAGCCCAGAGAACTTGAGTTCTCAATGAGTAGGTAGAGTAGAACAAACCTGTACTTTGAACGGGGGAATCTGGCTGGAAGAGTTAGGTCTGAGGTCACTTGCAAGGCTTAAAATAGGTCCTCTGTAAAGAACGAATTAAACCTGCTTTATATGTAAGGTCTACGCATGATTTGTGGTTATTTGGTAAAGATAAGTGTTAGATCTTCCACCCCTCCCCGCAAAAATGGAAGTCCCTTAGCTAAGGTTGGACACAGAAGAATTGCTGGCAGACAGATAAAAGCCTACACTCAGTATTTCTCAGGAACCCATGGAACAGGTTTCTGCCTGCCAGGAAGAGCCCCCTCTATTTCCTTTTACCTGGGGCATCTGGATCCCCATGAACATGTACCAGTAGTACATATCAGAGCCTGACTGTGTCCTGCTGGCTTTTCTCACCTCGGCCCCTCTTGCCCAGCTGTGCTAGCACCCAAGCTGTTTCAGTTTCCAACCTCCTCCCTGCACCCTGCAGCTGCCTGTTCTCTTTAAAACAGGCGAGATTTTCCCCATTTGCCTTCTCTCTGCTCCTAAGAGACAGACTGTAAGATACAGCATGAGAAACCTTTGTGGGTCCCATGGCAGGTGGGGCACTGTGGAGGGTAACAGAGTACACCATGCAGAGAGAGCTTGGGTGTGGGGGTTTATTGGGAGGGTAGGAGGGAAGAGAGATAGATAGATAGAGAGATAGATAGATAGATAGAGAGATAGAGAGATAGAGAGATAGATAGAGACTGAGAGAGAGAGAGAGAGAGAGAGAGAGAGAGAGAGAGAGAGAGAGAGAGAGAGAGAGAGAGAGAGAGAGAAACTCAGAGAGAGGGAAGAGGGGAGAGGAGAGAAGAGGGGGCAGAGAGGAGCTTGCCTCAGCCTGAAGACAGGAAGAGAGATTGGGGGTGGGCTGAGCTTCTCTTAAAGGGGCCTTTGCACCTGCGAACAGTGCCATAGAAGAGGGGTGCCTGTGTCTGAGGGGCAGGGCCAAAGTGTACCTGGATCTTAACAAAAATGGCAGTCTCTCGTCTACTGTCTACTATCTTCTCTGCTTCTGGAAAGTTAGCCATGGGAGCTTTGTACTCCTCAAGCCTCCAGCTGTCCTTTCTCTGTTACCTGATAGCCACAGGATAGTTTCATATTCCCAATGAGCTTTTCTTCTTTATACTCATGGAGTTGCCAATTTTGTGGTTTTGCTGTGCCCTTGCTTATAGTAATCACTTAGTGTTTTAGAAGACTACCTAACAAAAACACTACATTTGATAACCTTATTATTACTGTTTAATTGATTTCAGAGATCAAGCCAAGGGTATTGAAATCAAGAATGCGCTTGATGCTGGGCAGTGGCAGTGCACACCTTCAGTCCCAGCACTCAGGAGGCAGAGGCAGGTGGATCTCTGTGAGTTCGAGGCCATCCTGGACTACAAGAGCTAGTTCCAGGACAGCCAGAGAAACCCTGTCTTGAAAATCACCCCCCCACACACACACAAGCAAAAAGAAAAGCAAAAGTATTTGAAACAAATAGCATTCAGGAAATGTTTTAGGTCAAAACCCAGTCTCAAATATTCTCATTTCCCTTTCTGTGCTTTAGACAGTGAGTGTTATTGTGTGCAATGTTGACAATGAAGCCTTATCTATTTATTATTGCCAGTAAAATGAAATTCTGTATGCTACCTTGCACTGACTTGAGCTAGAAATCTGCCTTGGATATTTGAAAATAATTTTAAATACGGGTTAAAAAGAACAAAAGCGTTTTGCTCAACTTTTGGTTAGACAATTCAATTATTTACAATATCCTATTCCCCAAACACACCAGTTAATCAAGATTTCACTGTGCTTTCTTTAAACTAGCTAGTAAGTTAATTAATTGGAGCAAGTGAATTGTTTGGTCAGGCTAGATGCATACACTGATGTAATTACTTGGAGTTTATTGCTTTGTTTAATAAGGAGAAAAAGTGCAGGAATAGTGACGTTTATGCATATATCTGGCTAAGCAATGACACTGCATAGCCGGTAGTGATGGTCAGACTTGGGAGTGAAAATTCCCAGAAAGAAGCTGGGCTTGCAAAGGCTGATGGACTGATCACAACTGTGGTGATGAGGAGAGGTTAGAATGTTGCAGGCCCAGGCCTAATTACCTTATCTTGTGCTAGCTGCAGCCCCCCGAATATCATTCCTTACCCATCTCTGTGTTGGAACTAATATCCTGTGACTAACAGATAAAATACTGTTGGACTAGATGTCCAAACATCAGGGAGGAGTTGCTCCAGACACCATTCACATAACCACAAATTGATGCAAAAGCAAGAGGATTTTTATTCTGTCATGACAGGGTCCTTCAGGTTCGGGATAGGACATCGATAGCTGTTACAGTCCATCTTTTAAAGCGAAAAGCCACAGACACAAGGTGGGGGAGGACCTATAGGTTGCTTCCCAACTTATTGGACTGGCTTATTCAAAGGGTTACTAGTAGTGATTGGTCTGTTCCAGGGCAGGAGAATAGCTGTGTGGTCAGGTGATAAGGGAGAGCATCTGTGGTCCATCCTGACCTTTGGTTCAGTGACTAAATTAATACATCAGGAACTGAGTCAACATCTATGGGTTGTATTTGCCTCAATTCCCAAAATGGAGTTACGTTTGAAGATTATTCTCAAGGACACAGTGATGGAGGAAGGATATTGGTTAATTATAATAAAGAAACTGCCTTGGCCCATTTTATTGGTTAGAACATAGGTGGGTGGAGTAAACAGAAGAGAATGCTGGGAGAAAGAAGCTGAGTCAGGAGTCGCCATGGTTCTCCCACTCCAGACAGACACAGGTTAAGATCCTCCCTGGTAAGCCAGCTCGTGGTGCTACACAGAATATTAGAAATGGGTTAGATTAATATGTAAGAGCTAGCCAGTAAGAGGCTACAGATAATGGGCCAGGCAGTATTTAAAAGAATACAGTTTCCGTGTAATTATTTCGGGCATAAGCTAGCTATGCGGGCGGCCGGGTGCCAGGGACGCAGCCCCGCCGCTCCTAATTCAACAACACAGGGGGATGAGCAGTCCAGCATGTGGTTATTTACAAGGACACAGGAGGATAAACAGTCCAGTATGTGTGTGTGTGTGGGGGGGACTGTCCCTTTTCCAAGATAGAGCATCATACCTGGGTAACTAAGCTCCATGTTTCCTAGATCTTCATGGCTACAAAATAAATAGTCTTATATAGTTTTACGGTAAGAGCTGTGTTTCTTTGCTTTGACAGGCTAAATTGTTGTTGAAATTGCTGCACAGTACCTCCATTACACAGTGTCCCCGATGTGGTGGCCTGAATGATACTGGCCCCCAGGCTCATGTATTTCAATTCTTGACTCCCAGTTGATGGACTGTTGGGAAGGATTAGAAGGTGTGGCTTTGTTAGAGCAGGTGTGTCACTGGGGTGGGCTTTTCAGTTCAAAAGCCCACACCAGGCCTAGTCACTCTCTGCCTGGAGCTTGCGGATCAGGGTGCGGCTCTCAGCCACTTCTCCACCACTGTGCCTACCTTCCTGCCCCCATGCTTCCTACCATGATAATGTACTAATCCTATGAAACTATAAGCAAGCCCTCCATTCATGCTTTCTTTTATAACAGTTGCCTTGGCTGTGGTGTCTCTTCACAGCACTCGAACAGTGACTAAGGCACCAGCTAGCTCAGAAAGTGATCCTGTGGGCATTTTGTAACCCATTTTATAGCAACAGTTAGAAGTCAGCACTTTTTTTTGTCCTTGTCCTTATTTCTTATGCTAAGCAGTAGTTTAGCTTCTTCTATGTAGCAGGTTTCTCGTGTACTGAGAGGAATAGCAGGATTGCCCCATGGCAAGAAATGTTCTGATGTTCAGCATTTTACGTCTACATCTATTGCATAGTAAATGTGCCAGAAATGACAAATGAGTAACCAATGAATTGGTTTTAATTTATAGATTATTTTAGTAGCTGCTCTTTTAATATTAGTTTTGTAGTTATCAAGTTTTCATCATTCCTTAAGATCTAGTCAAGATGAAAGAGAATGTCATCCGAATGTATTTGGAAGTTTGCCTCTCCCTCTTCCTGTCAATAGAGAATATTGGACAAATAAATGATTAATAATGTTTCTTGTAAAAACTCAATTTTGTTGTGTTCAAGCAAGTGTTACCATCTAGGGATCTTGATCATGTTCATTTTCTCTGCTAGTTAAGGAGCTAAAAGGCAGAAAAAGCTGCTTCTCAATTGCAGCAGGCGGCAATGTGGAAAGACTCAGGCACAGCAGACAGAATCAACCAGTGAAGAAAGACTTTTATTAGGGGTGAGGAAACACACTCACACACACACACACACACACATACAAAGAGACACAGACAGACATACACACACACCATACACACACACCATACACACACACACAAGACAGAGACAGACAGACAGACACACAAAGAGACAGACAGACACCACATACACACCACACCACACACACACACACACACACACACACACACACACACACAGAGAGAGAGAGAGAGAGAGAGAGAGAGAGAGAGAGAGCACATAAGGCATCTAGAAAGACCCTCTGCAATCTGCAAAGCAAACTAGGAACTTGGGGTCCACAAGCCAAACGTCTTCTGGAGGGGTTGCGATTTTAAGGGTCTTTGATGGATCTTCTTCTCTTGGTTTAGGACTGATTACTTTGTACATAGACAGGGAGGTTGATAGAACCACAACTTTAAGGCAAACATCTCCTGATGAGGCCTTGAATGCAAAAGGGTCCACCAGCAGGGTATCCTTCCTGCTTTTAGGCCTTTGTTTTAAGGTCATGAGTTTGAAGAAGCAGTAGAAGTTTGACATTTTTATTATCTAATTGTGGCTCATTTCCCTTTCTGTCTGCTTATCGGGGTTCTGTCTAATACCTAGTCCTCCAGAAGGAGTTTATAAATTTAAGAAGACCCATTTTTTATTGTTTCATTTTCTCTAGAAAAATAAATGTATAACTTAGTCTGTCTGGTCCCAAAGAAGCCTGGGACAAGTCTCACTCAGTACATGTTGCCCCTCCCAGTACTTCTCACCCCACCACTTACCCTAATCTCTCCACCACAGGGACTGGGCTTCCTTTTCCCCTCTTTCAGATTCCTATATAACTCTGCCATTTTGAGCACAAGCTCTCTTGACTCGTTCTTGGTCTTCTTGTTTCTAGGCTCACTTTTGGTCTTTTTTCCCTCTTTCTTTTCCTCTCTCACTTCCCAGACCTGCTCTCATGCCTGGTTTATTTTGCTGATTGTATTCAGTCTCTACACTCCTAGATGCCTCTGGTTGTTTCTTTCATATCCACAATAAAATCCTTCAATTGATTCTGTGGCCCATGTTTCTTGGTATCACTTACCATTATGGTTTCTCCAGTTCTTCCTGCCTCTCCTCTTCAGAACCTCTGAGCTCTGCCTAATTTGCCTGCGGGACTCTGCAAATTCTCCCTTCGGTTACTGGATGAAATCTCTCTGTTTGTTGTTGTTGTTGCTGTTTGTTTTTTTTTTTTTTTTTTAATGGGAATTTGGCTATACTCTGGTCCCAGAACACCCTGCAGGTAGGTCGAAGGTTTTGTGACTGGGTTGGTATTCCAATTCCTCCACTTGAGACTACCTGGTTACAGAAGCTGGCAAGTTCAAGCTCTGTGTCCCGCATTACTTTGCTAGGGTTTCTCTCATAGATCCCATGGAGTTTCCATTGCAATAGGTTTCTACCTCGCACACAAATGCCCCCTAATTCCAGTTTTTCTCCCAGTATCTCCACAGTTGATCTCTCCTATTCCTGACACCACCTGCCCCCAGTCCACCAACAAAATTTATTCTATTTCTCCCTCCCAGAGAGACACTTAAGAAACCCCCTGAAGCCCTCCTTGTTACTTCGCCTCTCTGGGTCTGTGAACAGTAACATGGCTATACTTTACTTTACAGCTAATTTCTACTTTTGACTAAGTATATACCATGTTTGTCTTTCTGGATCTGAGTTACCTCACTCAGGATGATTTTTTTCTAGTTCCATCTATTTCCCTGCAAATTTCATGATGCCATTGATTTTTAACAGTTGAGTAATACTCTATTATGTAAATGTACCACTTTTACTTTATCCATTCTTCAATTGAGGGACATCTAGGTTTTTTCCAGTTTCTGGCTATTATGAAGAAATCTTCTATAAACATACTTGTGATAAATGGAGTGTCCTTTGGGTGTATGTCCAGGAGTGGTATAGTTGGGTGTTGAGGTATATAAATTACCAATTTTATGAGAAAACACCATACTGATTTCCAAAGTGGCTGTGCAAGTTTGCACTCCTACCATCAGTAGAGGAGTATTCCCCTTACTCCACATCCTCACCAGCATAAGCTGTCACTTATGTTTTCGATCTTAGCCATTCTGACTGGTCTAAAATGGAATCTCAGAGTTGTTTTGATTTGCATTTCCCTGATAGTTAAGGATGTTGAACATTTCTTTAACTGTTTTTTGGCCATTTGAGTTTCCTTTGTGGGTAGTTCTGTTTAGATCTGTACTGTTTTGCATATGTATTATGGTTTGGTGTTTTGTGTTTTTATGGGGTCTCTATATGTACAAATGCATGTGTGTGTGTATGTGTGTATTTCATGTACTTGTTCTTTGGTTCTTTTTTGTTTGTTTTTTGTTTTATTTTAATATTATTTTTAGAATCTTGTTTATTTTTGTGATGGTGAGAAAATATATACATTTGAATAGATCATGAGTTCTATTTGGAAGGATCAAGGACAGGGAAGCTATAATCAGAACATATTGTAAAAACTCTATTTTCAGTGAAAGAAAAATAGATAAAAATAGATATGAGAAAGTATGGCTATATTCTAATAATACTTTGTTTATTAAAAGACAAAAACTGAGGTGTTTGTTGTTGGGGGTATTTGTTTCTGATTCATCACTGAGAGAAGCTCAAGTCTCATTTCAAGAGCAACTACAATATTGACCACTCCTCCCATGATAAGCCACGGTTATATATCCTTTATTATGTCCACACTGTGTATGCTTATCTTTTCTTTGAATTTTTAATTAGTATATATTAATTGTAAAAAATAATGTTTTTTATTGTGACATTTTCATACATGTGTATTGATTATGTTCACAAACACACATGTTAGTTTCTTTTCATAGCACATTTTCATGCAGCTCTTTATGGATGTCATAGTTCCACCTTTGATTTTTATATCAAATATCAGAGCCATGTTTACCTTTGTCATACATTTCTGTAAACCATTGCAACCAAATGTTGAGAAACTCTCCATTTATTTGAAATAAAATATTGGAGAGTGATCGGTTTCATCCTCTCTGAAAAAAAATTTTGGATCTACCTGCTCGGAACAGCTGCTTCGCACCTGTGCAGTTTTCTCTTTACTCTCCTGTCAGCCAGTCGCCTTGGTCTCGAAGGGAAGGCAAGCTATTAAGTGTCTAAAATCCACAGGCTCTGTATACTGCTGCTGTCAAAAAAAAAAAAGCATTTTAAGATGATTTAAGAGACTGTATATTTTATGTTATATAGTTTTTTATATAGTTTTCTGGACACAAAGCTGTCAAGGTGAAATAGGTACTTGAATATCATAACTACACTTGATTGAATAAATGGAGCAAACCCAAAATTTTGCTGGTAATAGAATATCTAGCCCCCGAAGACTATGCAGTGGTAACTGAGGATTCCTAGGACACACATGGAAAAGTATTTCTTTGGCTTCTGTTTCTTTATATAAATTAAATAAGGGTTCTTTGATATGTTTTTATAGAAACTCATGGTCACAAAATGTCTGCTAGGTGAGTTGAGAGCAGATTTCATAGTTACAAGATTGTTTATATTAATTTACATCTACTAGAGTCAGGTAAATGTCTCTAATTGCTGTCTTATCTTAAAAAGCACCAGTTTCTCATTTCTGTGCTATGCCAGGATAAGACGTGAAAAAGACAAAAAGGAAAAGGTCAGGATAAAAACTAATTTGAAAATAAATGAAATGTGGGCAAAAGATCTTAAGAGAGTTACCTACTAAAAATCGTGAAAAAACGTCAGTACTGACGTATACAAAGTACACTGAAAAATCATAAAAAAAAACAAAACATACTCAATACATAGCAGCTTTCACTTTTACACTTTTACATTAATGTTTTTTCTGTTTATATTCTTCTTGTCTTTTTGGTTTTTTAAGATAGGGTTTCTCTGTGTAGCCCTGGCTGTCTTGGAACCCACTTTGTAGACTAGGTTGGCCTCAAACTCAGAGATCTGGCTGCCTCTGCCTCCCAAGTGCTGAGATTAAACATATGTGCCACCACTCTCTGCTTCCTGTTCCATTCTTATTGCTCTTTAGAGAATCATTTTTCTAACCGCACATTTTTATGTAATTTGTTATTTGGAAGATGACATTATTTTAGGCAGGGCCTGTTCTAAATTTGACAATCAAATTCAGAAATCTAGCTGCTGGAGTTTGGGGTGAAACTATCTCTGTATAAAGACACCCACCAACTTCCTCTTCCTCTGTTCCTCTCTTCCTCCTTCCAAAGTCTGAGAGAAGATATTTTAGGTCATTTGTAGATTGGTCTTGATTTTTTTTTACAAAGTTAAAAGGGAGAATAAAAGAACACTAAAAGTCACTGGTGTTAGGAGAGGCAAGGAATGCAGCCAAAAGGTTATGTGAATGAACTGAACTGGAGGCTCTGTTGTCATGTTGGCACACAGTCCCCAAAGGCTTTCTATTGTTTTCAAACATCCGTATGAACATTTCCTTTTCTAACTTCACTCTTGGAATTCAATTTCTTCTTCATTGCTTTTTCCAAGGTTGTCAGTGAAACAATTGCATTTTGTCTGGTCCCAGAGTATGTCTTAATCAGTTTTCCTAGCTGTTCTTCCTCCTATCCACATTCAACATTATTGTCTATTAAATTTCATTTTTTTACACCTACAAGCATGTCTTGTATCATGAATAACATCCTCTAAGTTCTAACTGTGGTAACAAGTAAACGCTAATGAATCTTAGGTGTAGTTGTTGACATTTTAACTCACAAATCTGACAGCTGGTGAGGGATAAAAAACTATAATTTTTCAGTTTAAAACTGTCTTTCCCAACCAGTTCCATGAAAATATATTTTTGATTGGTGTCTCAGAATTGTGAAACTTAGCAAGGACCTACATAAATTTAACAAATAATAAAGTGACTTGTGGGAAAATTTTTGGGATTCCCAGTTAAATATATGTTATCATAATTAATCAATAAGTGTGCTACATAGTCATTCCTTTATTCTCATACCACCTTCTTCTTCCTGTACATTCCATTTTCAATTATTTCTATTATATATGTTTTTGTGCAAAGATGGCAACTTAGGGGAGAGTATAAAAGTTAGCACCAGGAATATTTGTTATGTACAGTGAACTTTGCTTTCAAGCTAAGGCAGAGGACACAATGTACTTCTAAATGATATGTCAGATTTCTCCCTTCTTCAAAACATCTACATTGTAATGATACTAAGTTAATGTGCCATCTCTTTAAATGTAGTCTAGAAGTGATATGAGTTGAATGCTTTGAGAATTTTGCCCAGGAAATAGGCTGCATGAATGGAAAACAGTATACTTTTTGTAACTTCAGGTTTCAGGAAGCCATACAGTAGTAAAAATGCCTCCTATCATCACTAGGATAGACCACTTATTCTCAATGAAGCATGGCTAGGGAACTTTCAAATGTTATCAAATTCCACAGAATATAGACACATATACTGAGGTTATATCTCCTTATCAGATCTATTAGGGGATTGAGAGGAAGTAGATATGGAGAAGGGCCAGAACACCTGCATTTTTAAATACCCTATAGTACATTTTGACCTATTATTGGAGCACACACAAATGTGAGCCTGTTCCCCCTTGTCTGAAGGTCAGAGAGTTTGAGCTTATTTGCTCTTTCAAAGTTTTTAACAACAAGTATGGCTACAAAACAAGATATCCTGACCTAGGGTATGGTTCCTTGGTGTTTTGGACATTAAGATGGCCCATAGAGGTAGATCCTTTCCACTCTGACCAAAGAATTCGAGCATATTTCTGATTTTTCTTTTGAAATAGGAGGTTTAATTTAAGGAGTGACTGCCTACAGGATACTTGGTTTAGGGTGTGTTCACTGCCCCAAACCATCAAATGCTTTGCTCAGGAATTAGTGTTGATGTCTCAAGTATTGAAGCAAGCGGGTGTTATGGTTGTTCTTTGTGTCATATTAAAGCAGTCTTTTGCCTTCTTCCCCCTTCTTATATTGGGGTATAAAAGTATATGTAAAATAATCATGGGTGAAATTCAGCATTCACAATTGGCTGAGTTGCCCTCCCAGTACTCTCCTGTGTCTCTGTTTCTTTCTTATCTCTGTTCCTCCTACCTAACTTTTCGAATCCTCATGCCCCTACTCTGGAACGTACAAACCTGCCGAGGCTAGACTGTGGCAAAAGTTACCCCCAAAAGGTGGTTCAAGACAATGTATAGACCAGATGGAAAATACGCTGGGCCAGACAATTTACTCTGAAATTACATGCCCTGTAAGTATCCCTTATATAGCATATTTACTTAGGAAGTACTATTTTCCAGGCATTAGTCCAAGTTCCTTGTAGCATTCATTTAATTATCACAACAACTCTATGTAGTAGTAATTATATCACCAAAAGAAAAGAGTGTACATAGATTTTTCTAGATCAGTTATTCCTTTATGGTTAGGAAAAAAAAAGACACAAAATGATACTTCACAGAAATATATTGGCCAAGGTTAGAGAGATGGCTTAGAATTTAACAGTACTTGCTGTTCTTAAAGAGCTTTAGTTCTCAACAACCATGTGGCAGCTAGCAACCTTCCCATCAGTACCAGAGGATCCTGTGACTTTTGGGTTTCACAGGCATACATGTGATACACATACACATGGTGTAAAGTAAATAAATTGTTTTAAAAAGAAATGCATTGATTAGTCCTTTAAAAATGTGTGGGGGGGTATCCTTTTTTGATACAGAGTTTCTCTGTAGCTTTGGAGCCTGTCCTGGAACTCCTTCTGTAGACCAGGCAGTGGTGGCACACGCCTTTGATCCCAGCACTCAGGAGGCAGAGATAGACAGATCTCTGAGTTTGAGGCCAGCTTGGTCTACAGAGTGAGTTCCAGGACAGGCTCCAAAGCTACAGAGAAACCCTGTCTTGAAAAATCTCAAACTCCTGGTCATCCTGTCCCATCCTTCCAGGGACTGAGATTATAGACATTACATTGACTATTAACATGAACATTGAGAAATGGGTATATATCATGATGAACTGTGGCATTAACTGGCGGTGAGAGAAAGTACCTTGATCCTTTTGAATAAGTGCTGAAGAGCAAATAAATCAGTGTATCTGTGTTACCCTCTACATGTGTAAAAACCAGTTGAATAGCTGAAGATTAGGCTCCTTATTAAAGTTAGGATGGAAAAGAGCAATAAACAAGCATAATAAGTCAATGTTTATTCCTGTCCTTAACATATATGGTTACAAGCTTCCTTTCCTTATTTTTTTAATTTATTTACAAATCAAGGAAAATGTTGGACTTCTTAACCTTTAAATGAACCCCATATATATCAATGATAATATTAGTTACTCCCAAATCTAGTAACCAGAATAACAGAAACAGATGTAGTCTTCTGTGTGTTAATCTACAATAACAAGCTGACCTTTCAGAGTCTTTCTTAGTCAAATTAATTCAGAAAATAATTTCGTAATCTAGTTTTAGCCTTGAGACTTCATAAGTCTATTTTCTTGTCCCTTAAAAAAATCCTAAGTTTCTTCATCTGTCAAAGGGTTAGATTTGCCCTATATGATCTTTCAAAGGTCTCTTCCAGGATCCACATTCTATAGTTTTGTTGAGCATTATCATAGCAGGAAGTTGTCAGGTTCTGTTCAGTCTCGGCACTAATTTGTTTCTCCCTTCCTCCTGGGATCCATAAGTGAGCATTGATTAGGATGAAGTCAGTCCTCTGCAGTGGACAGCTGACTTCTCTTACCCAGCAGAAATGAATCTGCCAAGTCTCATTAGGAGTTGTCAGGTAGCATCATGCTCACTGATAGCCTGCAGTAGAAGTAGTATTTGTTGGCATTCAGTTATATCAGAGTTCTAAAGAAGTAGTGTATTCTCTTGTTCTTTAATGTGTTGAGGAGAAATGCAGCAAATCATGTAAAGTGAATGACTGGATGCAAGACTTGATCATTTTATGCTTTCTAATGCTTTTGTTTTGAGGGTTTTGAAGTTGCATCTGGTTTTACCATCAAAGCTGTGTCTTTTAAATTTTTGTCAAAACAGAACTAAACACAGGTTTTCAGAAGACCTCAATTTGGCCTTCAGAGACTGACCTTTGTGCTTTTGTTTAAGGTGTTCCTTAAGGTGGCATAAGGTGGTAAGAACTCCTTTCTGAGGAAAATGTCCTAAGAAGGATCAAGTTGAGAGTGGTAGTTAGGGAGTAGAACAGGGCTTCCCTTAATTATCCTGATCTTTTAAATAGCTATGTTATAGTCTGAGGATGGAGAAGATACTGAGACATAAGCAGACCAACAGAGAAGTACTAAGGCATGAATAGACCTATAGGAATGATTATGTGGGTATTTCATTTCTCACCTGATACAATCTGATTTATAATTATTATCATTTGAATATTCAAACAAATCCAATTTGATATATTTAAATTGATCTGCAAACCTTCATTACATTTTCTGTACAGATTCAGTCTGAAGTTATTGGTTTCTAATGTCTGACATAAAAAATTATTCATGTTGTATTGGTAAATAAATGAGGCAAGATTTGGGAAAAGGTGTTAGTTAGATCCTGTCAAAAGAATCTATTTAGTATAGGTTATATGAAGAAATGGGTGTATTATAATGTACAGAATGGGGGCTGTGAATTCTAAATGACCTATTATCCATTACATTTCTTTATTATTTAACTTATGTAATAGAGTAATATTAGCTTTCCATCACATCAAATAAAAATAAAAACATTTTGTAAGAAAAATAAAGTCAGGAAAACTTGAAGTCTTTGAGGTATTTTTTTCTTTTAAAAAGAATTTTCTGTATTGTCAGAGTCTTCATTATCAGCTTTTCTCCTTAATCTAAAAGTTAAAAGCTATTATTCTTATTAGGATTGATTTTCTGTTCCTTGCTTTACTTCATCTGACTTTTTGATGAGGACCCATTGAATAATTCAAGACATTGTAAGGTTTAAAACAAGACAAGAAAACTAGCCCAGGCTTTTGTGCCAACACAGAGTAGTAAGAACTCAGTCGAGCTTATATTGTTGAGCACCCAATGGCTTCATGGCATTCTTTATGCCTTTATTACCTGTTACAAATTTGGCATGGGAACCTGTAGTGGTTTGAAAGAAAATGGCCCCCAGAGGGACTAGAGTCATTAGAAGGCATGGTTTTCTTGGAGTAGGTATGGCTTTGTTGGAGGAAGTGTGTCACTGTAGGGATGGGTATTGAGGTCTCCTATACTCAGGTTATGCCAGGTGAGAAAGTTGCCTGTGAGGGATGATGAAGAACCCTCAGCTCCCTCTCCAGTATCATGTCTGCCTGCGTGCCACCATGTCCCACCATGATGATAATGGACTAAACCTCTGAAAATGTAAGTAACTCCAATTAAATGTTTTCCTTTAAAGAATTACCATAGTCATGGTGTCTTTTCACAGCAATAGAAATCCTAATTAAGATAGAAGTTCTTACCAGGGAGTGGTGTGTGTGTGTGTGTGTGTGTGTGTGTGTGTGTGTGTGTGTGTGTGTGATAGGCCTACAATGTTTTGGTTTTGAGAAATTTGGTCTTTGCTACTTTGGGTGAGGAAAGCAGTGGAATGTTTTAAGCACTACTCAATGGACCATGCTAACAGGGGCATGGAAGATTTGAACTCATAGGGGCCTGTATCAAGAGGTTTCCAAGGAGAAGAATTTTCATACGTTGCCTAGAGATCTTTCTTGTGATATGTTGGTGAAGAATGTGGCTCTTTTTCTAAGAGTTTGCTAAAGTGAAGAGATCTGGATTAATTCCATTAGCAGAGAATAATCTCAAAACAACCTACTATAGACTCTCTCCTGTGGTTATTAGTGTTAACACTAATAGAGATACATAATGAAAAGGAGCAAGCTGACTAAGGAAAAATACAAAATGTACAATTAGAGGAGAAAAGAAGTATCAGAAAGTGGAATGAAGCTAAATTCTGTGTTCAGTGAGATAAACAGATTAAGAAATGGAATAAAATGTGTGGTGACCTCAGTTTCCAATTTGTGATAAAGAATTAAAGAAAAGCTTAGAGCTGGGTGTGGTGATGCATGCCTTTATTCCTAGTACTCCAGAGGAAGAGGCAGGAGGATTTCTGAGTTTGAGGTCAGCTTGGTTTACAGATCCAGTTTCAGGACAGTCAAGCTTAGGCAGTAAAAGAAATCATCAAAACCAGGAAGATGGTGAAGATATAATTGAACAAAGGGCCATGTTCCAGCCCCAGTAAGCAGCAGAGCTTGGTAGCTTTGGCCGTGTGGTTCTGGAGTTAAGGATATAAGTAAGGGGCTATGGAATCTACCTCCAAGACTAAGGACAGCCACTGAGGCCAGGGATGTGTCAGGGGTGTCTCTGAATGGAGACCTAGAGAGGCCATTCTTTTAAGCTGTGAAGGTGAAGCTTGGATTGCATTGGAGGCCCTAAGATGCTGGAGATGCCAGAATTGCGGGTTACCTTTCAAGAAAAGCTGCTAACAATGAGTAAAAACAGTCTCAGAGAAAGAAGTGTGTTGCAGTCAACAAAGCTGAAAGGAGTTGGAGATCTGAAGAGAGCTTTGATACCAGATATGAAGATAGAGATATTAGAGTTTGCCCAGCTTGTTTTTGTCTTGTTTTGGTCCAGTATTTCCTCATTATGCTCCCTTTCCTATATTTTGGGATAGTCATGCATATCCTGTGCCATTATATGTTGGAAGTATGTGATCTGTTTTTTATTTTGATTTTATAGGGGATTACAATTAAGAGATGGTATGAATCTCAAAAGACATTGAACTTTAGAATTTTAAATAAGTTAGAGACTGTTGTAGACTCTGGGAACTTTTGAAGTTGGATTGAATGCAATTTTTCATTATGGTATAAGTGTTTGTGGGTCAGGTATGGAATGTGGTAGTCTGAAAGAAAATGGCTGCTAAAGGGAGTGGCACTGTTAGGAGGTATGGTTTTTAGGGGTCAGTATGGCTTTATTTGAAAAAGTATGTCACTGTGGAGGTGGTCTTTGAGGTCTCCTATGCTCAAGGTACTCCCAGTGAGACAGTTCACTTCCTGTTGCCTGAGGATCAAGATGTAGAACTTTCAGCTCCTTTTTCAGCACCATGTCTGCCTGTATACTGCCATATCCCACCATGATGCTCCTGACTGAACCCCGAAACTGCAAGCCACACCAACTAAATGTTTTCTTTTATATCAGTTACGGTGGTCATAATGTCTCTTCACCACAATAGAAACCCTAACTAAGACAGAATGTGTTGATATTCGTGAGGCCATGTTAAAGAGTCAATTATGCCCACACCAGGATAGGACTACACTGATGATCCTTGTTATCTTGGTATAAAACAACAGCAACAAAAAGTTACTCATCCACCACTGGTCCAAAGAAATCCCCTCTGTAATTAATGTTTTATTTGGTAGCAGATATTTGTTATATGCCATACACTGAGGAGATTGCCAAGGACCTTCATCCTTGAGTGAACATATTCTAGCCAGAAGAGCATTTTCCCTAATCTTTTGACTCTTATAATTAGGTTAGAAATCCTAGATCTTGGGCTGGAAAGATGACTCAGCATTTAAGAACACTTGTTGATCTTCCATAGGACCCGAATCAGTTTGTAGCACTCATATCAGAAGGGTCTCAACCACATTTAATAGCTCCAAGGTATCCTACACCCTCTTTTGCCTCTGTGGGTATCTATACATGGTGGTATACATATATACATACATACATACACACACACACATACACACACACACACCTAAACAAAACCTAAATCAAATTCTATAATATTTTTAGACTTTTAAAGAACTAAAATTCATACTTGTCAAAATACTCCATAAAATAGAAAAGGAAACAATGCTTTCAATTTATTTTTATGATGCTAGTACTACATTGATCCCTAAACCAGATAAACACACAACAAAAAGAAAATTACAAACCTATCTCCCATTGAACATAGACTCCAAAATTCTCAATAAAATGCTTATGAAGTGTATTCAAGATCAGATCAAAACAGATTATTCACCATTATTAAGTTGGCATCATTCCAGGGACGCAGGAATGGTCTAATATATGTAAATTTATAAATGTAATTCACCACATAAATGGACTCAGGGGTAAAAAAATGCACTCAGGTGCCACAAAGGTCTTGATAAAATCCAACATCCCTTTATGATAAAATACTAGAGACATCAGAGATGGATGCAACATATCTCAACATAATAAATACTATGTATAACAAAATGATGGCTACCATCACGTTAAATGGAGAAAGACTCAAAAACTTTCCACTATGATTAGATACATGGCAAGTATGTCTACCTCTCCTATTTATAGTGCTTGAAGTCCTAGCTAGAGAAGTATCACAAGAGAAGAAAATAACACGAATACAAATAGGAAAGGAGGATGACAAATTAGGCCTGTTTGTGGATAAGTTTGTTCTATACAGGAAAAATGTCAAACATTGGATGAGGAAACTCCTTTATTTTATAAATGCTTTTAGCAAATGGCAGGTTACAAAATTAATGTATTTAATTAAGTAGCCTTCCTATATTCCAAAGACAAACAGACTAATAAACCATGGAAACAATCATAAAAACCTCAAAAATATCTGAAAAGCACAGTAAAATAAGAGCTTGGTCATATTGTTACTAATCCAGTAAACAGGCTGAAGTAAGTTGACCCTACTTGATCATACTTTGTGTGCACAGAATTTTGACTGAGATAGTGAGGCAAGGGAGTCCGTATAACTGTTTTATTAAGTATAAGGCTAAATAAATGCAGGCAGGTATTTGGCCTGCAGGACATAATTTGTTAGTGTCCAGTACTGGAAGTAAGACTGGTTTGTACCTTAGTTCCAAACACACTATTAAGTTGAGCTTGGGAAAATCATCTGCTATCTTATTTTTTCCAGTGTCCTCATCTATAAAATGAGGACAATCTTGCACTGTAAGGATCCAGTGGAACATGTGGTAACACTACCGCTGCTGCTATGGCTTCTAGGAAAAGCAGCCTCTATAGTAATTCCACTACCACCATCATCTCTCAAGGAAGGCAGATTGTGGGCTACTTAGCTTCCAACCCCAATTGTGCGGCATCCTAAGAGACTACACAGTTTTCCCAACTTGGGTAGTTCAAAGATTTTCTTTGTCCAAGCAGAAATAACTCTTTGTCCATGACTGCAGTGAAAATTAATTAGAAACATGTACTAAATCTTTGGTATAATCAGGTGATGTTGATCCGTCCACAGGAAAGTATTTCTTTAGAGTCAGTACCAATAAGGGAGATGGTGTCTTTGGTGTTCTAACTTTAGATCTCATGAGAGATCCATTTTTTTAATTGGATCTTCTCTCTTCGTTAACTTCATCCCCCAATGATATGGTATCTTGTAGCATTGGCAGATGATATGGAAGTTTGTATCCATGAGATTTAGATCTGGGTTTGTTTATGGTGTTCTTCTCCCTTAATTTTCCTAGCCCTGGAAGAAATGAAGGCACTCCTGGTTATGTGGTTTATGAACACCGCATAATTTCATTAGTGTGATGTGTTATGGTGGTGCATTTGAACTACATGCATGTGACACATACAATACTAATGACTTTAAGATCTACTGGAAATGTCAGGATCTTTTTAAAGGAAGTCATTAAACAATAACATAATGAAATTCTTCCAGAAAATAATACATTATAAATCATCACATTGCTTGAAATGGTAAATCACTATTAGTGCCTGGTAATTGTGAGCAAGACCAAGCCGAACTTCTAATGAGTCTAAATAGGGGAAGATGTAAAAAGGAGTACTGGGCACTTAGTGATGAGTAAGACTCATGCTGAGCCTGCTTTAATGAACGATGACATTCATTTGTAATTGTAATCACTATAATAATGGGATGGAATTAAAGTATTTGAAAGCAGAGTTCAGTCTATTAAGTAGTTTGAATATTCTTCCAGCATTTCTGTTTATAACATTAATTTGCTTAACACAGCCTTTCTTCATAGATAATACAAGGTCAACGTAAGCCCAATCTGTGTCCAAATAATCACAAAACTTCATTTTGTAAGGGCCACATTAATGAGTGTTTATTATGGTAACAATGCAAGAAAGCAAAGCGTAAAGTAGGCTATGGGCTAGGCTGTCTTACTTTGTTTCCTTGCTTTGTTTTCTTCCTATCACAAATTTCACCTTTATTGCCACTCTACACATGATATTAGGATTATAAAAGTTCCCTGGAAACAATCACAACTAAACGTGTGTTTTTAAATAGAGACTTACTTATTGAAACTTGTTAATCTTCAATAAATGTAACATTAGTAGCATAAGAAGTTAATACAGAAATGTTAAATTTTATTGCTAATCTTAAATCTTGCTTTAGGGAGAAGGAAAACCTTAATACTATGGCAAAAGAGTCAAGTCACACTGGATTAACATTGGTGTACATTAATAATGAAAATAGCTGAGCCCGATTACTGTCACTTAATGTTTTCTGAATCACAGATATGGCCTTACAAATTAAACAGCTTGAGGACCAGATAAAGAGTCTTGGTGAATAATGATTATTTTTAAAAGTTAAAGCCATCACGTTTCTCCTAAAGGAAAATTTATCACTGCTGTAGAACTGCATACTTTTCCCTCTAGAGCATGAAAAGAATGGGACTTTGCCAACCATAAAAAGTGTTATAAAGAAGCCACTAAAATTGATTTTCATTTAAGTAGATTACGAGTGTTTTCTTCCTTAACTGGAAAGAGTCAGGACTCTGCTTCTTCAGACTATTTTTTTGTCATTATGCTATTATATAAGTATGGTTATACTATACCCCTCTTGGGAGTGTTGAAATGTCCCATATTACCTTCACTACCAACTCGAAGACATTTCCCACTTTAGTAAGATGAGGAAATTATAGAAATAAGTATGTTAAAGATTCTCAGTATGTATACACATAGCCCAAGTTGTGAGACAGACGGGATGGACAGGTCCCTGTTGCCCTTCTTCTCTGCATGTGTTGCCCTCTGTAATTTTTTCCAACCTTAGTATGCCCAGTGGCCTCCTCTGTAGCCAAGAACCTTTTAGTTCAATAGCCCAAACAGGCTTAAGCTTCTGTTTCCCATCTGCTTTTCCATCTTCTACTCTGTCCCCACAAAATTTACTGTCCTCAGTCCATTTTCTCAGACACTTGCTGTCTTTCAAGAGTGTTATTAGTAGAGTAATGGCAGTAGGAGGAATCATAATAGAACAATGAAAACAATAGCCAGTGTTGAGTATAATCACTGTTTTATTATGCTCTGGGCACTCTGTAAGAATTTTGTATCCAGCACTTCATTTAATCCTCACTTTACAAATGATAAAATTGAGGCTTAAAAAGATTAATTGTCTTGTCTAAGATCCCATAGTGAATAAAAGGACTCAATTTGTTTGTTTAATTCCAAAGGACTAGGCTTTTAGCCACTACAATTCTACAATTCTATGCTGCTTTTTTAGTTGTAGGAGAAGTAGTAAGAGCTAATATCCCAGAAAGTATTTTTAATGTATTGTTAAAAGGCAAAGTGTTTTTTCCACCCAATCATTTATACATAGTTAGTTATTAGACTTATCTGGACATCAGTACACTTGAGGATGAGGAAGGAAGGATGACAGTGGAAGTCAAATAAGCAAGGTATAATGATGCACATTTGTGACTATTTCATCAAAACATGTTATTTTGTAAATGAAAATAAAAATAAGTAGGGTATATATGACACATACCATTAACTCCAGCATTCAGGAGGCAGAGGCAGGAGAATCTATGTAACTTTGAGGTCCACCTGGTCTGCATAGAGAGTTTCCAGGCTAACCAGATTCATAGTGAGACGCTGTCTCAAGAAGAGCTGACCCAGAGGGCATGAAAATAGGAGAACTGTCCCCATCGCTCACTCATTGCTGCAAGAGGTGAATTTCCAGAGCAAGGCTGGAAAGCTCACCCTGGAAGTGAGGATAGGGGAGAATTGGCTGGTAGACCCTACAGCTGTCTAGGCCCAGAGCCAGTATTATGACTTGGCCCGCCCCAACATCCACCTCATCTATGAAATCTGGAGCACGTGATGGGACCTGACTTGCAGATCCAAAGCTCTAGGATCTTCACAACACAGGGCAACAACAAGATAAGTCCTTGTGAAGGCCCAGCATCAATAGTGTAGTGGAAACTAGAGACCTTGAACCAAGCTGATGACTCTTTGCAATGAGCACTTACAAGTAAAGCTATATGGACAAAGGGGTTTACTGAGTGACTCACCGTGTCACTGCAACTTCAAAGATGCGATTTTTAAATTTACCTTTTTTTTCTCTTAAATTTTGTTTTATTTTAGGGGATGCAGGGGCAGAGGACAGATGTAAAGAGACATGGAAATAAATGGGATCAAGGAACATGATGTAAAAGACACATAGAATAAATAAAAAGGAAGTAAAAAAGAAAGAAACATAAAAGTGACATAAGAGAAAAAATGTTAAACGAGGAAAAAAAATGATTCTCAATCCGAAATGTCAGTTTACCTGAAATAAATGTCCAGGTAGTAACCTGATAATCTTCTTATTCCCTTTGTCAAGTCACAGGCCAGTCAATATTGCGGAGATGCTATGAAACTGATATATATATACACACACACGCACACACACACATATTCTTGATTTAATGTTCCCATTCTTGAAAAAAGAAAACCTGGTCTAATAACATGTAGCCAAAATATAAAGGTTTATTTACTCAGCAGAGGTCATACACTTCTCAGAAGAAGTATAAATGGCCAATAAGTAGATGAAAAATGCTTGATATCCCCAGCCACCATGGAAATGTATGTAAAAACTACACTGTGATTAAATTTCAATTAAGTAAGAATGGTTATCCAAAAAATACAAACGTTGGTATCAATCCAGGAGAAAAGTAGCTCTTATACATGTTTGGTGCAAATGTAAAGAGGTATAGCCACTATGGGAATCACTACAGAGGTTTCTAAAAATAAACAAACAAAATTGTACAATTAGAACTAAGATATGATTCAATTATACCACTTCTAGGTATATGCTTAATGGAATCAAAGGCAGCATCCAATAGGGATGCTCAAATCCACTTATATTTGAACACTATTCACAGTAGTCAAGTATGGAATCAGCCTAGATCTTCATCAACAGATGAACTTGTAATGATAATGTGGTCCAAAAATACAATAGAATTTTCCTCAGCAGAAAAGAAAACTGGAATGATTTTATTTGCTGGAAAATAGACGGAATTGAAGATTATCATTTTTAAGTCAACTAAGATACTCCAAAAGACCCATACCATATATACAAACAGCAACCAAAAAGATGAACTAAAAGTAAAGGAGGAACTAGGAACATGTCTTCCTCCTTCTTCCTGCTCCTCTTCTTCCTCCTTCTTTCTCCTTCTTCCTCCTCCTTCTTCTATGGGGGGATGTCACAAGCAGGGACAGACCTGGAAAGACAGGGAAATGAGTGCAATTGAGGTGCATGATGTGAAATTTCGAAATAATCGATAAAAATATTATGTTTGAAAAAAGAAGTGCTGTTGTGAAAGAGATTATGTGTTATAAACAATACAGAAAAGTGTCCATGATGATAATGAGTACACATGTGCATCTGTTTTTCTATTGACTACCTTACTGAATCTTAAGCTTATTTAGTGTTTTAAGTCTGTCCTCACACAGTGCCCATCCAAAGGGCAAATTATAAGATTAAAGGTCAAAGGTTTCAAGAGTACAATCACTTCTGACACAAACTGCAAGTTTACATTGTTACTATTTGGCTACGATCCCTAGGAAAACAAAGTTTGTTTTCTAGGGGGTGAAGGCAAAAGGCCATACCTATTTTCCGATGAGTTTGCATACTTTATTAGAAAAAGGTACAGAGAGGTCAACAAGTTGCCAGTGTCAACAGGACTGAACTCAGCGTGTAGATCTAGTCAATTCTAATTCTGGTGTTTTGCTTTTACATTGTATACTTTGTGTGCCTGTTAAGTAATGTAGCTTTGATAAGTTATAAGATGTTGTGTGCTCTTATATTTATAACAGGGAAATTTTTCATTGAGAGTCTAAGAAACAAACAAAATTTTCTCTTCCATGTAGCTTTTTTTTTCACAGTTCTAAAATTCGAACCTGTCCTTATGTATTGACTCCTAGCCTGTGTCTGCACTTCTAAAATGTACAGTAGAAGAAGTCGTCAGAACGTTTGTCTGGGGTAGGATTCTATCCCACCAAGCTCCCCTTTTATGTAAATGGGGCTCTCTATACATGTGCATGGGTGCACATTCATGTACAGCTTCCTTTCAGGATCTGTTCAAGAAAGACCATTTCAAGTATTGAACACATCTAGACAATTTTTCCCAGAGTAATTTCATACTTTCTTTTTTATTTATTGTTTATGTCTTGTTCACACCATGTCTCCACACCATGTTTCCCAATCTCACCCATCCACCTCCTCGCAAAATAAAATTTAAGAGAGGAAGGGGGTGGAGAAAAAGAAGAAAGGGAGAATCTTGTCATGGAAGCTTCAGTGTGATACAATGATTCACATAGTAAACCCCTTTATCCATAGATTTTTACATGAAGGGGGTCATCCAAAGAATCACTGGTCCAGTCAGAGGACTCTGGTCTCAGCACCATTGATGCTAAGTCCTCACTGGGCCTATTCCTGAACATCCCGTTGCTCTGCAGTGTCATGGAGATCCTGCAGCCCAGGATCCACAGGACTGACCCCCTCCCTCACCATGCTCTAGGAGATCACAGATAGGGTAAATGTTGGGGTGGGTCAATGAAAACCCTCCTTCTGGTCCTGAGTAGTTGCAGAGTGGTTCAGTCTTCCAACTCTCCCCTGTCTTCACCACCAAGGCGAGCTCTCCATCCTTCCCCTGGCTAGTTCACCCCACTCAGCAATGGTCAAGGGGTAGGGCCATTTCTCCTGCTATCATGTCCTCAGGCTTGGCTCTCCCACACCTACACCTTCAGGGACAGCTCTACTGTGTTGCCCAGGTGAGGTGTAGGAGCCAGAGCCATTTCATTTTAAAGATAGACTCTAACACTGATTTGTGAGGCCATCTCTTGGGATCTTCTCAAATTAGAGAATAGTCAACCATCCTGAACACTTGTGTGATCCTACAGAATAGAAAAACGGCAGAAAATGAAAGATAATAAGAGGGATGGGAAACAGAGGGAAGAGAAGTCATTCTGAAGCTCTGTAGTCATCGACACCTATTCAGAAGTGAGAAAACAGAATTCAACAGGGCATGTCACACGAAAGAGCATCGATAGCTTAAATGAAACAGAACAAGCCAAGGAAACATATAACAAAAGGAGAGCAAGTGATTTGATACCATCATTTTTGTTCTATTTCTAATGCAGAGGAATAAGAAATTACAGTTCACCTACTTCATAGGGTACCAGGAAAATAGCACACACTGTAGTCAGAAAGCTTTACAGCTGAAATCCATTATTAGTTATATGTAGATAGAAAAACTCCTTTGTCTCCTTTGAACCATAGTTGAATTATTCAATTGGCATTAACAATCAGAATTCATATTAAATCTACAGTGATTAAGTAAGAATAGATGTTGAAGTATTTAGCATGTCTGGTAGAAGGTAAACATTCTATAAATGAAATTTAGGCAATGCTCTTAACCTCTGGGCCTTCTCTCCAGCCCTAAATGAAATTTAGGATGATGTATTATTTTCACCTATAAAATGGACATCAGTGTTCTGGTTGCATTACAAGGTGATACATACGTCTTTTGCTATTCATTCTGAAAAGTTATTTGCCTAGGTCCTTATATGGTGATGAACAGTGGTTCACAAAAGCTTGAGAACTGGAGTATATGAAGAGCCATTTTCTCAGGACTCATAAATGTATTATTAAAGTTTTGTTGTCTTGACTCATGCAATGAAAAAAATTCTTGAATTACATAATCATAGCTCTAGGTTTAAATCTGTGCTGTGCTCTGGTATTTTCATCTTATGTAATCTACAAGAAAAGATTTAGCCTTTCTGAGATTGAATTTACTTAACTTGTTCAACAAGGGTACTAGGTACTAACATATACCCACAAATTACATAATGGGTATTTCCTGATGTATTATATTTTGCCCTTCAGTATTTCTAAAGAGTCAATAAATATCTTTGTAATTAAACAAAATAATATATAATTTTATACAAACCAGTTATAACATATATGCTTAGATGTAATATATGCATATATAGTTTACACATATGTTCAGATGACTAATCCTTTCTCATTGAATGGTTTTGAACCAAATGATCTTAAACCTATAATTTGATACTTAGATGCACAACTTCACTTTGTTGATCTATGCATTTATACTTATCTCAGTTTTGCAGTCTTTTGATTATTATAGCTTTGTATTGAGCTTGATATCAGTAATTTTTAATTTTAATTTTTTTAATCTTTCATATTTGTTATTTTCCTAGGTTTCTTTGGTTATTCAGAATCATGTGTGGTTCTATATTTCATATGAAATTTAAGATCAGTCTATACATTTTTTAAAAACAAAGATTGATAAGTTTTGTGCTCATATGCATGTGTCTGTGTTTAAAGGGTTCCATATAACTCAAGCTGTCCTCAAATTCATTATGTAGCTGAGAATGACCTTGAATTTACAATCTTCTTGTATCTATTTCCTAAGTGCTTGGATTGCAATATGGCTAGGTGGAATTTTGATAGGAGTTTCATTAAATCTATGGTTCATTTGGGGAAGTTTGGCCATCATCATCATTGCTAAACTTGTTCTTTGAGAGTTTCACATATGTACATAATATATATTAACCACGTTCACTCCCTCCTGCTCCTGTTTTCCTACCACCTTTATCTATTCCACCTTTTCTCTACACATATTTTTCTCATATTCATGCCTATTTTACCTTGTGACCCAAGTTTAACCAGAGCCATATTGTGACCGTGGGTTTGGAGTTAACAACTCCAACCTGGTAGGCTCAGCAGTGAGTATGTAACAGAGCACAATTGTCCGCCTTCTCCAAGAATCTATTAATAGTAGTTCAGCATTAAACGGTAGAACCACACCAGCCTCTTCCCTTCCCATGACTCATTATTGGCAGAGCATGTATTGTATGGGCCCAGTTCAGATTACTGCAGTTATGAACTCTTAATTGCATTGGTTGTATTGAGTCAAGAAGATGGCATTTCCCAGCACTTTACTCTGTCCTCTTATATACTTCCTGACCCATCTTGTACAATATTCCCTGTGCCTTTAGAGCAGGTAGTTTAAATGTCCTGTGGGGATGAACCCATAACTGCTCTTATTTTCAGTACCTTGGGTAGTAATGATTCTTACGCATTAACTGCAGTTCACTTAAAAAAGAGGCTTCTCTGATAAAGACTGAGAATAACTTTTCCCCCCCTATGGGTATAAACACAGAGATTTAGGAGGCAGCTGGCTGCTATGTCAATTTAATTACATAAAAGTAGTAAATGCTTTATTTGGAACTATGAGCCCCACCCCAACCCAGTCATGAGGTATTAGCCATAGTTACATTATCAGACATGGGTTTTTTTTCCCATGAAGTTGAGCTTAAATCCAATAAGAGGGTGATTTATTTCCCCCACAATAATCATGCCATTATTGTACAGGATGGCATGTCTTTCCTAAGTGGTTAGCTTTTTGGTTTATAAGATTTATAACTGGGGAACATCACCGATACTTGCTCTATCTCATTTCCATGCATAGCATCTTCTAAGACTTTGAAAGTTAGCCGGCAGAGAAGAAACTTCTAATCCAGCATGGCTCTAGATTTCTTTTTCTACATCTTACAACCAAGATATCTGTTGCCTTCAGCAATAGGGTCTTATTTTCTAGTTTTGGTAGGTAACCACAAGAGGACTGAAAAAAGTCTGTACTGTTTAAGGGCTTTGGATGCCTCTTCTGTGTAAGTATCTTACATTCTGGATTGGGACTATTGTTCACTATCCCTTTTTTAATAGGAAAAGCACTATCTAGCTAAGCAGGGTAACTCCCATAAGTCTCTCTTTTGTGTTTTATTATTGAGGTTATAAGATGGTAGGTTTATATATGATGGCCTTTCCATTATATGCTTTGCTTTGATTAATCTCCCCTCCAATCATCTTTGTTTCCCCAACCCCCCTATACTCCTCTTTCTAATAGAGACTTTTTTTTTTTAATCCTGTCTACATGGTGTTCTGCAATCTTCTTGTACCTTCATATGGATATCCTTCTTTAGGTTGGGAAAGTTTACTTCTATGACTTTGTTGAATATATTTTCTGTGCCTTTTAGCTGGAGTTCTTCTCCTTCTTCTATCCCTATTATTCTTAGGTTTGGTCTTTCTATGGTGTCCCAGGTTTCCTGGATGGAGCACCGGACTGAAATCTCAAGGTCCAAATCAGGAGCAGAAGGAGAGAGAGCACAAGCAAGGAACTCAGGACCGCGAGGGGTGCACCCATACACTGAGACAATGGGGATGTCCTATCAGGAACTCACCAAGGCCAGCTGGCCTGGGTCTGAAAAAGCCTGGGTTAAAACAGGTCTCGCTGAACATAGCGGACAAGGAGGACTACTGAGACCCCAAGAACAATGGCAATGGGTTTTTGATCCTACTGTACCTATTGGTTTCGTGGGAGCCTAGGCAGTTTCGTGGATGCT
>NW_026068107.1:1575726-1599174 GCF_014885135.2 Alexandromys fortis
GGGGGGGGGGGGGGGGAAGGGGGAGGCAGTGGGGGGGAAGAGACAGAAATCTTAAATAAATAAATAAATAAATAAATAAATAAATAAATAAATAAAAGAATTTGTTGAAGTTAACATTTTCTTTGACTGATAAGTCTATTTCCTCTATAGTATCTTTAACACCTGAGATTCTTTCTTCCATATCTTGTATTCTCTTGGTTATACTTACCTCTGTAGTTTCTGTTCATTTATCCAGATTTTCCAGTTCCAGAATTCTCTTCCTTCGTTTGTGTTTTCTTTATTGCCTCTATTTCAGTTTTCAAGTCTTGAACTGTTTAATTCACATGTTTGATCGTTTTTTTTTTTTGTTTTCTTGAGTTTCTTTAAGAGATTTATTGATTTCTTCCATTTTTTGTTTTTTTTTTTCCTTCATTTCTTTAAGGGAAATTTTCATTTTCTCTTTAACAGTCTCTATCATCCTCATAAAGTTATATTTAAAATCGTTTTCTTCTGCTTCTTTTGGATTCAGGTGATCAAGTCTTCCTTTTGTATGATTACTGGGTTCTGGTGTTACCATGTTGCTTTTTAGGTTATTGAATGAATTCTTTCATGGCTCCTACCCATCTCTTCCTCCAACTTGTACCTGCAGTGTCTTTGCCTCTTGGTTCAGTCCTTGCAGTGGCTGTCTGTGTCTTCGGGAGCTGCTCTCAGTCTGCTCTGTACTGTCACTGTTAGCAGAGACTATTCATTTGTTTTCAGATGCCCATATGTGAATAATTACACAGAAACTATATTAATTAAAACATTGCTTGGTCCATTAGCTCAGACTTTTTATTATCTAATTCTTACATCTTAAATTAACCCATTTTTATTATTTTGTATTTTACCATGAGGCTCATGGTTTACTGGTAAGGATTTGGGGCATCTGTTTCCTTTAGCAGCTACATGGCATCTCTGACTCCACCTTCTTTTCTCCTCTATCTCAGTTTGGAATTTCTGCCTTGCTCTATTCTGCCCTGCCATAGACCCAAGCAGCTTCTTTATTCATTAACCAATAAAAACAACACATATATAGAAGGACTTTTCACACAATTTCCTCTTTTTTCTCCAAATAAAAAGGAAGGTGTTTAACATAGTAAAATTGCATATATAATACAGTTATCAAACAAAAATTATAGTTACAAGATTTAGATCAAAATTTTGAAGTCAATCTACTTTTAAAATATAGTTTGGTTTAGCTTAGCAGCCCTTACCATGCAATGTGTCTCTGTATTTATCTCATTTAAAGTAAAAAATTAAAAAAAAAACAATAATATACATAATCCAGACTCTCTGGGTATTTTTTTTTTATTTTTATGTTGCTTATTTTCCATGCCTTTAATGTGTGACTGGCTGCATTTTGTCTCTTTAAAGACTTTTGTTATTTTTTAAACTATTTTTTATAACTTTATATTCTTTTTTAAGACTATGTACATTTTTAAACATACTGTAACTATTTAGAGTTTTTTTTTAATCTTAATCTGCCTTAATTGCCTATCTGTAATCATTTTCTGACCAGGAGAGCCTTTTTTAATTGCTAAGTAGGCATGGCTAGGACTAAAGTTGCTTTGTCTTTTGGCTCTGGCCAGTCCAACATGGCAGAGATATATTTACCATCAACTCTATGAGCCATGTTCTCTGCCCTAGCTCCAGGGATGCTCCAGGTCCAGGTCATCATCAATCAAACTGTAACACTCTGTTCACAAACCCCCATTTAAATGCTCCATAGCTGGACCTCCCAAAAGAGCTTTTCGTGCCAACACAAAACAGAAAGAAGCCCTGCCTTTGCTGGCAATGCCAAGTCAAGAAACCACGACACCCCTGCTTGCCACCAGCAAACATAGCTCATCAAAAAAAAAAAATGCGGCTACCAAGAAGCTGTGCTAAACTCTGTTCTTTTGTGTCTAGAATCCCTCCCCAAGCTCTCTCAGGTATTATGTGTATGTAGTTGCCCCAAGTTGAGCACCATTTTGTTGGCAGAGACTGCTTATTTGCTTCTGCCCCCCATATGTGAATAATTATACATTAATTAATTATTAAGCTTTATTAATTAAAATACTGTTTGGCCTATTTGCTCAGGCTTCTTATTAACTAACTCTTACCTCTTAAATTAACCCATTTTAATTATTTTGTATTTTAACACAAGGCTCATGGTTTACTGGTAAGGTTTAGGGTCATCTGTGTCCTTAGGCAGCTACATGGCATCTTTCTGGGTCCACTTTCTTTTCTCCTGTATCTCTGCTTGGAATTCCCACCTTGCTTTATTCTGCCATCCCATAGGCCCAAGCAATTTCTTTATTCATTAGCTAATAAAATCAACACATATACAGAAGGACTTCCCATACCATGTTGCTGTCTGTGTCTCAGGGAGCCACTGAGGTTTCTCTTGGCTCACTCTCTTGGTTTGCTTTGTGTATTTGCAGCTGGTGCTTCAGAGTTCCTCTGAGGTCACATGGAATGGGTGGGTTTGGGGACCGAGTGGAATTTGTGGCTTACAGGGTCTGATCGATTGGGTAGGGGTATTGGAGGGGGTGTTGCTGGCTAGCTAGAGAAGCTGATGCAGGTGGGAGAAGGGCCCAGGGTTTTACCCCAGTACAGAGGGCCTAGAGAGTGAGGGGCCAGCTGGGTGGGTGATGACTAACCTCTTGGTCGACTCTGTGCCATCACAGTCTGTGCTTCAGAGTTCCTCTGAGGTCACGGGGGATAAGTGGTGGGGGCAATGAGTGGGACTTGTAGCTTACAGGGTCTAATCAATTGGGTGGGGGTGTTAGAGCGGTGTACTTGCAGGAAACTTGTCCGCTGGCTGGCTAGTGAATCTGAGGCAGGCAGGGGAGGGGCACGGGGTCTTACCCTGGTATCAGGGGCCTAGATTAAGAGTGGGATGCCCAGCTAGGTGGGTAATCACTCATCTCTTGTTCTGCTCTGTGCAGTTGCAGCCTGTGCTTGCCTTTTCTTTAATTTATTCCTTCTCATCCAAAGAGAATAGTTTCCCATAAAGTGGGTATGAACAGGAGGGATAAATCCTGGTGCCATTGTCCGTGGCTCCAGCCATACAATTGTCACCCACATTCAGATATAGAAGAGAGGGCCTTGGACCTTCCCCAAAGCAATGTGCCTTACCCTCTCTGAGGAGTGGATGGGGGTGGAGTGGGAGAATAGGTGGAGGGAATGGGAGGAAAGGAGAGAGTGGGAACTGGGATTTCTCTGTAAAATGAAAAAAAGATAGTTTGTTTTCTTTTTTAAAAAAATTTAAAAAGTGAAAAAAATTAATCCTACTCTTACCCCTACAATTTTTTCTTAGTAGAAATAAAAGCAATATACATGGGATACCCATCACAGAATTATAAGATTTGTGGCAGAAACTAGAACATGTGTTCATCATATAAGAGAAAGGAAGTGTATGTGTTCATATTGTCTACCTAACTTCCTATAAAAACAGAACACAACATTCATCACAAGAAGATGTATGAAAATAATTCTGAGATAGCATATTGCAGAAATATGTGCTTCTTCATCCTCTTTCAGGAGAGCTAAGTGTCTCTTTTAGAGATAGATAATAATGAATTTTATCATTTTAATTTTATATATAAAAATAATTATTTTTATTTTATGTTATGAGTATTTTACTTGCATGCATTGAAATGCACCACTTGGATGCTTGGTACCCGAGGTGGCCAGATCATTGAGTTGTATTTTATCAAATTAGAGTTACAGACATTTTTTAGCTGCAATGTGAGTGTCGGGAAGTATTCAGGAGCAACAAGAGCTCTTAACCCACTGAAGAATTTCTCCAGACCCCAATCAGGAATTTCAATTTATCCTATTTGTTTTTGTATGATTATGCATAGATTTCATAGGATGTTTCTTCTTTATTTGCCTTTTCAAATCTTCAACTGCCCTGTCTCTTTAATTTCACTTTTTGTGTCTTTTCTCCCATTTCTGTCTCTTTCCTTATTCTGCAAGCATCATGTTTCTATGCTAAAGCACACCTCATAGTTCTTCATTTCTAGTTTATAGGCAGGACTTTCATAACTAGGTCAGTCTTCTTTTCTTAATCAGTCGCCTGCTTTCTGAATTCATGCATCTTCTCCCTGGTTCCATTTTATTATTCTCTGATAGATTCACTACTGGAAACTAATACTGAACATATCTCACCATAAAAAAATCTCAATGTGTCATAACTTACATTCAATTAGTTTTCTTTGCCTCACAGCCACAGAATTTGGTCACCTATGCAAGGGAAATATATATTTTCAAGTATGACTAGAGTCTCTTTCTGGGCATTATTTGAGATAACTTCTAGGGAAATGTCTAACCTTGTATTCTAAAACATTTGATATGTTTTGATCTGTTGACTTTCTTCAGGCTGTGCACACTTTGTATGAAGTGAGACTTCTTCATAAAGCATTACACTGAATACAAGAAAATCAATAAACAATCTGTGTGATAAGTAATTTATGTGCCAGAAAGAATTACTGTTTCTTCCTCTTCTGGTTTCGGTCAGAGTCTTGCTTGATTTGGGGAGTTGTCCATTTTCAATTGTAGTTCGTGTGTGTTCTTTTGAGGTGATGGGAATGAATGAATGGCAGAAAAATCACGTTATGACAGAAAACTATGGAGTAGGTTTAACATGGTAAAGGTGTGGTTTAGAGAAAATATTTTAAATACATAGCTGTTATAAGGTGAGGTAGTATAGAAGTAAATCCCTTTTTCCATGTCAGTAGGCAAGACTAAAATGAAGTTAACTTTGTTCTCTGTGCATTGGCCTAGATTCTTATACTCATACAACCCATGTTCCATGAACACATGTCAGAAATCATACCATGTGCCAAAGGTGCATCTATGTAAGAGTATATTGTAGTTATTGACTTCAGAAAATCTACCAAAAATATTAAAGTTACACGTGCTAATGGAGAGTATACTTATACTGCTGGATTTGTTCTATAACCTAAGTTTACTATTCAGATAAAGCCAGGAATCATACTGAAAGCTTTCTGTGCTCTTCTATACATCATATAGATCGAAATATAAGCAAATAATAAATGAAACTATTTCCTCCCAGGGATTTACTGAGATGTCTCTGTGCCCTCAATTTGGAATGAACACTATTATCTATCTATACCCAAATATCCATCTTATTTGTCCCATTCTTTTCATCTTTGAAACAATCCTGGGCTATGTATGGTAGTGCATACCTTTTACTCTCAACACTCAAGAGGCAGAAGAAGGCAGATCTCTGTGAATGTGAGGCAGGCCTGATCTACTTAGTGAGTTACAGACCAGTTAGAGCTACATAGTGAGATAAATAAAAATGAAAGTTATTTTTTCTCATTTTTCTTATATTTTTAAGATTGTAATATAATTACATCATGCCCCCATCTCTTTTCTCCCCCAAGTAAATGGGTTCCATATATACTTCTTTGCTCTCTTCAAATTCATGGCAGCTTTTTTCATTAATTTTTGTTACATGATATATTTATATATGTATAATAAATATTCTTATATATTACCTCCTCAGTCTGTATAATTTCACTTGTATATATGTTTTCAGGCTTGCATATTTGGTATTGGATAACCAACTGGTGTGCTCTTCCCTGGAGAAGATCATTTCTCTCACTCTCAGAGTTTCTTAGTAGCCTATAGTTCTCTGTGTAGGGTTGAAGCATCATGGACATTCCCCTGCTACTTTGATACATCTATTGTTGTTGCCCTTATTCAGCTCGTGTAGGAGGAGGCTGCTTGTTGGTTCCCAGCTACCTAGTCCCGAAATAATCACATAGAAACCATATTAATCAAATCACTGCTTGGCCCTTAAGTTCTAGCATCTTATTGGTTAAGTCTTACATATTAATTTAACCCATCTCCATTAATCTGTGTATCACCACATATCTGTGGCTTACTGAGTAGAGTTCTTAGTGTCTGTCTCTGGTGGCGGCTGTATGGCTTCTCTCTGACTCTGCCCTTCTTTCTCCTAGCATTCTGTTTAATTTTCCCTGCCTACATAAGTTCTGTCCTATCAACAGGCAGTTTCTTTATTCACCAATGATATTCACAGCATACAGAAGGAAATCCCATATCAAACTCATGTTTAGTTAGTCATGTTGGTGAGACTTTATGGGTATAGCTTCCAAAATTACTAGGAGACATGGTCTCACAGCAGACTCCTTTTGTCTCTGACAATCTTTCTTCCCCATCTTCTGCAATGTTCTCTGAGCCTTAGTTGAAGGAATTATTTTGTACATGTATCTACTGGGTCCAGGCTCCACAACTCTGCATTTTTGGTTCGTTTTGGTTTTCTATAATGGTCTCCTTCTGTTACAGAGAAATTTCTTACTGAGGGGTGAGAGCTACACTATTTATGGGTATGAGAACAATTATTTAGAATGTAGTTAGGAATATGCTGGTTTAGTAAAGTGGTGGTTGTAGGTTCTTCTCCAAGATTTCTGATTTCACTAGCCCTGGATAGTTGGCTAGGCTTCCAGTGCCAAGTCCATGTGTGATTTCCCTCATATGGAGCAGGTCTTAAATCTACATAGAGAGTTGTTAGTTACTGCCAAGGTATGTGAACCATTACTGTATCCTTAAGACTTCGCTTTTTGTGTCATGCTGGTCTTTGATGTGGTTAATAGGTACCATATCTGGGTAGGAATGCTGGTTGCCCTCTCTCTCTGTTGGAAGCTAGCATGGTATTTTCTGGTACTATGAAAGCTAGTCCTTTGAGAGGGGGCATTCAGGTCAGCTCCAGGGTAAAGGCCTCTGAGCCCTGTTGCTGAAGTGCATTGTATCTTCAGCAATAGGCACTTACTTTTCAGCTCTGGAAAGCAACAAAAGGTATTACCAATAGTTCATAATGTTTTGGGACTCTCTTGGACAACCCTGACCAACAACTCAAAAACAGGCTTCTTATGCTTGGTGTTTGGGTTTCGTTAGGTGGTCTTTGGCTCTTGGATTTTTTGAGAGAATATTGTCAGCACAGTTGAGAAAATTCATTTAAACTATATATGTATACTTATGCATAGAAATTTATTTTTAATAATGTTTAAATTAAATTTAGTTAGCATATAAAGTAATAGGTTTATTATGGAATTTTTATACATATTTGTCATTCTAACTTGGTCTTTTTCCAGAGGAACATTCTTAATAGAAAATATTTCTGGGTTGCCTCATGTTAAATATATCAGAATGATTGAATGAAGGAAACTGGAAAGCTTCCATAAATGGACAGATTATGATTTACCCCGGAAAGTACAGGAATCATCAGGGGGCCTGGAACAGATCCTTCAGGTATAACATTCTGTGAAGTTAGTGTTTCTGAGACACTAGCACCCCTGGAAAATGGCTGAATGCCAAATCTACTTTCTTTAAATGTGTGTTTTAAGAACACTTGCCTGTGCCAATTTATTCTTAGCTCTGTGGGCTTTCTCGTGGATATGTCATGTAAAGGGTTACTTATTGTGATGCAAGAGTCACAGCCTAAATGGGCTTAGGGTTTTCATAACTCAATTTAGTGTAATTATACTCAACTTAGGAAATGAATAAAGGGGCCCTTTCCTCCCCAATGGACACATGATTAATTGGCTTAGAAATAAAAATGCCTTAAAAACAGATCTAAGTTCCCCCGGACTCCCAGAAGGTTGTTTTAAATCTCAATAGAGTTTACTTTAGCCCTTCCTCATTAAAGTTGGATAAGATAAATGCAAAAGTCAAGGCCTTTTCATATCAGCAAGGGCAAGAAGAAACATAAAGTAAGCACAAGAATTTACTTAACATCAATGCCATACAGCTACCAAATGCTTGTTGAGTGGTGCAGCTTTTAAGGCAATAATGCTGGATTTTACTCATTAGGCCCGTTTTATAATAATTGGCAAGTAGAATCTTCTTGAGATATTTTGGGGATAGCATTATTGGGCAGGTCAATCTGACTCTATCCACACATTAAGATATCAATAGTATCTACTTGGTCTGTATTATCATGAATGATAGTAATTCTAGGCACGCCCAGCTATTTGTATATCCAGTGTACTGCATATTTAACTATATTTTTAGCCTAAGCTTTAAGGTATGTGTGTTTTAGCCCTTTGTGAATAATTTAAAAATATTTAAAAAAGGAACAAAATGAGATTGTAGGAATAGTACAGCTCATACTGCATACACACACATATATACATATGTATATATATTATATATATATATCCATCTCAAAGACTCCGAAAATTTTTACATTCAGACATTTAAAAATGTCGGTTTTATCCTTAAATGTTCCTTTTAAAAATGTGTATTTCCAAATGACTGCTTTACAAAGAAAGCATTATTACAAGGGAAATTAGGGTCCTCTAAAAACAGACTTGAAAAGAAGCTTGAGGATATTTTTTATTAGAATTTAAAATCACAAGCTGAGGACCCCAAAGCCACTGGCTCAGGTGGCTTTGATGATCATCAAGTTTCCAGATCCCAAGCTCCTTGAGAAAATCTCCATTATTCTCAAATATATACCAATATTCTCATACCGGGGGGGGGGGTTTCAGAGAGAGTGAGGAAGCCTGAAGAGCTAGGGAAAAGATTTTTAGGCAAGAAGAAGAAAAAGAGAAAGGCAAGCTTTTTTTTTTTTCCTCAAAAGCTGGCAGGCTCTGCAGTGCTGTATGATGGAAGTTCTTCAAATGACTGGACAGGGATGGGATTTACGGGAAGGATAAGTGCATTCTCACATCAAGGAGATAATTATTCCTCCCATAACCTTAAACATGGCTTTAAGTATATCACCCTTCCTGAGATGTGGTCTCGTAACCAGATGATTGACATGCCCAGCTGGATTAACTGTTTTGTAAAATTTAATTCAAACATTATCATCCCCCCTCCCTCATTTCCTTCCAGTACTCTCATGTCTTCATCCCCACTCCCTCTCAAACCCATGGCTTCTTTTTAAATTATAATTGTTACATATTTATGTAGTGATTTTATATAAATGTAGCCCACTGAGTATGTTTAGTGTTGCTTATATGTATACATTTTTAGGGCTACTTGACATTGGATAAACATTTGGGAAGTCTCATTCCTGGGGAAGACTAATTCTCTGAACAGTTTTTAATTGTCTGTATCTCTTCATCTAAGGGATGGGGTTCTGTGAGACTTTTCCCACTCAGATCGGCATGCCCACTGTTCACCGTTCAGATCTTGCTTAGGCAGCTACGTTGTTGAGATTTCGCAGATTTAACATGCCTGTCACAGATAGAAAAAACACAACCTCACAGCAAACTCTATGATCCCCTGTCTCTTGCGATCTTTTTATTCTCTCTTCTGCAATGTTCCCTGAGCTGTAGATGAAGGAGGCATGTTGATGCTATAACAGTTGGGGCTGGAAATCTCACAGTCAGGTATTCTCTTCATTTTGACTAGTTGTGGTTTTCTGTACTGGTCTACATCTGCTGCATAGAGAAGCTTCTCTGATGCAGGCTGACAGCTACTCTGTTGGCTGGTATTAAAACAGGTCCTTAGAATACAGTTAGGAATTATAGCTTTAGCAAAGTATTGGTAGTACTCTTAGTGTTTATGGCCTCCCAATCTATAGGTGGATGGGTAAGTTTATGTTACTAGTATGCTTTACCTACTAATGAATAGGTTTTAAATAAATTGTGGGTTACCTCTAAAATATAAATCCCATTACTGAATCTTAGGGATATCTTGTTGTTCAGCTGGATTAACTCTTAAATAAAGAGACAGTGCTATGTTATATGATATTTTTGAAGCTAAGAATGCCATGTCTCCACTTATGGTCACAGGCACATTCATTCTTTACATGAAGAGAAAATAGCTTTCCTTTAATAGTCCTCATCAAAGCCTGATTTCCTTAAAGGCTTTGAAGACTATTTATGTTTTATAAAATTTGATCCCCAAATCAGTTCTGGTTCTTCTGGTTCCCTAGCCTGTAGAGCACAAAGCTGCTTTAAAATAGAAACCAGCACATTTTCATGTATGGATTGTCTAGAGTAATGTGGTTCCAACATATAATGAATTCTTACAAAATACTATCGAATGGAAACATTAGTTAGATTAAAGTACATGGTGTTGTATAGCAGTTTCTTTCCGAGATAAGGCCATCGAACTTTGAGGGTAGCTTTCCAAGCCTTAGGATGTTACAAAGGAAGGTAAAACATTCCATCTTATAAGGAAGCTTATTATGGTCAGGAAAGTACATAAAAACTTCAAAAAGATTCCTGAAACTGACCAGATTTACCTGGCCTTTCACTCCAAGTCTATAAAAACAGTAAAGATTGTTGATAAAGACAGTCAGACGAGCAAAACCATTTGAAATAGAGAAAGACCATTTATTCAATTTTCCTAAAACAATCCCAGACCTGCTGAGCTATCAGGAAGAGACAGAAGCCAGCTAAGATGAAGCAGACACTGGCCATACTGCCCTGAAGAACCTCAGAGCAACTGAGCTATTTAGAAAGGATATTTTTCAATCTGTTGAGATGGCTGTGGGTTGTGCGATACTCTCAGGCTTTCCATCTTTCAGGAGTTGTCATGCATGTTTGGGTGGACTTTGGTAATGAGTGTCTTGAGTCATTTCTGCTGCTATAATAACCCCTCATCCACACTAATGTAAGTAATCCCACTAAAAATCATTGCTTCCCTAATTTGGACTTTGATAGTATCCATACCTTGGCTGTTGTTAATTTCTTATCTGGGGTGAGCTGATGTTTGCCAAGTCTTACCAGGAACAACTCTGTAGTTTGCTGTCTATAAACTGGCAGCTGTAGAAGGCTGATGATATAGTCAGGGGTAGGAGACCAATGTTGCAGCTTTGTCACCAGGATGAGAGAGGAAATTCTTCACCAGACTTGTTCTTTAGAACCTCCAGCAGGTTGAATGAAGCTTATACAGAATATGGAAATCTACTGAGTGTATCAGTTAAGATGTTTGTCTCATCAAACAACAGCCCTCTAGACTCACACAAAATATTGTTGAACCAAATATATTAGCTGTTCTCGGACCAGTGCCAGTGTCACATAAAATTACCTGTAGACCACACTTTTCTGATTGAAGAAATTGCCTGCCCCTCCTTTCTGAACTGAGATCCACAGCAACTGGAGAGGCAGCAGCTAGCTTTCTTCCCCTCAACTCTGGCAGTGCCATCCCTCTTCTAAGAGCCCTCCGGACTGTAGACTTCTGAGCATCCTGAGTGTTTTAACATGATGAGAGGGTGTGATGGGAAATGGCTGATGAAAGATTCAGAGGAACAATACTTGTTTTTGATAGAAATTCCTTCGAATTAGACCTGCCTATCAGACCACACTCAAAGAATAGTCTCCCTTTCTCTTCTTTTTTCATCTTCTACCTCTAATCCATTTTCCCTTCATATACCTTTTCCCACCCTTTATCACTGTTATAATCCATGGCATTTTTGCTTTTGCCCACATATATTTTCAGCACAGTGAAGAATATATTCTTAAAACTTAAATCCTGATAAAGTGTTCACTTAATTTAAAATTTCAAGTTCTTCGTCCTAGTGCTTTCTATAAAACCCAAGCTTCTATCCCTGACCTCAAGAACTGTACATAAGCTGACCTGTCCTTTCTCTTAGATTTCCTTTCCCATCACGCTGCCCTTGCTCACCACCAGCTCTAACTGTCTGCTTGTGGTCATGGAAATTATAACCTTGAGCAGGCATTTCCTCTAGCTGCATGTCTTCTTATGGTTGTTTCTAAGATTCATGCTATTATACCTCGTTCCTTCTGTGCCAACAACTCTGAAGGAAGAAGTACCTTGGTACGACATATCCGTATGCTATTTAAATACTTTACAAGACCTTTGTCATTCTCTTACAGATGCAAGTTCATTTGATAACTTGTGATTGCTTTTGGTTTGTTTCCCCCTTATCTAAATCTATGGGATCCATGAAAGTAAGCCTTCATTTCCTAACTATTTATTGGAGATCTATTGTTTTCTATGCATTGTTGTTGGGGTTCTGAAGATACTTCTGTGTATAAAAGAAGTAAAAAATAATTGCTGCAACCTGGGTCCTATTTTCTAGTAGAAGGGGTATACAAGGACAAAGGTAACAATAAGCTTTATTTTTAAATAAAATAACAGGGAAGGTGATAACGGAGATGGTAGTGGTGATATTATGGGTGTGTTATAATTTTAAATAAGATTGAAGAGCTCAGTGATAAGGGTATAGCCATTTGAAGACATGAGGATAACATCATCTATCTCCATGGGGGGGTAGATTGGGCCAGTTGAGGGAGAAGACATCAAGTGTAATAGCTCATGTGTAGGAGAAAGCATAGTGTATTCAAAGAACAAGGAAGCCCATGTGTCTGAGATAGAGTGAATAAGTATAGCTAAGAGAGGTAGAAAGTAATGTCAGAGTGAATAGTGTAGAAAGGTAATCCCATGATACAGGGCATGGTAAGTCCTTGGGAAGTTCATTCAATTTCTTGTGAATTCCATAGAGTACTAGTGGCTCTATTTGGATAGAGTTATAACATGGCTATATGTTTTTAAATGGTCACCTAAGATTCTTGGTGACGAATAGTTAACAGAGTCCCACATTGGAGCACCAGACTGAAACCCCAAGGGCCAAATCAGGAGCAGAAGGAGAGAGAGCAAGAGCAAGGAACTCAGGACCGCGAGGGGTGCACCCACACACTGAGACAATGGGGACGTTTAATCGGGAACTCACCAAGGCCAGCTGGACTGGGTCTGAAAAAGCATGGGATAAAACTGGACTCGCTGAACATAGCAGACAATGAGGACTGCTGAGAAGTCAAGAACAATGGCACTGGGTTTTGATCCTACTGCAAGTACTAGCTGTGTGGGAGCCTAGGCAGTTTGGATGTTCACCTTTCTGGACCTGGATGGAGGTGGGAGGTCCTTGGACTCCCCACAGGGCAGGGAACCCTGACTGCGCTTCGGGGTGATGAGAGAGGGGGAGTTGATTGGGGAAGGGGGAGGGAAATGGGAGGTGGTGACGGGGAGGAGACAGAAATCTTTAATAAATAAATAATAATAATAAAAATATATTAAAAAATAGAGGATAAAGCTACACACAGCATCCAGTTGGCAGGGCATTGCAGTTTTCCAGAGTGGGAAATGATAGTGATCTGAATTTGGAAGAGATGGGAAGTGGCCAGATATTGCCTATATTTAAGGAAACAGGCAAGAATATTTACTAAGAAATGGCATGAACAGTGTGAAAGAAAAAAGCAGGAGAAGATGGTACTGTGATGAGGAAGATTAGGAGAATTTCAGGGGTATGGAAGAATTGTTGACATGATTTTTATAAACATTCTGTTTGATATCTTTTGGACATTGTTTTGAAATACCAATAGGTAATCAGCAGCTAGAGAGATGGCTTAGTGGCTAAGAGCACTAGTTGCTCTTGCAGAGGACCAGGGTTCACATCCCAGCACTCACATAATAACTTTCACTCTCTATAACACCAGGTCTAAAGGATCCAATGTTGTCTTCTGGCCACTGTGGGTACTGCACACATGTGATGTATTGTCATTATGCAAGCAAAACAGATGTGGGAGGAGACTTGGGAGGGTAAAAACATGATCAAAATATATTGTATGAAAAATATAAATATAAATATATATCCTTTAAAAAAAACCAAATTTAATGCCCCAAACACAATTTTGTATAAGGTCAATAGTCATATATTACTTTTCTAATACTTCTATAGAAATGCCTGAGGTTTAAAAAAGAGTGCATGTATTTATACTATGGTTTTAGTGACTTTCATCCAAGATTGACTTTGAAACTCAAACTGAAACATCACACCATTCCAGCATTGCTTGATTAGAGAAACTGCATTAACCCCGAGCTGGGCTGCAAGGCCAGAGAGGAAGCAGAAGATACACAGCTTTCACAGCCTCCCTCAATGCTTTAAGAACTTCCAATTACACCCTACCTTAAAATCCTGTCATGTCTCCTTAGCACAGCCCTGAAGAAGAAACCTTTATCACACGGACCTCTCCAGACATTTATCTAGAACACAGTGAGATATTTATTTATTTATTTATTACAGATGGTTGTGAGCCTCCATGTGGTTGCTGGGAACTGAACTCGGGACCTTTGGAAGAGCAGGCCAACCTAAACCTTAACCGCTGGGCCACCTTTCTTACTATTTTAATTATAGAGCTTTGTTGTGTGCCATATGATAATGTGATGTATGGTTGAAAATGTATAATGATAAAATTAAGGTAGTTGATATCTTTATTTCCTTAAACTTTAAAAAATTAAAAAAATATTATGTGATATCAATGAATAGTTTGAATGGAATGAATTAACGCTTTTTATGTTCCCTCCACTTCCCTCCAGTCACAGCTATATCATCCTGCTAAGTTACTCTGCACAGTCTTATGGTAGATTCTCACATTTGTGTTAAGTGAGCCCTTTAAAACAATTGCCCATTTCTTCTGATCTCTTTCTAGGAAGTCTCCACTTCCTTTCACATACGTTGTTTTCTGAGAATACCGAGAAGAGCCTGTTTGTACTAGTTCTCCATTGCTAAGTAAGAAACCCCAATGGTGGACCTGCTGCTAATCTCCCATCCTTCCTTCCATTGTAAATCTCTTCTGTTGTCTTTCATTAGTCATTGACTGGTCAAAAAAACTCAGGAAGGAAGACAAGACAATCTGACCAACTTCTCCTATCTTTATTGATTTATTTTAGAGAGATGTATTTGTTTTTATTTTATGCCCATGGGTATTTCGCTTGCATGGTTGTCTGCGCACCATGTGCATGCAGTCTTCTCAGAAGCCAGAAGAGGTTGTAGGATTCTCTGGAAGTAGAGTTACAGATGGCTGTTAGCTTCCATGTGGGTGCAGGAAATGGAGCCCAGGCTATCTGGAAGAGTAGCCAGTACTCTTAAACACCGAAACTTCTCTACGGCCAGTCCCCACCTTTATTCAGTTACCTCCCCAGTTCAATTTTCATGTCAAAGCTAGAAAATAAAATCATCAGCAATAACAAACCCCACCCACAATGCCAGAAAATCCTCAGAGTTCACTAATGATAATAAATGTAGGCGTGGCAATACAAGTGGGTTTCTGGGCCTGTGAATATATAAAGATGTAAACTGGGACATACATATTCTTCCTTATAGCTTGACAGTTGATAAAGCAGAAGTATGGTGTTTGGAACAAGAAAATCACTTAAGTGTCTCCTAGGAGCAGAATGTCTGAAAGTTGTTTTCAAACCTACTCCAGTAAAATCAAGTTGGTCCCACCCGAGGAGGCATTGACAAGCAAAGTTTCTTTCTATCATTCTAAGAGTCAGCTGAAAGATGAAGTGAGTTGCGTGGGTTCCTTAAAGAAGGACAAATAGGCGTGTCCTCAAGTGCCTGTGGAGAAGTCTCCTGGAGAGATTCCTTTCTAGAATTTTCCTTAATTACCCAGATTTACCTTGTAGTTCCAGTGGCTGTGGTGCCTACAGGAAGAATTTGGCAGAGAATATTTCTCTGAGAGAGCAGTCTGAGCTTTAGGACCCTTCTTTATAGACAGGTCAGAGTGTAGCTCAAGGTTGCATGCTGAACAGCACTACATCTTTTTTCTGACCCTGTCCTCATGATATCAGCTATAAGTGCCATTAAAGATGGCTATAACATTTTTATTTCCACCATCAGAGGAGAATAGATTAAGTCGCATCACCTCTCAATAATGCCGTGCTCCTTTTTGTAGAAAAAAAAATCAGAAAACAATCCTGTGGAGAAGTGTTAAAGCAGATGTTTTCTTGGAGAGTTCGGTTATTGTTACACATATGTGTGCCTCCATTTGGGTGTGCAGATTTTGGCAGGAGTGGCATAATATCTAAAAAATGAATCAAGTAAAGAAGGTAAGAATTGGGATGGAGAGGATGAATTTATTTTGAAACCTGCTGAATCGAAGTAGCCAAGCAATGGATATAAATATGAATATCCTTCATGAGCAAACTGGAAGTAAGACATTTAGTTGGACGCTAGAACAGTCACAGGGTTTACTGCCTTGGCAATGGACAGTACTACTAGGGGACCATAAAGGGAAGAGCCCCTGATTAATTTATTCATTCCATCATTCTTTTATTTTTCTTTTGGCTTTTCTAGACAGGGTTTCTCTGTAGCTTTGGAACCTGTCCTGGAAATAGATCTTGTAGACCAGACTAGCCTTGAACTCACAGAAATCTGCTTGCCCCTGCCTCCTGAGTGCTGGGATTAAAGGCCTGTGCCATCATCACACGGCTCATTCAGTCATTCTTAATTCAATTATTCATTCAACAATCTTTTATAACTTAGTCATTCTGAGCTCTATATACTAAGATCTAAGTTTGTTTTGAGGAATCAAACAGGCATGAATGTTACTCATAGGATTCACCTTTCATTGGTTGAGAGGTATGTAAAGAAGGAAATATAAAACCTATATTAGCCAGGCATAGTGGCATGAGCCATTAGTCTGATCATTTAGGAGGCAGGGACCCTGGTAGGGGCAGAGGAAGAGGGATCTCTGTGAGTTCAAGGCTAGCCTGGTCCATAAAGTAAATTCCAGGCTGGCTAAAACTGCACAATAAGACCTTTTCTTACCCCAACAAACAAACAAACAAACACACAAATAACCAAGCAAACAAAAGCTCTATGGCAATATGCTATTGAATACTAAACCATTTAAGAAACATTGTATAGTTGGCTTGGTGACTCATCGTTTAATCCCAGCACTCAGAAGGCAAAGGCAGGCAGACCTCTGTGAGTTTAAGGCCAGCCTGCTTTTACTAAGAGAGTTCCAGAACAGGCAGGGCTGTTATACTGAGAAACTCTGTCTTGAAAAGAAGAAAGAAAGAAAGAAAGAAAGAAAGAAAGAGAGAGAGAGAGAGAGAGAGAGAGAGAGAGGAAGGAAGGAAGGAAGGAAGGAAGGAAGGAAGGAAGGAAGGAAGGAAGGAAGGAAGGAAGGAAGGAAGGAAGGAAGGAAGGAAGGAAGGAAGGAAGGAAGGAAGGAAGGAAGGAAGGAAGAAAACTACTATGTAATACAAACAACCATGTCATTCCTGGCAGACACAGAACCCGCTATTCTCTAAACCTACGTACTACATGGAATAGTTTTAATTCTACAGTTAAATATTTGTTTTATAGCTCCTCTAATTATATTCAAAGTTCCAAGATAGCACAGATGTTGCCTGTCATGTTCTCAAATCTATATCTTGCTTATTGTCTTCTATTGACTAATGCTGATAGCTTGTTAGGTGATTGAACAAATTCATCTCATCTTGACACTATCCCTGGTAAATTGGAAGTATGGAAATGACTCTATGTGAGGTTACAATATAGAAATATACATAAGGACCACTAGCATATGAAGATACTGATATTAATAATAATGGCTCTTTTTATTGAAATCTTACTGTATGTCAGATAATATGCTACTCTATGTGGATTATCCTATTGAATCCTCACAATCCATTTTTCTTTCCTTTTTAAACTGAAGAATTTTGAGGATTAGAAGGCTTCTGAAGGAACTCATTCTAGGTCAAGGAGGTAATAGTGGAAAATTAATTTCATTGTCAGTTTTCAATGCTGAAACTTGATGTACTACACCGAAACACTTGCTGAGGCTTTATATGAGCTGCAGGAGAATACCACAGTATATTTTTCACTCACGCTACTGCCATTCGGTCCATTAGCTTTGCTTGGATACAGAACAGGAAACTAAATCTAGAAAGCAAATTTAGTTGCTCCAAGGTTGCACAGGGTTTCGTCTCAAAGCAAAGACCAGATGTGGGACTTCCGATTTCAGAGCTAGTTTCCTTGGAAAAAATCCTATTTCATCCCTTTGTTCAGTGGATCCTAAATTTAATCCCTGTAAAAAAAAACAGTTTAATTTCTGAACTAAACTACAAATATTAAAGATTCCTTGTACTTTCAGTACCTAGAATCTAATATATGATCATTTGGTATATGTGGGCATAGTCCAGTTCTGGATTTCCTACTGAGTAAAGTGGGATCCACCAGCTCCTCAGCCCCAAACCCCTTTTCAGCTACTTAGTCCCTCAAGTGTGCCCATATTTCATTCATGGCAGAAAAGTGACATGAAAGGTCAAAAATAAAAGCATGTGGTAGAAACACAACTCGACAGAGTGAGCTAAGTAGTGTAGTTCGAGTCAGCAGCTTCCTATTTTGATATGGATTTTAACAGATCCAAAGTAGTAAGACCTGTTCACTCACTCTTTAAAGATAGGTCTATATCACTCTTACTAAATTTGGAAATGTAAGAAGGCCTGATGCATGGAAAGGTATAAAGGTAATGGCACAGACTTCTTCTATTTGGCTCTTTGATTAGTGTGGGTGTCACCTAGGGAAGAAGAGGATGTGCTGTAGAAGCGCCTAGTACATTTGAACGAGGAAACGTCTTCAAGGGTCAGAGCTTACCTTCCAGGCTCTCACCTTTCCCCTGAAAGCAGACCCTTTTATCTGCTACCTTTACAGTCATGGAGGGGTCACTTTCTCTTCCAAAGCCGCATGGCAAATGAAAAGCAGCGATAACAGTGCTTGTGGCCTGGGGGATGCTAAATGGAGTTAAGTCAACAAGTGGCTTAGAATAGAGCTTCATAAAATAGTAACTGGTAATAATCGTTGTTATTATATGACCGGAAAGATCAGGAAGTTGAAATGTATTTCCTTCTACTACACAAGAAAGATCAGGAGGTTGAAGAATCTTTCCTTCTATTAAACAGTAAGAATTTCCTGATTTCTTGCTCTGTGCCAAGCAGTGTGTTTGTCACTGAAGTGTTGATGGAATGAATTCCTTTGCTGTTAAAGAGCATCGTGTCTAAGAGGACACAGATTCATGTCTAACTAACTATAATGTCATGTCTGTTCTCAATGAGCATTTCCAACAACAGACATTATTTGCTGTCATTTATCTCTTTCTCTTTATCACTTAGCTATTCAGCATACAGAATGTTAAAGACCAGATGGTGTTAAGCTGTCTATTTTAGGACTAGTTGTAAAAGTTCATTCCTGATCTTACATTTAACACAGTATCTTAATGAGAAAACCATTTGCAAAGCCTTTACGGAGTACTTACTCTTAGTGAGTACCTTGAGATGGATAGAAAATAACTGCAGCCATGGGGCTTTGTGGAAGAGCACATCCTTTAAAGTGAGAAAATCTGAACTTGACTCAGGAGCTTGCTACTGACCAGTTGAGTGACCTTGGATGAGTCATTTAACTGCGTTGCTGGGAATAACATATTAATAAAAGTGGGAAAACAGCTGGCTTTCAACTATTTCCCCATTGATCAGCGTCTCGTTACTTCAGAATGAGAGACAGGCTCTTTGCTTTGAATTAAGTAATAATTTTTGTACTATTTTGAAAGTCATAAAAGAATATTTCTGTTGAAGTCTCCTACTATTAGTGTGTGCGGTTTGATGGCTGCCTTGAGTTTTAGTAATGTTTCTTTTACGTACGTGGGTGCTTTTATATTAGGGGCGTAGATATTCAGGATTGAGACTTCCTCTTGATGAATTGATCCTGTTATGAGTATAAAATGTCCCTCTCCGTCTCTTCTGATTGATTTAAGTTTGAAGTCTTGGTGGGCGCCTAGCCAGTTTGGATGTTCACCTTCCTAGACATGGACGGAGGGGGGAGGACCTTGGACTTTCCACAGGGCAGGGAACCATGACTGCTCTTTGGATTAGAGAGGGGGGGGGGGGGGGGGGGGGGGGGGGGGGGGGGGGGGGGGGGGGGGGGGGAAATGGGAGGCTGGGAGGAGGCGGAAACTTTTTTTTTCTTATTCTCAATAAAAAAAATATTTCTGGTTTCCTATGTTTTAACATGCCAATGAAAGTGTTTTTGCACAGAACTATCTCTGTGTGAGTGAACTTGCTATTTTGAAAGTTTCTCGCCACCTCTGCTCAGATGTCAGCATCATGGTGTTACAGGAAGGCGGCACCTGGTTGGGAGAGGAGCCCACTTTGCATGCCTGGACCCGTGGTTTCAGGTAGAATGTGACATTCTAAAGAAAGCTCACCTTTAATCCCAGCACTCGGGAGGCAGAGGCAGGCAAATCTTTGTGAGTTCGAAGCCAGCCTCGTCTATAAGAGCTAGTTCCAAGAAAGGCTCCAAAGCTACAGAGAAACCCTGTCTCAACAAACAAGAAAGGAAGAAAGAAAGAAAGAAAGAAAGAAAGAAAGAAAGAAAGAAAGAAAGAAAGAAAGAAAGAAAGAAAGAAAGAAAAGAAAAGAAAGTAAGCTCACATCAGGTGAAAAGTGCTCACTCATGTACCAGGCACAGGGGATTGGCTCTGAGCTGCACTGCCACAGGTAATATGCTGGGTTCCTTTCAATGTGACAAGTTCATGTGTTCAGAGGTTGTATGGGGGTGGCCCTAGTTCTTACAATATGGTTTGGGGAACCACAGAGTCCCCAAGATTGCTTCCTGGAAGTAAAGGTCAAAGCTGTTTTCTTGAGACTGTTCTGAGGACGTTTGCTGCTTTTGCTGCGTTGACTTTTGTCGTGGTGGCTAAAGAACTGAGATCAGCACCCAGATGAAAACTCGGCCACTGGTCAGCATTGCTCATCACCCCACTGAGCACTCACATAGAAAACAAGCACCCATGTCAGTAGTGTGCTGACGAAGCTTGAGAAATTGCTAGTTGTGTTTCCTCTTAGCTATTGAGTGTTTTGTTTTTCTGTTAAATCTGTTTAATAAAGAGGAAATGAAAAAGTTTCTTTTCTTTTTTGATATGCTTACCAAAGTCTTCATTATAAATAAAATGAACGCTCTTGAATCCTCTTTTGTATGACTGTCACTGTGTTTATCATGATTAACTACTCTCCTATTTTATTTGTACTAAATAATGGGCTTCATTGTGACATTCTAATATATTTATATACTATACTTTGATCACACACACCTCATCATCTACCCTTATTTCATTTTCCACTTCCTCTTCACCGTTAGCTTCCTTTCTGGTTCATGTCCATTTGAAATCTGGTTTTGTACATTAGTGAAAAATGCAACATTTTTCTTCCCTGAGTCTGACTTGATGTCTTAATATGATGTTCTCCATTTCTAGTTCCACCTACTTTCTTATGTAAGTTTATTTTTCTTCATATTCTTCATAGATAAATATAACTGTTCTCTCTCTCTCTCTCTCTCTCTCTCTCTCTCTCTCTCTCTCTCTCTCTCTCACACACACACACACACTCACATGCACGCACAAACATACATAGATACACACCACATAACCACATACAAAACTTGCCCATTTCTCATGTACATTCTGGGTGGTTCCAAAACTGGGCTGCTGTGAATACTTCCAGAGTAAATATAGATTTACAGGTATTTTGGTTATGTGCTGACCTAGCATCCTTCAGTTATATACCCAGAAGTGGTACACCTAGATTATATGGTAATTCTATTTTTTAATGATTTCCATAAATCTGCATAAGTAAATATCCCTATCATCAGTGTTTAAGAGATCCCTTTCACCTGAATCTTCCCAGCATTTGTTATTGTTAGTTTTCTTGATCACAGCCATTCTTACTAGGGTAGCATGTAATTTTAATTTACATTTCTTGAATGGCTAAATATGTTAAATAATTTTAACGTTTAATTATTGGCCATTTGTGTTTCTTTTCAGAAATGTCTTCTCCACAAGAAACAATGAATCAAGTGAAAAATGTGCCTATAAATTAAGAAATATTTCTTTACCAAATAGACATCCATCAGAGGGTTAGTATCAAAATTCATAAAGTACTCAAAAATAAACACAAAAGAACAAGTAATCTAGTCGATAAATTTGATGAGCTCTAGAATTGAACACACATTTCTTGGGGCACTGTATGTCTTGGACTTTTATGAGGTACTCTTCAACTTTCCCTTAGAGTTGCTCTTTCAAAAATCTCCTTAGAAAATTTCTTCTATTTTTCTAAAAATTACAAGGAATATTAGATAAAGCTCTATGCTATATACTCTTCTTATTTTTTGGCATAATAAAACTTATTACTTGGTCAATATATCTTCCAACTCACTGTTACTATGCAAGTATATGAGAACAGAGATGGTGTTTGTCTTGTCCATCAAGCAAAATACCAGGCACATTATGAATATCTATTACAAATTATTTTTACAAAAATGTATATAGCATCATCATTCATAATTGTACCAAAGTACTTAGTAATATCCTGTGTTAAGTTGATAAACAAATGTGATATACCTATACAATGTGATATTATTTAGCCACAATAAAGAATGAAATATCAATTCATTATAAAGCATGAATAAATTCTGGAAACTGGACAAAATGTAAGAAATGCATCTCCAAAGACCACACATTGTATGATTGATTAGTTTTGTAAGAAATGCTTGGTATAGGTCAATCCATAGGGAGAGAGTGTAGGTTTGTGTTTTACACAGGCTGTGAAGGTAGAGCAAGAAGAAACTGCCAAAAAATATGGGGTTACTTTTTGGAGAGATGTAAAAGTTATAAAACATACATAGTGGTGTCAGAAGTACACTTTTTTTCATTATCATATGAAAATCCGTATTGCAGACTTTAAATGTTAATATACATGAATCTTATCCTCACTGAGCTGTGTGGTGAAAAAAAGGTGAAACTGATAGTGCATCCTTACTTTGCTTATACTAATTTAATCAATTTTCTATTACTCTTTTCATAACTAACTGAGAAAGACAGTGTATTATCTTCTATTTTGAAAAGATCTTTTAAAAATTAAGTAATTCAGGTACCTTACTTTGTTAGTGGACACTTTGGAGTGTCCCTCTGTGGTTGCCAGGTAATAACAGGGAAATGAGTGTCTCTTCTTGTTGTTCTTTGTCTTGTTAAGAAAGGCTTTGTGAACAGACGCCAGTGGAAGCTGGAAGACAATTTTATGGGAGTTACCAAAAATAATTCCAAAGAAGACAAGCTGCAATGTTGGCAGCTGCCAAGTGGAGGGATGTGGAGACAAGAAAGAGAAAAAGGCATGTTATTTGCGTTAGACCAGAAAGGAGATCAGTCATATGGAATATAAGCAGTCACATGGTGGAGACTGGAGCTTTTGAGAAAGAGTAAAGTCCAAAGTTTTAGGGAAAACAACTCAGAGAGGCGCTAGGAGAGAAGAAAAGGCTAGACTTTTTTAATTAATTCAGAAAAGCTGGCAGGCTTATGAAGCTGCATGTCTGAGGACCAGTAACTAGAAGTTGGGGGTTCTGAGAAGAAAAATACAGCATCTGAATTAAAGGGATAATTATTCACCAACTCTTTAGAGTGGCTTAGGTGCACCCTCTTTCCTAGGGTTGTTCTCTTGGTTAGGTGATTGAATCAGACCAATGGGAATATTAGGTTCGCACTTATGCCAGAGATTCTATTTTCTTTTTTTTCCTATTTATTTATTTATTTATTTATTTATTTATTTATTTATTTATTTATTTATTTAAGATTTCTGTCTCTT
>NW_026068107.1:1599688-1607759 GCF_014885135.2 Alexandromys fortis
CTTTGGGTTCTCCTTCTTATTTAGCTTCTCTAAGAACCCGAATTATAGGCTCAATGTCCTTTATTTATGGCTAGAAACCAAATATGAATGAGTACATCCCATGTTCCTCTTTTTGGGTCTGGCTTACCTCACTCAGGATAGTGTTTTCTATTTCCATCCATTTGCCTGCAGAGATTCTATTTTCTTCACCAGGAGTTTTCCTTTACTGGGTCTTTCTTGCTACTCTAATAACTTCAAGTATGAGAAAATGGAAGCTTAGTGGACAAGTCACTTTAAGACCCGGAAATAAATTAATGACCTTATCAATACAAAAGCCTTTGTCCACTCGATCTCATTTCAGAGTTGTTCCATTATACATAGTCATGTCAGTCTTCTCATGAATTTTACCAGGAAGTCTCCACGACTTCTGTTTACAAATTATTGTTTAACCCTGTCTGAAGGGTAGGCTAGGAAACAGTTTCCATTAAAAAGGGATTTAAATAGTTCAGTAACTTAAATATTCTCTTCAACTACTATTGACAAGTACTTTTTAATCAGGTATGATGGACATTTTCTGAATTTCCTCCCACTTGTTGGAATCAGCCTGTTTAAAGTCAAAGTGTATGGAAAGGTGTCTTGGTTGCAGAGGGTAGTGGCCTCTGCCCTTGTTGGTGATACTCTGCCCCATGAAGTTGATATTAATCATGCTAATCATACCTGAACTATGAAGTTGAGATGAAAAGATTAAAAGTTCACTACCTCTTAACAAACTATATTCTAATAAATTATTATGGCAGAACACACTTAACTTTTTTCAACTGAATTTCACCCCAAGACCCAGTCAAATAACATCCATTTGTAGAACGGAGAAAACAATGGCAACATTTCGCACAGATGAGTAATTAGCTGCCTGGAAAAAATGTTTCAAGTTTCTTGATCTACTAATGGTATTAGAATAGCATGGGCGGTTCCCAGGGAAAGTAATGAGTACCCCTACATTGACAGTCTTCAGAAAATATTTCTGACTCCTAATTAACTTATAAAGTTTCCTTGGGCATTTTTTAGTTGTTGTTTTGAAACTGAGAATGAAGGACGGAAATTATATGGTAGACACTAAATGCACTCTTTCTGAATCTCTCTTTAGATGACATAAATTAATGGCTGGTCTCATTTTTCATGCTTCCATGCATGAAAAGAAAGCAATTAAGACAGTGATGCTACTTAAGTATTATAAGAGGAATTCTGATAGTGCTGTACTTTACTGAGACACATCCTAGGCCAATGAACTAATTCAACTTCTGCCAACTTAAACTGTTCAAATTTGAATGATTTTGGCCCCAAACCTCACTATCTCTATGCACTTTTATGGGAAAGTACCTTTCCCAAAGCATGAGTGAGGAATTCTATTACCCATAAGCCTGGGGCAAGTTAAATTAGTCTACAGACATTTTAACTACAGGAGTAGTTGCTTCTAGGAAAACCATTATTTTTTTTTTAAAGTGAGTATATTGAGACCATTGGGAATTTTCCAATTTTTGTTTTATTTACTTTTATTCACAGAGCCTTGCTTAAAGAAAAGAATGGTGATTGATTACATATTTTCCCTATTGTACATTTTTCTGCAAAAACTGTGACCAAGCAATTCTTCTGTTCATAGATGTACCAAATAATTAAATGTCTGAGGAACACCTTTGGGAAACATTTCTCTCTTTTTCCCAGGGATCAAGTTTCAGGTACTCTGGTTTGGCAACAGGCACCTTTTGCCACTGCACGGTTTTGACAGCCCCATTTACCCAGGTTTTCATTAAACTTTTAATATGTTTTGTAGACAATTAAAATTGGGTTTTACTAGGTTAAAAGGTAATTATTAAAACTCTGGAGCTTGGTTTACATCATGATCTGCATGAATGATAGTATGTCTCATAAAGGTATATTAAAATGTGAATAGAAATTAGTTGAATATGACAATTCGGGAAATTTACAGAACAACATCCATGGATCTGCATAGTGCACCTGCTTGAATTTATGCATGTTCTTGTGTTTCCGTTAGCCACTAATCCATCAAGAGCAATGTAATTAAGTGTCAGTCAACTTCCGCATAACAACAGATGCAGGCATCCTCTCTGCATCCAAGGGAGAAATGAAGGAAATGTCTGCCTATGGTTTTCCATGTGCCCTCAAGGATGGAAAAATCCTTAAGGGAATTATACATGTTCAGTTGTCATTTTTCTTTTTGAGAAAAGATCATGTTATCAAAAACCCTATCCATTCTGGTTACAGTTCTACATTAGAAGGGGCATTTCAAAGATTTCCAGGCTTTAAAAATACACAAATATTAGAAAAAGTCATTGTGTATATATCTCACCTCTTATAAGTAAAGACAAGTATCTTTGCAGCTAACTGTGCATCTGTGATGACTGACATAAGGGCAAACATCTATAATTACATGAGGATGACACAAATCTCTCCTTACATATCACAACTCTATTATCGGTACATTCTCCATGGTCTCACTATCAGCAAACAGGAAACAAGGCAATCTGCATGAAATGAGCTTAGCTATCACCCTGGAGAGTTTCATCATGGACAGTGGTGATGCTATTTTATATTACTATTGGGCATTATTCTGAATAACTCATGCTAAGTGAAAATGACATTCTTCTACTCTCTCTTCTCAATTCCTACACCACATATAACTACATTATGAGGCTTTGAGTATCCCTTCATTGAAGTGTGACTAAGCACTACTCTGTATGTCCAGAGTAGTTAGTAAAGGGAGATCTAGATGTGGAAGAGTATAGACAAATAACTTTGTTACTCATGAGCATGTTACCTAAGTGCCCATGTATAGCAAAATGTGGTTGACTAAACTGCCAGTTTTCCAGAAATGTATTCCTATTTACTCTGCCTCTGATTAAGAAGTTACACTTCGACTAAATGGCACCTGGCTTTAAATGCTAACTATTACTTTTATATTCCTACCTGTATTGGTTACTTTTTAAATACTGTATAAGACAACATGACCAATATTGAAGAAAGGGGAGGGTTTCCCCTTTGTTATTTATGCAGATCCTTTTACTTCTTAAAATACTTCAGGTTTGAGGGATGGTTACAAATATTATGTTTGTTTGTTTAGACTTCCTTGATAATTGTGTTGTATGTGAATATATAGTTAACAAAGTACACAGTGAAGAGGGCTTTAGAAGAAGACACACATAAACTAAACTTTCTCACTAGTACTTACTGGTTACCTGATCTTGGGCATATTCTTTAATTTCTCTGAGATTCATTTTCTTTTGGGGGGAAGCTAATGCAATGGATTAAATGTGTCTCCCCTTCATGCATATGTTGAAATCTTGACATCTAAGGTGATGACCTTGAGGGTGGGTTGTAAGTAGGTCATCATAATCATATTGATGAGTAATCCCCATCAAAAGGATTATTACCCTTAAAAAATACACTCCAGATAATCAACTTTTCTATCAAATGAAGTTATTGAGAGAAGATCGATATATCTCTTTAGGGGGTTATAACTCAGCAGAAGTTGTTTTTTGTAGCAGCATTATCTTTGACTTTGGAAGCTACCCAGTTCTGTTATATGTTATTTTGTTATAGCTTCCTTAACAGATGTTAGTACTGGAAGTGATGTTAGCATTGTAACAAATACCTAGAAACATGGAAGTGCTTATAGGTCTAGATGATAGATAAAAGCAGAAGACTATTGACATATATGCTGAACAATATAATAAAGACAAACAAGTGAACAAAAACAGACATAGCCATCACTGGACCATTAAAGGCTATTCTGGTGAGGGTGCAGAAATGTGAAGAAAGTGCCCTAACCATCTTAGGGCATGTCTCATATGCTGGTCAGAGTATTGACTTAATTATGGAATGTAATGTATATTCTGATAAGATCTCAGATAGAAATGAGTGACATGTTACTGGACAGTGGAAGAAAGTCCATCCTGCTATAATTTACATGCACACACACAGATACACACATGCACGCACACACAAACTGAAATGTATTTATGATTTAGTGTTTCACTGAAGGTAGATTTTTGGAGTAATGGTATTGGGCATTTGCCTGTGGAGATATCTAAAAAGAATTTAGAAGAACAGCCAAGTTTTCCTTGGCTATGTGAAGTAAGAACTAAAAAAGTAAATGAATTAAAGGTTAAATTTTTAAATTGAGAATAAACTTTAAATTTTGAAGAATAAGAGTCTATGTGGTAAACTAAAGGGCATAGGGGAAAAGAAAGCATGTTTAGTAAAAAACACAAAAAGTGTAACTTAAAGACTGTAACAATAAGGAAATAAATTAGCTATCCAAATAAAGATAGGATCTATTATCCAAGGAAAAGGAATGGTAATTCCTGAATGTAATTAATAAATTAAAGACCCCCTCTTCTAATTACAGTGCCAGAATACAGGAGATCCAGCAAAATTGAAGACATTACAGAAAGATCCTGTGATAACAGTATCAGAGATGGTGCTGTAGCATGATTAATAAAAACCCAAAGACAGATATTGGGGTTCAACCTGAAGACCAGAATAACAAAAGAAGCCAAGCCACTAGAGAGCACTTACCTCCATGAAATCTTCAGATTATAAAGAGTGAGCTCTGATCTTATCCTGCCTTATATTCTTCTCTAGTGCTAGGATTAAAGGTGTGCACCACTACCAACCAGCCTCTATGTCTAACTAGTGTGGCTGCTGGGATAAAGGTGTGAGCCACACTGCCCTAGCCTGTATGGCTGACTAGTATGGGTGTTTTGTATTCTGTTTTTCAATCAAGCTTTATTTATTGAAATATAAATGAAATATCACTATGTTTTCCCTTTTTGTCTAAAATAAAAAAGAAACCTATAACTAATATAAGAAAAACTGTATATAATAAGTATACTAACTATATAAAATGTATATAGGCAATAAATACATCAACAGTGTTTAGTCCATTTGTATTTTACAAATTCAGAGAAAATACTACATATTTAGCCTATCTTGGTGAGTCCAAAGTCGTGTACCTAGTTTGATTTCTATTATAATTTGCTATCTGTCATGTAAACAAGGAAAACTATAAGTATTTAGTCTTCAACTCCCTCAGAAACCCAAGAAAGAAATAATATTAACTGAGTAAGCAGGAAGTGCTAGCAAACAAATTCCACAAAATGTGAGAAATGAAAGAAATACCTGGATGCCTGGAGAGTGTCCCAAAAATTTCTCTGCAATGTATGGGCATCTGTCTTCAGCCTACAGGCCTACACTATCTGACAGACTTTTCTATGATGTGGTGTTTTTGAAGGACTGTCCTGCCTTGTCTGGGAAAGGTTTGGCAGTCACTCTCTTTTATGTTCTCTTGTCTCATTAGGACAGCATACTTCAGCAGTAGAAGCAAGGGCACTTTCTTGCCCAGTGTTTTAGTTCTCCCAAAAGAAAGTAAACTCCAAGTGTAGTTTCTTAGATGTCCATCATCTTTTCTAAAGGACATTGGTGCTACCAGGCACAGACATGTCTCGTTGTCATAAAAAAACAATATTATTAAAACATCTGAAATGCCACATTTTGTGATCTCTGAAGTATTTGAAGATGACTTGCCTATTTAAAATATATCTCTGTTTGACCTTGACAACATACCTATTGTGACTATACGTTGATGGAGGAGTTACTTTCATTGGTTAATAAAGAAACTGCCTTGGCCCATTTGATAGGCCAGCGCTTAGGTGGGTGGAGTAGACAGAACAGAATGCTGGGAGAAAGAAGCCGAGTCAGGCAGTCACCATGATTCTCCCACCTGACACAGATGCAGGTTAAGATCTTTCCTGGTAAGCCACACCTCGTGGTGCTCCACTGATTATTAAATATGAGTTAAAGCAAGATGTGAGAATTAGCCAATAAGAGGCTAGAACTAATGGGCCAGGCAGTGTTTAAAAAAATAAAGTTTCCATTTAATTATTTTGGGTAAAGCTAGCCGATGGCGAGGAGCCCTCCCAGGTGGCGGGAAGCGGCCCACAGCTCCTTACTACAATGTGTTAGACTGTAATAGGTGACTTTTTATTTATTTTTATTGAAAAAGATTTCCACATGGTAGAGAGACCATTGGCTGAGTCACCTTATTAACAGCTCTTAGATCTGTCACCATTCTCCATTTTCTAGATTTCTTTTTAACAAATACAGGAGAATTGCGAGGGCTGATTGATTCTGCAATATTCTGAGCATCTAGTTCCACCTGTACCAGCTGTTCTAGAGCCTGTAGTTTCTCTCTTGTTAAAGACCATTGCTTAACCCTTTAAACAACCACTTTAAAGGTAGGGCTGTTGGTGCCTTTAAAATATCAGCAACTGTTGTGTCCTGTTCTTGTACAACCTGAGTGGTAGGTGACTGTTCTTTATAAAACATTTTAATATTTTTCCTAGAAACATATATTAATTTATAGTTTGTTTCTAAGATTGGTAAAATGTTAATCTGAGTATTGCATTGCTGTAATAAATCACACATCTAAAAATTTATTGCTATGTTTTTACTATTCCTCTTTGTCCTTCTGGCCCTATATATTCAACCCACCTCTCTCTGCTTTAACTGAGATAAAATTCTGATCCCTATAAACTGAACATATATATCCTGAAGAGGTAAATTTGGATGCCAATATTCTGATGAAATTATTGTTACATCTGTATCTTTATCTAGCAGACCTTCAATAACAATATCATTTTTTTTTTAATTTTGGTCTTTGTTCCTTTATAGAAGTTTGCCAAAATACTTGCTTCATGGTTTCTTCTGAATTTTTTGTTCTCTCTTCTATAGCTGTTCTATTATCCAGAGCAGTATGGCTTCTTGCAATAGGCGTTAGGGTCTTCAATTGGTCTGAGAAGGAGTTTCCTCTATGATGGCAAGAAAGAAATGAACTGGATTTGGCAAATGGGCCTTCAAGAGGCCCCTCATGAAGTTTTCCTATGTCAAAAGATGACCTAATTCATTAGTGCAATGCTTGCCTTTGCTACACTTTTTTCTTAAACAAAACTTGAGGGACATTATAGATGGGTTATGCTTTGAAATATCATTGTTTCTAGGAACACCTTGTCTACAGTCCCTTTTAAGGTATCCTTATTGCCATAATTATAACATTTGACATTTGGATTTAACTCAAACCTCTGGAAATCATCTCTCCTCTCCATGCATCATTATGGTCATGAGACTAAATATTAATTGTATCTCATATCCATTCCTCCAAAGGTGTTAACCTTTTCTTTAACATCCTAATATCCTTTTACATAAAGAATTGACATTTTTCAAAAGTCAGAGATTCAATTATTATTTGCCTAGCTTCTAAATTTGATATCATTCTATTTACTGCTGTAGTCAATCTTCATAAGAAATCCATAAAGACTTCCTTTGGGTACTGTATAACTTTATTAAATGACTCAATTTTCTTTCCTACTTCTCCAATTCTGTCCCAAGAATTCAAAGCTACTGTGCAACATAAATGAAGGGTGTGGTCATCATATACAGCTTGCCTTTCTATAGTAGCAGAGTCTCTTTCTCCAAGAATTTGATCTTGGGAGATTTCCCTACTTCTGGCTTTACTCCATTGTTCAATAATGTTAGCCTCTTCTCTGAGCTACAAACACTATTGTAATTGTGGACCTGGCTCTTTAACACATTTAACTAGTTCTTTCTAATCTTTAGGGATAATTCTATTGCAAACTGACCATGAGTTTAACATTTGCTTTTACAAAAGAGAATGCATGTCATATGAGGCTATTGCTTCCTTGAATCTTCTTAAATTGGCACAGGAGCCCAGTTAGCCATAACAGAACCTCTGCCATTTGGCAATTCCTGTAAGGTTACTGGATATATTAAGGTTAGTTGTTGAAAACCTTAGGCTGTTCCTCTTTATTCTTGTAATGCAATGCTGAAATTGGACCCTGATTAAATTCCTCTAAGTTTGAATATTTCTGTGATTTTTTTCTTTTTTTTTTAAATTTATTTATTTCTTTATTAATTAATTAAAGATTTCTGTCTCTTCCCCACCGCCGCCTCCCCTTTCCCTCCCCCTCCCCCAATCAAGTCCCCCTCCCTCGTCAGCCCA
>NW_026068107.1:1607889-1612889 GCF_014885135.2 Alexandromys fortis
CCAAAGAAAAAAACATATAGGCATCCTCCTGAATATTAACCGTCATCAGGCGATGAAAGGAGACAGAGGCGGAGACCCACATTGGAGCACCGGACTGAAATCTCAAGGTCCAAATCAGGAGCACAAGGAGAGAGAGCACGAGCAAAAAACTCAGGACCGCGAGGGGGGCACCCACACACTGAGACAATGGGGATGTCCTATCGGGAACTCACCAAGGCCAGCTGGCCTGGGTTTGAAAAAGGCTGGGTTAAAACCGGTCTTGCTGAACATAGCAGACAATGAGGACTACTGAGACCCCAAGAACAATGGCAATGGGTTTTTGATCCTACTGCACCTATTGGTTTTGTGGGAGACTAGGCAGTTTGGATGTGATTTGTTTTATTAGGTTTTTCTAAGGCCTCTATCTTAGCATGCAAATTAACCACTTTTTAGTGATAAGACAAAAATGATAAAGCTGACATTAGATAAATCCCATCTAAATTAGATATCCTCTTATTTAATTGTTCCAGTTTCAAACACTCTAGCTCATTATGAAACAGAAACACAAATCCTTCCATTGTAATGTTTTCCCCCATTTTTAATGTGAGAAAAACCCATCTCTATTAAACAATTCCTCCATTTAATAATTCCCAATTTTCTTACCAAATATACCATTCCAATGATGTTGATGAAGATGTGAAGCTTATTGCCTGTAAAAGCAGCTACCTAGCTTGGCAGCATCCTGAGAAGAGGGTTCATGGAGAACCTGCAACCCAGGGTGTTGAGAGAGAGAGCCTGTTGTCTAAACAACACACAGGGGATTATTAGGAAAAATCACGTGTGGTGGGGGGCTGCCTGAAGACAGAACCAGCCAATTTAGGGCTGGTGAGATGGTGAGTTCTGTGGCATTTGGAGCCCAAGTGCTTTCGGAGTTTGGGTGGCAGCTGGAAACTGTTTCAGAGTGGCAACAACAGGAAAATTCCAAACTCACTCAGAGGCTTTGGAAAAAAAAAAAGAAAAAAAAAAGCCTATCCAGGCCCATCCCCAGGTTTGTTCCCCACGTGCAGCTCTGGCATGTCTCATTGGCTAAAAAACCACAGGCAAACAGCTTTTATTGTGAATTCATACACCAAACGTTAGGAGTCAAATGTATATGGTGACATCATCATGACCCCAAATTTATAGAGTCATTGGTGTGTATAATTCCAGCTCATGGGAGTCAAAATACTATGATCCAGGTATAAATTGCAAAGGTAGCACCACACAAAATCTTAGGTATAACACTGATTTTCTGAATTAACCATGCCTTGCATTGCTTCATGAATGAGAACCCCTGCCCTAGTCTGAAGGGTAGGAACTCTACCCCAGTGTGTTGGGAATGCAGGAAGCTTTGACTTCCTGAGCATGGAGGGCATAGTATTGAGTTAAAGATTACTCTTAAGTTTTAGAGTTTACCATTTTCTTGTTGAGATTCAGACTTGCTTAGAAACATCTAGAAATATGAACCTTAAATATGACACTACATGAGAAGTATCATATATAGTGTCTGGAGCAAAGCAGGAATCCATTGAGACACTGTAGGGGTCAAAATATAAAGCTCTGCTCATGCACCATGTGCTTCTGGGAAATTAGCTAAATTGATCTGGACTTCCACTGTTTGATCTAAAACGTGAAGATGATAATAGTTAGCTTGAACATTTGTAAAGCAAAAATATTAGAGAAATTATATACAAAGAGTCTAGCACATTGTAGCCACTTAGTATTCAGCAGATGTTAACATCATTCTTAAATACTTACATAAGCAGAATTTTAAAATGTGACATGTAATTTTTTCAGGGCAGATTGGCCCTTCTATGTACAGTTGTCTTTCTCCTATATGACTTGGTAGACACACTGTTCATACATACCCGGTGAGACTAGAAAAGGTGAGAATTGGCATGGAGGCAGTTGAGAGGCATGTCTAAGATCCATGGAAAGTGTGATGGAATACAAGAATCTCTGTAACTCATCTACAGAGTAGAAAAACCCTGTGAAAATATTTGAGATATGACTGAAGTTTGAAATACCCTTTTTAATTCAAGTATACTTTTGAAATTTAAAAATTCTTCCCAAGAAAACTGTTCTAGTATAGAACTTACTTTCCTAGGAAATAAAAGTTGTAGAGCAATGTTTTCTTGCTTTTATTGTCAAGCTCACAGAATAAATCCTATCTGGAGCCCCAGTTTTTCTTGGCCGACTTAACATTGCTAACAAATGTACTCATAAGAAAATTTCAGTTTCTTTTAGGTCCTGAGAAGAATTATCAAAATATTTCTGAAGAACTATTTTTCTTTATTCTTGAGAATTTCATTCAGGCATCTAATAAAGTATGATAGTATCTACTCCCCACTTCTGCTCCCTACTTCCTCCATGTTCCTCTATCATACAGACCCACCTCCTGACTTCAGGTCATTTCTTTTGATAACCACCAAATCAACTTAATGCTCTTATACATATATGGGTGCACAGTAAATTCACTAGAGCATAGGGATTGTATAGTGACTCTATATTCTCACTAAAAATGATTCTCCTTCTACCGCAACCATACACCATCAGTAACTCCTCAGTATAAAGTGAGTCCTGGAGATCATCTACTCCATATATTTCAGGATTTGGCTGAACTTGATCTTATACTCTTGTACAGCAGTATATATGCAAAGATGAATTATTTTTCCATTAATATCAAATTGTTCAATTCTTTGTCAGAAACCAGTGGATTTGATTAAAGATGAGGTAGGAGACTAATGTGGTAGAGGGAGTGTAACAATATGTTTGGGGAGTTAGGACTTTTTGTAGGAGGTTCTCTTGCCATTTTCTTAATATCTTGGTTCTAATAGAAGAGATATAATACCCCAGGCTTATCCCAAAGGATGAGGAGGAAGAATCATTATTGTCTTTCCCAAACATGCGTAGTTAGGAACTCTGTACATGATGGGATTGACTCAGGCCTGGAGTCAGTAGTCTTTTATCTCAACCAGCTTTCACTGCTCCTAGGAAGGATACAGTAAGAGTAACTCAACTATATTGCTGGAAAAGAAGAAGCCAAAGTCCAAGGTTTTAAGCTTGAAGGATTAAGATGCTTAGTATCACCCAATGCATGAAGTATAGTAATTCAATTCCTATCTTGCAGAACTATGTAGAATAAAGGCAGAAATAAACTGTTCTTTGGAATTGCTTTTTAATTCTTGCCTGACAGACTCAAAGTTCTTGTTTAGGTTCATAAATCTCAATGAATGTTTGAGCAGAAATTCCAAAGTCATGATTTAAGGAAAGTAAGTTCTCACACCATGATAGCAACCAGAATGTGTACCATGGTTAAGTCAGAAAATATTTGAATAAGAATTAACAGACAATTTTAATGGGATCTTTGGTAATTCAGAAGCAGAAAGCTGTCAAAGTGAGAAGTTTGTCTCTGTCAGGGTTGTTAGCCCCAACAGATGAAGAAGGCAATATTGAAAAGATCCTGTGGCCCTAGGGCTGGTGAAATGAGAGGAAAAGAATACTATCTGACAGCTACTCTCCCTTGTTTTCATGTTGGCAGCAGCTAGTGGTAGCCCAGGACTGAATAATGCACTTAATACGTTCACAAATATGCCTGCAAATTGACGGCAATTTGTGTTAGAACTAAATGTTCTCCAAAGAAGTGATTCATGTGAATTGTCTGAGCAGACCACCATTATATTTTCCCTACCTCAGCTCTGTGGATATGTTTTAGAATACTAAGTTATCCAAGTAAAGAAAAGGAAATAAAGAGCAGAAGATATCACAAAAGCCCCAAACCTTTATGGCCTTAAACGCAATGTCTATTGTTCTTCTGAAAAACATATTGCTTTTCATTTGTCCAGGTTTGATGTTTAAATGATAGCTGATTTTTCTGTTTGGGGATGGAACGCACAGATAGCTATTCCCCTGTCAGCAGAGATGTGTGAGTATATTACGAAATGTCCATCATGTCAATAGCTCAAAACATCATATGATACACAACTCTAACAAAAAGCAAAAATGGCAATGCATAGCCCAATGTGGGATTGCATACCTTTAATTCCAGCGGAGTAAGAAGAATTGCAGGTTCAAGGCTAGCCTGGGCAACTGAAATTCTGTCTCAATAATTTAAAAAGGACTATGGTGTTGCTCAGTGGTAGAATACTTTTCTAACTTTCACAATCCTCTAGATTTCACTCCCCTTTCATTTTTGATAATTCACATGCATGGTCATGCGTGCATGCACACACACATGGAGTAGGGGAGGGTAAGAGAGGGAAGGATACCAGGGAGGGAAAGAGAGAAATGACATGTAGGAACTAAAGTACATGCGTGATTCTGTTTTTTCTTTGCTGTCTAAAATTATGTAAATATAAGTTATGCTTTTGGCAAGCTAATAGTACACTGGATTTCAAAACTTGTTTCTTGGGAACATGTCATATATGAATGGCAGCCTTAGAGAGATACCAGGCTCACTTCATCTTTTTTGTTTCAAAGGACACACTGACCTGTGGCATAGCCAAGTTTTGAGCTATAAGTTCTCTCCCAACGGACTGCTGGTGTGTTTTACAGAACTCAGTAAATCAACTTGAGCAATGTATATCCCATTGAAGAGAACCTAGGCTGAGTTTAAAGGGAATGAGAATATAAGCAAGAAGAATTCAAGTTCAGATGTGTAAAGGAAAAATATTTTTGAGGGTAAAGGGAGTTACCTTATTGCATAGGAACAAGAAATTATCAGTCATCTTACCTACCTGTTTCTGGCATTCTGGAACCACACAGTTTGTCATTTATGCTTCTTTCTAAACAGCGACATGACCCTAGATTCTGCAAAATGGCTTTCTGTCTGGCTCTTAATGTTTATTCTCCCATACCTTTAGCTCAGCAAGAGCTTTAGGTTGCTGCAGCATTTATTCTTGTCTTAAATATGTTCTTTTTTCCTTTCTCTTTATTTGAATTTTGAAGGAAGTCAAATTGGCTTTTTCCAGGCAAAGATTAGC
>NW_026068107.1:1615914-1635604 GCF_014885135.2 Alexandromys fortis
CCAAAAAGCTACCATTCTAGGTGTGGTGAAGGCAGATGATAAACCAACCTGCTATCTGTTCTGTACAGAGCCCAGGACTCATTATTAGCCTTGAATTTGGATATTTCTTAAAAGATAAATATTTATGAGGTCTTTCTGAAATTGAAACTTTAGCTTAAGAGTATCCCTATGACCAAAATGAAATGGAGCCTACATACTAATTCTTTTTTATTTTTAACTTACAATGTGTTTAATGGAATGCAACCTCACTGTAAGTATTATTACTTGAAAAATTAAGTATAAATTTTCAAAAAGCTAAAATGTGAACAATTTACTAATAATTTTACTCAGATATAAGATAATATACTGTATTAGTGCTAATGTACACACAGTATTATGCAGATTTAAACATTTTCTTAGTTATGACTTACAGTGAAACTACATACTAATCTCATGATGTAATGTTTGTGGTAGACCATTGCTTTGGAGTTCATATAGTACTTCACTGTGGTATTATGGGAAAGATAGAAGGTTATTTTCTGACACAATGTGGGCTACCTGCTTCTTCAAAGAAAATTACAAACAAGAGTCTGAGGGAGAGGGAGATTGAGGGGGGTGGAATAGGTACGGAAAATACTATTAAGAAAATTTTATTTCTATGATCATACTTAAAGACTTATTTTAATATTGAAGCACTGTCCAACTAAATTGCTAAGAGTTCCGTGTTCGAAATAGTTGAAGATTCAGGTCCCGTCTGAGCCAGTTAGCTCAGATCTGTTCCATCTTCTTATCAGTCATCATACAAATGCAAGTGACAAATCAAAAGCAGGTGCACATTTTTCTCATGACTGGAAAAGAGAATGGATCAAACACATCCTCTTTCTGTATGATCAGTGATGCATAAGAATAATGGGTAGACTCATGATCTGAGATTTAGCTGGTGAATTAAGATCATGAATTCTCCCAGGCTTGTGGAACAAAGAGCATATCAAATGGGATTTCTCTGTGGATGCTGATGGCAGTGGTAAAGCGAAAGAGGATTATTTAAATACTTGTTTAAATATTCAAAGCTATATGAGCTGGTTTGTAAGTGAACTAGTATTTTCTTTCCCTTGAGTGACCTTGAGATAAGCCTACATTTATTAAAGTCTCATTTTATCCACCTTTGCACTCTTCTTTCAACACCTACAGGCTTCTAAACACATACTTTGTCACAGCTACAATCAATGTATTTGTTCTGCGGCCACTCTCAACATGATTTAAAGTTAAGTAGCCTCAGACCTGGCTTGTATTTAATGTGATGATCTTTTATAATTCCTTGGTAGGTAGAAAATTCTCATCAAATTTACTGTTCATCATATACACAAATGTAGCCCCATTCAGGAGATTTCAAGGATGTTTTAAGGCACAAACTTGACTTTTTGTCACTTAGAAATTGGCTCAGAACACTGCTGGCACTCTGCTAAAGTGCTTAACCAGTTATTATTCCTCCCTCTACTACAAAACATTTGTGTTGCCAATAGCCCATTCCTTCCTTTCTGGTGTCTTTCACCATGCACCTTTAAAAAATAGCATTATAAAAGACTGTGGCAATAATGTACAGATGGGTAAAGGCCACTTTTTAGAATCTAGAAAAAAAATATGAGCTGTCTAGAAAGAGGGAAATATGCATACACAAATGCTTTTATATACATTTTCAGAAATTAATGGATTCAAGGAACCCATCCATAGAGTTCCAATCACAAGGTTCGGATGGTAAAACTATCTGATCACAAACATCCAAGTAAATTTTACCTGCACCTACAGCTTCCTAAGTATTATAGTATTTTAAAATATTATAATAAAACATTCCTGATTTTCTTCTTCTAATTTTTTGCTTTGACTAGCCAGAGGTTTTGAAAACCATGTTTGTTCATTAGATTGTTCACATTAGTGGTAGTATCTGCCTGTTCACCTTCATTTCCTTCTATATTTACTTAAAAGGAATTATTTTAATATACCCCATACCTCATAGAACCATATATTAATTTAAGACTGATCCAGATATCCTTTGTAATAATGACATTTTGTTTATGGATGGTAGATTTTCTTCAAGTTTATTATTGTTGACTTTAAGGCACAGAGATGTTTTGTTTTCTATACTATAAATCCCAGAGCTTTGTATGATTACTGGCAGGTACAAGGTTCTTGAGATATGTGTTGAATGAGTAATGATCTTGTAGTTTGCATAAAGCTTAATTTTAAAAGTCAGTTAGTCATCTTTATTTTTGAATTTTTACCCATTTCTTTTTCTCAAAGACATATGCTAAGATTTTAAATTAATCCTAGCTAAGGATTAAATAATATGTACATATAGTCATTTGCTAAAACGGTAAAATAATTTTTCTTAGTGTTTAGAGATGAGTATAGCAAGTGAGTCAAAATGTATTAATATACACACACTAGCAGGCCAGAGAGTTTAGTTGTAGAAGCCATTTTTTCTTCCTTGGCAGTCATCGAAGATGTTGAAGGACTATGCCAATATGCACAGTGGTTGTCCTGAATCAGGATTTCTTGAGTAAGGTTTTAAAGTCAGTTTTCTTTCAGTACTCTGTGTGATTATTATGCATATTATTAAGTAAGAATGCTGAAGAAGTAGTAATATTTGGGGTAGAAGAAGCACAGCATTCTTAACTCTCCCACTTAATACCTCTGTGCTATCATGATTCTTATGTTTGCTTTAGATTGAGTTCATCTCAACAGTCTGCTCTTTGGTTATAAAGAGTCACATTGTTTTTAGCTGGATGTGGTGACCTACATCTCTAATTCCAGCACTCTGCAAGAGCATCGCTTCAAGTTTGAGTCTAGTCTACTCTGCATAGTAAACTCCATGCTTTCTGGAACTACATAATGAGAATATGCTCCAATACCCACACTTCTTGCCAAATAATAATACCATTGGTTTTACCTCTGTCTTGGAATAAGTGTTAAATATTGACAAAAATATTATTACAGCTATATTGAAAAGGGCTCAATGATAAAGGACATTTTATTTTAAATAAAGATGAGTCTAGATTAATATTAGCCATTTTTCTTTAATAAAAGGTCATGTAGATGCTGGGCAGTGCTGGTGTACGCCTTTAGTTCCAGCACTGGAGGCAGAAGCAGGTGGATCTCTGTGAGTTCAAGGCCAGCCTGTTCTACAAGAGCTAGTTCCAGGACAGACCTCAAAACTACAGAGAAATCCTATCTTTAAAAAAGAAAAAACAAAACAAAACAAAACAAAAACAAAAAAGAGTCATGTAGTATAACTTTTACTTTGCTAGATACATTCTGTATGTTGCAACTGTTTAACTGCTGTTATAGCATAGAAACAGCCATATACAATTCTATATGTAAAATGTCAATTGTGAACTGAATATCCCAGACAAAAATTATGTTTGACTTATTAGGACTTAATTATTGTAGAGAGTTATATGTATTTATCAAAGCTCCTTCTAGATAAGGAGACTTAAACCTCCTTCTATTATAAAGTTGATTTAAATTTGTGGATAGAAGACATAACAAAAATGTTCCCAGGAATGCCAGGAGTGTTGACATGTTTTGTCTGTACTACACAAATATTTGAAAAGGTTTTCATTGATGAAGTTACTTCATTGAGAAACACATTTTATCAGTTTTGTAAAAAAGAAAAAAAAAACAGAACACAACCATCATATATGAGTCAGGGGCCCCCCAAAATATATATACATTATGTTTTTAGTAAAGAAGGTTAAAAAATAAATCCTTTTTAACGCTCCCCTCTTCCAACTCCTGCTGTGTCCTTCCACATATTTTCTGATTCATGACCTTTTCCTCTTTAAATGTATATATATTAAATATATACACACATATACACATGTTATATATATATATACGTGCACACATATAAATATAGAGAGACATAGAAACACACACGCAAACATACAGATTCACAACTTACTGAGCCCACTTAGTATTGAACATGTGTGTGTGTGTGTGTGTGTGTGTGTGTGTGTGTGAGTGTTAAGGGCTGACAAATAGAAATTATATAGACTATGTTGGGTCTTGTCCCAGGACAAAACTGATGCTCCCTCTCTCTGTAGCCACTAATTGACTGTAGCTCTTCATCTTGGGGTGGAGTCTTCTCATTCACATAACTGTTTATACAAATATTAATATATAATAAATTAAGGGATTTGGGAAGCCCCATGGCATTCTTATATTTCTATCTAACTTTTAGTAACTTTGTCTTTACTGGTTATTTTATTTTATATGCATTAATGTTTTGCAATGGGTGTGAGGTCCCCTGGAACTAGAGTTACAGACAGTTGTGAACTACCATGTTGGTGCTGAGAATTGAACCTAGGTCCTCTGGAAGAGCAGTCAGTGCTTTTAACCACTAAAGAATCTCACTAGCTGTGGATTGCGTTGGGTGGGCTACTCAGTCTAGGGGTTGTAACCCACCCGCAATCAAGTTACTCCAGGGTCTCGGAGGGGCGCTACCTGGAAGGGAATGAGCTAAGACAGAAGAAGGAGGCCAAGCAGTTTTGTCAAAGCCTCCATTTATTAGGGACGGGTTACAGTTTATATATGGTAAGGAATGGGGGGTAGGGTAACTGGATTCTTGCCGCGTGTTTCCGGTCACGTAGCTAGGTTACTTTCGGACGGTTAGGCCAGAAGTCACAAGTTGCCACACCTGGTTCCCTGGATAGCTGGAATGTGAGGCGGGTTCCGCTAAAATTAACAGTTAATTGGATGAGGGGCATTCTGTCAATAGAACATAATTATGGGTGTGGGGTTCTCTGCAGACTCCCTAGAGTGATGGTTTCTGTAATGATTGTTAGGGGGAAATGGCTCCTGACAACTAGCTCTTCTTAACTGATGCTTAAGGAATACCTAAAGGCTTGAGTTTACTGTTTTTATCTAAATTATAAAAAAAAAAATAGTCAGTTTCCTTCAGTAGCAACATCAATGGTGGTTTGTTGCTATTGCAATTTTGTCAGTTTGATTATTTGTTTTACCCAAATCTGCCAAATGCTAAAGCCAAATATGTCTCTGGAAGTATACATACTGTACCAGCCATTTAAGAACAGATTAATTGGTTAAAAATATTTTATGTTTTTAATTGATAACCTTTCCCCCTCTAGCTTCATCTTCCCCCATCTAGAACTTCCCAGCTACCTTCCCTCAAATATCCCTATGCTTTCATCAATCTGATAGCCTCTTTTTTCTTTACTTTACACACACAATATATGTGTGTGCACACATACATATATATGTGTGCTTCTTAATATTATATATATATATATATATATATAACTTCTAGGTCCATTTTATTGTGTTTTCAGGGATGATTACTCTACACTGGAAAATAAATAAGGGTGCTCATCCCTGAAACAGGCTAATTCTTCTTCTATCAGTCATTAGTTGCCTTTAGTTCTTTTTCTTTTATTTTTATTTATTTATTTATTAAAGATTTCTGTCTCTTCCCCACCACCGCCTCCCCTTTCCCTCCCCCTTCCCCAATCAAATCCCCCTCCCTCGTCAGCCCAAAGAGCAATCAGGGTTCCCTGCCCTGTGGGAAGTCCAAGGACAAAAATTCTCAATAAAATACTGGCAAACCAAATTCAAGAACACATTAGAAAAATTATCCATTATGGTCAAGTAGGCTTCATCCCAGAGATGCAGGGCTGGTTCAACATACGCAAATCTATCAATGTAATCCACCATATAAATAAACTGAAAGAAAAAAACCATATGATCATTTCATTAGATTCTGAAAAAGCATTCGACAAAATTCAACACCCCTTTATGATAAAGGTATTGGAGAGACTAGGGATACAAGGGTCACACCTAAATATAATGAAAGCTATTTACAGCAAGCCGACAGCTAACATTAAATTAAACGGAGAAAAACTCAAAGCCATCCCACTAAAATCAGGAACAAGACAAGGATGTCCACTCTCTCCATACCTCTTCAATATAGTGCTTGAAGTTTTAGTTCTTTTTCTAGGAGTATAACCGTATGAAATTTTCCCTTTTCACATTAATATATCCATTGATACTGCCATTGTTCTGGTCTTGTTCGTGCATCCATTCCTAGGAGAGACTATTTTCCAGCAGACTTTCCAGTACTCTGGATCGTATTTTCTATCATTCCGCATCCCCTTCGACCATGTTCCCTGAGCCAAGGATGCAGGAGCTGTGAAATATATGTATCACTAGATATGTGTCATGGTCTATTGACCTTTGCATTGTGTTAAGTTGTGGTTTTCTGTAATGGTTTCCATTTCTTTGATTAGAGGTTGAGGGATGGTAGCTACACTATCCGTGGGTTTAAGGATTAGATTGAGAATCAACAAGTACTTCTGCTAGTCTAGCAAAGTGTCAGAAGTAGATACTTTTCCCAGGTCAATGACCTCACTATCCTCAGGAAGCCGAATAGGTTTCCAGTACCAGGCATGATTTCTCTGCTGTTGAGTGGGCCTGATGTCCTTTTAGATAGCTGTTGGTTGCTACTAACATGTGAGTGTCAGAGAATACACCTTTCTGTATATCTTGTCAAGCTTGTTGTGTGTTGTGATGCATAGGTGTTGCCAGCTGGATAAAACTGTCTAATTGCTTCTCTCCCTTGGCAGCTTGCCCAGTGTTTTCTGGAACCATGGAAACTAGACCACAGGAAAGAGGCTTTTAGAGCAGATCTACATAGAATCACCTGAGTCTGGTGTCTTTAGTGTGAGTTGTATTCAACAATAGGGGCCAACTCTATACCCTAAGAGGCAACCACCTAGGTCTATATAGTTTTAAGAGTCATTTGCACTATCCCAACTAACCATTTGAAAGATTTTTTTGGTCCCTGGTACTTGAGTTTTTGTTAGTCTATGGTTTTTGTGGGAAGCACTGACAGCCCACGGGTCTTAGCTTCCATATATATACATATACACATATGTGTATTGTGTATAATTATACAGAGTATATTCATAAACAATAAAATATATCACTTTATGTTATTTAACATAATATATAAATTTAAAGCTTTAATATCCTATAATTTACAATGTGTATAATGTACTTAATATATTATGTATTATATTATGCACATTGATTTATATGTATTATAAGTTTTAGGCAAATATAGAATATGATTCCTTAATGTTTTATCAAATAACTTCAGTGTTGTCTCTTACTCCCCTTCTCCTTTTGCTTTTACCGCCCTTTCTCCACCCAGGTGAAGCCCACTTCTGATGATTTCATTCCCCACTCCAAATCACCTGTATTCTGCTATTTCCTTCCAGAATCTCCCTCCCACCTCTGGTCATATTTTCCTAGTTTCTGTGCTTACTTTATGTTGTACACTCAAATATTAGGATTTGCAGCACAGTTATCTCAATATAGTATTTTCTAGGTCCATCCATTTTTCTGCAAAATTCATTATTTCATTTTTCTTTACAGACAAAAACATTTAATAAATGCTTTAAATGGGTTCACGTTAATTTCAGTAATAGAATTTCCTCTAGAATCTACTACCCCAGAAGCTATGGGACTTGGGTAGGTTTAAAGTACAAGGTGTAAGTTCTCTCTTACTGAGCAGGTTTTTAAGTGCAACTAGACAACTCTTTTTTTTTTTTTTTTTTTTTTTTTTNTTTTTCGAGACAGGGTTTCTCTGTGGCTTTGGAGCCTGTCCTGGAACTAGCTCTTGTAGACCAGGCTGGTCTCAAACTCACAGAGATCTGCCTGCCTCTGTTTCCTGAGTGCTGGGATTAAAGGCGTGCGCCACCACTGCCCATTTAGACAACTCTTTATTGCCTCCAATATATAAGTGTCACTGTTGCGTTCTGAGAGACATGTTGTGTTGGTCACTGTTGTCATTCTTAGGTTTACAGCTGGGTAGGACCACTGATTGCTCTTCTCTCTTGACACCTTGGATATAGCAACTTTGGATACTATGAGAGCTAGCCCTTAGGAAGAAGGCTTCCAGGTCGTTTATAACTTGATTCCTCCAAGTCCTGTGCCTAAACTGTTTGGTGTCTTTAGTAATAGGAACTTCGCTTAAGTTTGGAGAGGCAACCAAACATGTAATAGCTTATATTCTTGGAGACCTCCTGAACTCCAGTCCAATCTCCAGAGATGAACACCGTTAATGAGTTATCTAATCACTAGTTGTAATTCCTAAACACTTTTCCATATGAGCAACAATGTAACATTAAATGGATTCTGCAGGATATATTTATCTATGAATATATAAATGTTGAATAACAACAATTGAAGTAAAAGAGGTCATAAATTCAAGGAGTTATATGGGGAGGAGTTGCAGGGGCAGGAGTGGAAATTATATAAATACAGTGCACACATATAAAATTATTTAAAAAGTTAAGTTAAAAACATGGGACATTTAAAAGTTTCACTTTAAAGAATAAACATGGAACCAAAGAAACTGTACCTCAAAAGCCACTGACTTGAGTTTAGAAGGGAGTTTGATACTATGTAACGGCGTAAATGAATGCAGATAGATTGTAAAAATATATACAGCTTTAATGGTGAAATAGACTTACAGAACCACCATTCTGGTGGAGACCAGGAAAGCAGAAGCTACAGCTGGGAGCACGCTCAGCTCACCAGATTTATAGGTAAACATTAGCCTGAGGCGAACACGCCCCCTAAGGGGCGGGACTTAACCCTAAATACTATGTCCATTTTGAAAATAATAGTAGTGTGCTCAAATAATTAATATTTTTTAAACAATACAGACTCATGATCCTCAATTGAATGAGTTTTTTTAAGGTGTCCCAGAATTTAAATGTACTAACAATATTCATATTTTGCTAAGAAGTAAAGGCAACGTTATGAAATAACGTCTATGGGATCCCATTTCTCTTTCTGATTTGAAATAAAGAATGAGATTTGGCTGGGCTACTATGAAACCTATAAAATCCCGAGTTTTTCCAACTATAACTACTTGTTTCTGCAAGTCCTTAGTAATACTTTTTAACTAAAAAGATTCTGCAGCTTCTAAAAAACAGTCTTTGAACTAGCTGCTCTGGTATATTTGGTTGGGAGACAGGGCACTTCCTTTAAATTGTGGCAGGGAGGCAGGAAAATGACAGTAGTTTGAAATCACCTGATGTACAGGTGGCACTTGGTCAAATACCAAAGGTTTCTCAGAAAGTTCTCTTAGTTCATTGTCAGATCATACGACAGTACCAAGAAGACAGGGAAATGTCATATTAGCATACTTGTTTTGCAAATGTCAGCTTTAACAATGCTCAGGTGACAAAGTTGGTGGTCCACCATTTATTTATTTATTTTAATCAAAGGAAAATCACAGTTGGAAATTCAACTAGAATATTGTCAAATGCCATTAGCATTTCAAAGCTTTATTCAAAATGGTGGATAGGTATTTCTCTGCTCAAAAAGGTTCAAATAAGATAATTTTCAGCATTTAGACTAGGTAATAATAACAATGATCAACTTAAATTCAGGGTTCTTTTAAAACACAGGTTTCCAGGAAGAAGAGAAAAGCACAAATTTAGCCGTTCTAACATGATATTTTTACATACTGCCCAGCCTTCAGATTACCAGCTGCAATAGGAAGGTGGCCAAAAAAGGGACAATGAGCCTGGCTGGCTTCCCACCATACTTCCTTTCCAAAACCAGTGACTTCCCTTTAAAAAGGTATTCTTAATGAAAACCTGGAGAAGATTCATATATATATATATATATATTCAGCTCCAAGAATAAATATAAACCAAGAAAGAGGTCATATCTTTGTGTTCCATATGTTGTGATTAAGACAGCAGAGAGAAGATTTGGGGGCCAAAGTCATGAAGAGACAAGCAATTTATACAGCTTACTACATTTTTGGAAATGGACCTTAATTGAAGTCACTATGGAAAAAGCAGAGACCAGAAAATGCACTTCCAAACATAGAAAGCTGGAATCAGCTAAAAGTATGATGTCCATACAATCACATAGTTGAAATTTGTTCAATAAAAATATTCCATGAAGTTATGCTGCTCGCTGTTCACTCCAATTCCCCATTAGAATCTGTACAACTGTTTCTTTTCTTTCGTCGCATCCACACTTTCATAAGTTGGAAGATTTCTGTAATTATCTCAAATCCTTCCAAAATATTGACATTGGAAGTAGATTTCAGTTTTGCACAGAAAATGTGTGTTAATAAGACCTCTAATCAAATATTTTTTTTTACTGACCTCGATAATTTGAGGGAGATCTATAACATTTTCAGAACTCTTTAACAGACTATGGTTAATAACATCCTAGCCCTTCCCTCCCCCCAAGTTCCTAACTTTGGCTAAATAGCAAGTTGTAAACAAAGATTTCACTGCACATGCGATTTAAGGGAATTCGTTCTTTTTTCTTTTTTTTTGTTTTATTTTAGTTATGTGTTGAGTTTTAGTATGTTCTTTTTTTTATTGAAAAAAAAAATTTCTGCCTCCTCCCCGCCTCCCATTTCCCTCCCTGTCTCCCTTTTCCCTCCCCCTCCTCCCACTCTTCTCCCCCTCCCCCCACTCCTCTCCTCCTCCCTCTCCAGTCCAAAGAGCAGTCAGGGTTCCCTGCCCTGTGGAAAGTCCAAAGTCCTCCCCCCTCCATCCTGGTCTAGGAAGGTGAACATCCAAACTGGCTAGGCTCCCACAAAGCCAGAACATGAAGTAGGATCAAAACCCAGTGGCATTGTCCTTGGCTTCTCAGCAGCCCTCATTGTCCGCCATATTCAGAGAGTCCGGTTTTATCCCATGCTTTTTCAGTCACAGTCCAGCTGGCCTTGGTGAGCTCCCAATAGATCAGCCCCACTGTCTCCGTGGGTGGGTGCACCCCTCGTGGTCCTGACTTCTTTGCTCATATTTTCCCTCCTTCTGCTCCTCATTGGGACATTGGGAGCTCAGTCCGGTACTCCAGTGTGGGTCTCTGTCTCTATCTCCATCCATTGCCAGATGAAGGTTCTATGGTGATATGAAAGATATTCATCAGTGTTGCTATAGGATAGGGTCATTTCAGGTTCCCTATCCTCAGCTGCCCCAGGAACTAACTGGGGACATTGCCCTGGGCACCTGGGAGCCCCTCTAGGTCCAAGTCTCTTGCCAACCCTAAGATGGCTCCCTTAATTAAGATATGTGCTTCCCTGCTCCACTATCCAACCTTCTTTTATCCCACTCATCCCGTTTCCCCAAGTTCCCCCCCAACCTCCCCTTTCATTCCTTTTTCTATAGACTAAGCACAACCTTTACATAAAATGCCATTTCAATCTATTTGATCATATATTTTGATTTAGGTATAATTGCATTCCTAGTATCTTGTATATGAATTTGTTCTAGGACAAGATAATTATATAGGCCTGGCAAGATGGATAAAGGACATGCTGCTAAGTTTCACTACCTGAGTTCAATACCTGGGATCCCTATGGCAGAGAACAGAGCCCACTCCTGCAAGTTGTATTCTGACACACATGCCTTAGCATGTGCACATCCTTATATGCATGTACACACACACACAGAGTGATAGATACACATATATAATGAAAAGTTTTAAAGATAATTACGTTTTTCTCTTTGTTTTGGCTGCTAGAATAACTTAGACTAGGTAGTTTGTATACAACAAATTTATTACTCTTTGTTCTGGCTGGGAAATCCATGATGAAGAGGGCCAGCAGATTTAGTATTTGGAAATGTCCTGTTCCTCTTACGTGATGATTTCTATGTGTCTTTACCTCTGTGTAAGGAATATACAAGCTATCTTAGGCCTCTTTTATAAGATGCAAATTCAATTCATGTGTATCCTGCCCTTGTGCTATAATCATGTCCCAAAGGCTCCAATCTCTTGATAATCTTACCTTGGGGATTAGTATTTAGCATAGGAATTTTGGAGGCAATTCTTGCATTAAGAATATAGTGTCACTGGGCTGTGGTAGCAATGCCTTTAATTCCAGGACTCGGGAGGCAGATGTAGGCCAATCTCCATGAGTTTGAGGCCAGCCTGATCTACAAGAGCTAGGTCCAGAACAACTAGGACTGTTACGCAGAGAAATCATGTCTCAAAAACAAAAATAAAATATTAAAAATAATAACAAAAATAAAATAATAAAAAATACAGTGCCATTGTATCATACCATTGAGGAAAGACCTGCAGATGTTTTCTCATTTAAATAGGAGATCCTGCTTTTCTGTTTTTGTAAGACATTGCTATATGTCTGTAAACTTACCTTACTAACAGTACCCTAAGTTTTATTTCTATTTTCAGATTGACTTAGCCATGATGATTGTTTATGCTCCACTTTACTCTTTTTAATCATAAATATTTACTTATGATACCACAATAATCTATAATTCAATTATCCATGCTAGTAAATTATATGGATAACTCATTAGGTAAACTCAATTCAACCTCTTTGTTTAAAAATGAAATTGGCCAGTTTTTTGAATAAAATTTTGGTTAATTAAATTAAAGATGTATAATAAGTAGTTTCGTGTAACCACAGACATTGGAGGTTTCTATCTCTTTCTAATGCTATTGTATCAGTATAGTATACATCGTCATTTATTCAACAAATATTTGTAGTACTTATATAGTGTGTGTTCAACCTCATACTGAGTTCTAGAGATACAGTGAGGAATTAGACAATATATTTTCTCATTATTTTCCTACACAAAATTATTAAATTGTAATTGATTAGTTTTTCTTACACTGGTATGAACATTCTGATTTTAATGATTGAGAAGGGCTCAACTGCTTCAGTTTTCAGTACTATCTACTTATAGGGACTGTATCTCTAGGACCCAGAGGCACCTTCTGAAGTATATAAGCCATAGCTCTTAACTATAGGTTTCCACACTTTGAACTGATGAGTACCCCTATTTTTCAGTGATGTGTGATAACTTCTAAAATCTGCCTCCTTTTATTCTTCATGATGGAGCAAATACATGTCCTAGCCAAGAAAGGAGTTTCTTAAATATGCCCTATATTTGAATTTAACCTTACCCAGTCTTATCTCTGCTGTAGCATGAATAATAAAAACTCAGAGAGATATTGGGGTTCAACCTGAAAATCAGAAAAGGAAAGCAACCAGCCACTGGCTCTTACCTCTATCTCAGACCATAAGTGGGTGAGATCCTGTATCCATGAATCCTGAAGACTCCACATCGCACACTCCACTGAGGTCCTGCCTTTTCCTCTTATCCATCCATTCATATCACTCCTGTCTCCTCCTCCTCCCTAGTGCTCAGATTAAAGGCCTGGGATCCCAAGTGCTGGGATCACCTTTGTGTGAGCTGTTTCTTTTAGACAGATTCAATCTTGTGTAGCCCACGGTGGCCTTGAACTCACAAATATCTGTCTGCCTCCTGGGATTAAAGGTGTGTGCCACCACTCCTTGGCTTGTATAGCTGACTAGCATGGCTGCTTTACCCTGTGATCTTCAAGCAAACTTTATTTATTAAAACAAAAATAATATACCACTATACTCTGCAATAAAATGATTGATTCTAAGGTTTAATCTTTGGTGCATTACTAACAACGTGAAACCACTGTTTCACAAAACAGCGAAACAGTTCGATATCCTCACTAGTTTCCCTAAATGGGGTGATGTTTCCCTGATAGTGACCAACAGATGGCAAACAAAGAGAGGTGCATTACTTTGGGAAAAGTATACTAAAGTTTGAACTACAAACAAGGAACCCCCACTTGCCACACTGTCAGTTCTCTATGCCATGTTCTTAGTAACATTAAATAGCCTCATATAGCAAGCATTGTGGTTTACTATATTTAATACATGCTACAGTCACTTCTCTCATCACTGTGCTTAGATGTTGAATTTAAGGACACTTTGAGGGAGAAGGCAGTGAGGCCTGGCAGCTGGTCACATGGAGTCTGTAGTCAGGAAGCAGATAGAGATGAGAGCTGATGCTCTCCACCCACGTTATCATCTCCCACCCCCAGAATGGTACCTCAGCCCATTGAAAGATGCCACCGACATTCAGGGTGTGTCTTTCTTTTTCCATTAAACCTTTCTAGAAATACATTCAAATGTATGCCCAAAGGTGTGTCTACTGGTTTCAAATCCAGTCTATTGACAGTAAAAATTAACCATCACAGTCAACAGGCTATGTTGTTACTTGGCAAAATATGTTAGCATGAAGAATTTCCATCTCCTCTTTTAAGAATGTGCTCCTACTAGTTTAACTGCTGTAATTAATGACTAGTTAGAGTACCATTAAGTGATTTCTTGTGCTTGAAAAATTGTTCTGTTAAGTCAAATGTTAGTGTTTTTTGGCTAGCCTTTTTTCCAAAGAATGAAAAAAGAACATGAAAATTAGTTTGTTATTTATCTAAGTTTTTTTTAAAAAAGAATTTACCCAAGGCTATAGGTCATAAGCCCTAGGGGAAAACAGAATACTATTATTCTGTTAAATAAAGTAACAAAACAATCATTAACTTATTGCTGTAGCCATAGTTCAGAACATCTCTCAACCCTTATCAGAGAATCTTCTTGCCACAGATGAAAATTAACTCAGAGACGCCCAACTGGCCAAGGTGCAGAGAATAAGAGACTGTGGAATGTTCACCTTTAAATGAAACATATTTACACCCTTCCTGAAAGGCTCTGGGATCTTTTCAGAAGAAGGGGTGAAAAACACTCTTAAGAGCCAGAGGTAGTCTATAACATTAAGCAAAGTATTTTGTAGGCACAACAGGGATGTGGCACAGACCAATTCATGGTGATTATGAAAGCATGGGCAGGACCTGTGCTAGCTAGAGCCAGTTAAAATCCTGGCATAGAGAGGGAAGGTAGACATGAATTCATATCAATATCTGAGAAACTATTGTCATTTGATAACTTCTGAGCAAGGGGAGAATCAGTTTTATTTAATGATGTGATCCATGATAGGGTGACCACATCCCAAGGCAGGCCCTACTTCTAGTACAAAGTATGTTTGATGAGGAAAGGAAAAAAATCTCAATATTGGGCTGCAAAGGATAAAAGGATGGAGAGGCTCATTATAGCATGAGTTGAGATGGGAGTGAATAAGTTCAAAATATATTACATGAAAATCTAAAGTAATTTTTGAAAATATTGTTTCATGTGAGTTTGAAGTCAGCCTGGGCTACAAGAGCTAGTTGTAGGACAGGCTCCAAAATTGCAGAAAAACCCTGTCTCAAAAAACCAAAAAAAAAAAAAAAGAGAAAAAAGAAAAATTGTTTTAAAATTTGAGAATTTCAAAGGTTAATCATTATGCTCTCTGAGCATTTTATGATGCTTTTGGAGGCTGTAAAATAATTGCTGGCTAAGTATTTTTGATATTACTAATACAGGACACTAAAGTTGGAAGACAGAATTGAACTGTAAGGTCCTCAAAAATATCTTAAATCATGGCTTTAATCTGTAGTAACTTCACAGTGATGGGCACGTAAGTGCGCAGAAATTATTTCATGATTTTAAAACATTAAAATAATCATCTTGATAATTAGTTCCTGTTTTACCATAGAGATTTCATAGAAGATTTCAGACCCATCTGCCTTTTGTAGTCTGTGCATGCAGCCCTATTCTCCTAATGACAGATGGCTACAGGAAAGGTTGAAGTTTTTAATTGTTAGGTGTTGGTCTGTTTTTTTTCTGGGACATTAGGCAAAGGCTCAGCATACCCAATGCATAGGCTTGCAACTGACTTCACATCCTTAGCACACTTTTAGAATTGCTTACCATGGTGTGACTGGGTCAGTGAAAAGTTTCACAGAAAACGTAAACGGTGGCATCCTGGGCTTTAATGAAACCAGCACAAGGCATGTCAAATTGTAGAAGCAGGACTAAAGTGAGAACCTGGGAAGCTAGTGTTTTATGACTTCATTTGCCAGCAATTGTGTTCAAATGTTAACAAGATGACTAATCCTGGCATCTGAATAAATAAATATGCTTCCAGATTACACCTATCTTCCTGACTTTAGAGAGTCTATAGTAAGGCCCAGTTAGATTTTCCCCTGAGTTAATCTTGCTTCTTTTGACCTTTCCTGCCTGTTTCTCCTAGGCCTTCTTTGCTGGACAGTTGCAAATGGGCATTGTAAGAATCTTTTGTATTGTGTAATGATTTACAAGTGTAATCCGTACTGCCTGTCACTCTCTATTATGTGGAGTGCACACATGCTGTGAAATAAACAAGCACTTGAATGACTATAATGTCTCACATCCGTGAAGAGTGTGTGCTCAACTATGTTATTTGTTTACAAGCACGAAGTGACTTGAAAGAGATTTTTAGCATAATTTCCTCATAGTGTTTGTATTTGTGCTCTTTGTCATCAGAAAATTCCAGCATTATCTCAACATTTTAGTTAACGTCATGTTGAAACAACAAATTTCTCCATTTCACTCTAACTCTTCTTTATTGCATCCTGATTTGTGTGTGTGTGTGTGCGCGCGCATGTGTGTTACATATATGGAAAACAGGACTGGGCATGGTGGTGCACACCTATAATCCTAGTACCTCTGTGAGTTCGAGGCCAGCCTGTTCTACAGCGTGAGCTTCAGGATAGCCAGAGCTGTTACACAGAGAAACCATGTCTCAAAAAATAATTAAAAAAAGGAAGAAAAAGAAAGAAAGAAAGAAAGAAAGAAAGAAAGAAAGAAAGAAAGAAAGAAAGGATGAAGAAGAAGGAAAGAAAGGAAGGGAGTGAGGTAGCAAAGGAAGGAAGGAAGGGAGGGAGGGAGAAAGAAAGGGAGGGAGGGAGGGAGGAAGGAAGGAAGGAAGGAAGGAAGGAAGGAAGGAAGGAAGGAAGGAAGGAAGGAAGGAAGGAAAACAGTGCAGTGGGAGAGTAGTGGTACTCAATGGCTAGGGCAACATGAGAAAATTTCTGGAGATGTCAACTTCAATGTTTTCTTGTACAAGAGGGATATGAGTTATATAGTAAAATCAAACTAGAATACCTTCTTTTATTCTCTTAGATCTTAATTTGACTAAATATTGTCAAGAAGCAGAGTCATATAAACTCATATGGATAAATAAAGTCATTCTTCTGTCCAAAGCCATGCCCTGCCTTAACAAACAAGAAATTTAGGCATGCATTTTTGCCTATCATTATCTTCCTGTTATTATTTACCACAGCTATGGATGATGGATATCTGATATCAAAGAACAGAGTAGCAAGGGTCTAATAAGAACCTGCCTTGAGACTACAGACTCATGCTGTACACTTGGACTCATGGGACAGGAAGAGCTGAGTGGCTCTTGTGTTTTTTATAAGGGAGCTCATCCAGACTTGAAGGGGCCACCATCATGGATTCTTTGTCAAGGTGCGACTAGCAAATTATGATTGGGTTCCAACAAATGAATGTAACAAGGTACAGGCAGTCAATAGCAGGATGAACAGTTTGTGATAGAAAACAGAAGCCAGTTTCCAGAGAGATGGCTCAGTGGTTAGGAGTACTTGCTATTCTTGCAGAGGACTCCAGTTCATTTCCTAGCATCCATGTCCAGTGGTTCACTACTGCCTATAATTTTAGCTCCAGGGGATCTGACACCCTTTTGGGACTATTTTGAGCATCTGTTCTGACATGTGCATATTTACACACATACACATGCACATACCTAAAGAAAAATTTAAAAGAAAAGAAATAGGAGACATATTTCCATTTAATGTGGGCCCAGTTGTTTAAAATGATACTTATTGCTTAGTTTCTCCGTCTGGAGTAAAATCACATTTAAAAACTGTCATCTAGCATAGTCATAGAAGGGAGCAGGTAGTATATGTGTTGACTTGGATTATTCTTTTACCACCCAGGGTAGAATGGCTCCAGTATGCTAAGGTGGTGAGATTAAAAACAAAGAAAACAAAGCCAATGACTTCTATCCTTTGGAAGTTTATAGTCCAATCAGAGCGGTCACATTTCATATAAGTGAGCGAAGAACACTGTAGCAGAAAACGCTATTGAAGTTATTAGTAGCCATCTTTCTTTTACCTTTCTGTCAGCTCCCTACTGCTGTTGATGGCAGCAATATGCCTTCTCGTATGTACTTACAGATAAGGCAGCTATGTGGCATATATGCTGAGATTAGGCTCTTTTACTTCCTAATCCCCTTCCTTCTTGACTAGAATGCAGGCATTAAGTTGGATGCAGAACAGCTCATCCTGGATCGTGAAATGACAAATACAAAAATGATAGTCACATGTTAAGAACGCAGGAAAATGTAGGGGAAAAACCCTGGGTTGTGTCTGACAATGTGAACAGCTGTAGCCTTTGGGTGCCTTCCATGAGGGCTTTTCCTTATATTAGAAGTACAAAACCCATTCATTTTTTAAAGCCAAAGTCATCATATTGTCTATTACTACTCAGGACCAAATGCAAACTCTGTGATACAATCCCAGAAGTAGCCAATCCCAAACTGCAAATGAGAACCCTAATGTGGTGGTTTGAATGGAAATGGTTCCAATAAGATCATGTGTTTGAATTCTTTGTCCCCTGTTGGTGGAACTGTTTGGGAAGTAGTAGAAGGTGTGACCGGCCTTATTAGAGGAGGTATGTCACTGGGAGTGGGCTTTGAGGTTTCAAAAGTTCATGCATTCCTAGTTAGTTCTCTCTGCCTAGAGATGTGAGAGCACTCAGCTACAGCTCCACCACCATACCAGCCTGCTCGAAGCCACCTTCTCCACCATGATGGTCATGTACTCATTCTCTGAAGCTGTAAGTTCCAAATAAACTCTTTCATCTATAAGTTGCTTTGGTAATGCTGTCTTAGCACAACAATGGGAAAGTAGCTAAGACACCTAAAGAAAATTTATGGAAGAGTTTTTAAGTATGAAAGACTAAAAGATGTTTCAAATATTCAATTGCAAATGTTTGAGCAGAGTTGAAATACAAAGTTATGTCCAGGAGAAGAAACATCTCTAGAAAACTAATTATAAAATAATAGTACAAGCGAAATGAAACTTGACTGTTAGGTGAATGGAAGCAAAGAATGCAAAGAGTAGTAGGAAACAGCCTGGAAAGCACGGAGGGCAAACAATAGCTAGAAAATCCTTCAGGATCATTATCTCAAGAGATTGCTAAAATGGAAGCTTCTGCCTTGGGATACACATACCTATATATTCTGATAAGGGACTCTATAATGGGTCCCAGGCAAAGCCTAAATGAATACCATTCTTTTTCATTAGTCAGTTCGTTGAAAGCCATTCTGTTTCCTTGAAGGGAAGGTTTTAGATGTTACTAATTTAAACCCCATTAGCTTTTCCCTTTATTTTGCAAGATACTATCTGAGCCACATCTTTCATTTAGACTTTCAGTTGTAGCCTATATATAATTCTATTGAAGTATTTGAAAGCTATGGGTGAACATCACTGGAGAAGGTATAAAGAGTTACAGTGTTTTGAAATAGGTTTATAATTATAGGTTATTTAAGGGACTTCAAGTAGAAGTAACTAGCAATTTCTTAGGAAACAATGAAGAAGAGAGAGGGAGAAGGAGAAGAAAGGAGGAGAGGGAGAAAGCATTATCTCCCTCATTTGACATGTAATTCTTAAGAAATTATCTTACAGTTTACAAAATCATCTGGGTAGTGTTGAAGATTGAACCTTGGGCTGTTTGCAAACTAACCAAGCCCTTTACTATTGAATTATGCCCACAGCTCCAGGAAACTGATTTATGTGCATAAGCTGAGACAGGTTAATATGTCTCCAAGAAAGTAAACCTCAGACCTCATTATTTTTATTTATT
>NW_026068107.1:1635675-1709930 GCF_014885135.2 Alexandromys fortis
TGCCCTGTGGGAAGTCCAAGGTCCTCCTCCCTCCATCCAGGTCTAGGAAGGTGTGCATCTAAACTGGCTAGGCTCCCACAAAGCCAGTACATGCAGTAGGATCAAAACCCAGTGCCATTGTCCTTGGCTTCTCATCAGCCTTCATTGTCCGCCATGTTCAGAAAGTCCGGTTTCATCCCATGCTTTTTCAGACCCAGTCCAGCTGGCCTTGGTGAGCTCCCACTAGATCAGCCCCACTGTCTCAGTGGGTGGGTGCACCCCTCGCGTTCCTGACTTCCTTGCTCATGTTCTCCCTCCTTCAGCTCCTCATTTGGACCTTGTTAGCTCAGTCCGGTGCACCAATGTGGGTCTCTGTCTCTATCTCCATCCATCGCCAGATGAAGGTTCTTCTTATTTAGCTTCTCTAGGATCACAAATTATAGGCTAAATGTCCTTTATTTATGGCTAGAAACCAATTATGAGTGAGTGCATCCCATGTTCATCTTTTTGGGTCTGGGTTACCTCACTCAGGATAGTGTTTTCTATTTCCATCCATTTGCATGCAAAATTCAAGATGTCATCATTTTTAAAGAATATTTAGTTTCAAATGAAACTCCTCCCCAAATGATATTATAGAAAATATGCAACTTGAGACAAGCTGATATGGATACTAAAACTTTAGTCCCGTTTCCCCTTAAAGTTGGCGGTTGAAAGTACAGCATTGGGTCCCTATTCTTTTGCTTTCATAAAACTGACACATCATAACCAATGGTTATTTTCAACTATGTAGTAGCAAATGAGTCCTCAGAAAGATTAAAGTAAGATCTGTGATAGCTTTGGTGAATTCCTGCAATTGATGGTTTGACACAGCACAGCCTCAAATTATGTCAAACCTGACAAAAGCTGTGTAGCCTTTTTGGGAGGAAGGATTCTTTTTGTTTCTATCCTGTTGGAAATATTTGCCGTGAATTAATAATGTCTTTAATATGCAAATGGCTATAATTGCATATATTACCCTGTCAACTGCAAGCTCAAATACCCTTTCTTTGTTTCAGAACTCAGCACATCACGCAGAATTAGAGAGATGACTGCTTTCATCATAGGCTTCCTAGGAAGATTACATTCTGTTTGCTCGGAAGTTTCTCTCAGTTATGTTATTTACCACCAGTCCAGAAATACAGGAATTAGTTGATCATTGAAGGATTTTGCCATTCGTATTTTTCCTTAGCCTCATCTCCATCTTCAGAATCCTGTATGCACACACTCGCTGAGACAGACTGCATCTCTGAAGGAGACATTGCAGTCACCTACCCCACATGACTTTTATTCTAAGTTTTTCTTGATCTTTTGGTACCCCCTCAAAAAACCCGTATGTCTCATTTTCCCCTTATCTCTTAAATAAGAACAATATTTTGTCTCATTTCTTTTCTCAGAAGCATCCACTCACTCAACTGGTTTTTTCTTTTTCTTTTTAATAAACAAACCATCCCTGGAGTGGGAGATGCAGTCTCATCTTTACTCCTTGCTGAAGAAGCCCTGTCTGGGTGCTCTGCATTTTTCCAGGATTAGATTAGGTGTCTGTGAGGTCATGGTGTGTTATGTGGGGGCGGGGGTGGCACAAAAGGAAAGAAACTGGGAAAACAGTGGTCCCTTCAGGGAAAGCTGTTTACTACTGTGATTTTTCAGAAGATGATTCTAGTTTGTGGAAATTCTCACAAAAATACTTCTATTTAGAACATTAAGTAGTGAGTTTTCTACCGCACTGCCTGGGTTCAGATTATCATCAGAGCCTCCCTTGACTGTCTAGAGATTGGTTAAGTGTGTGTTTCTTGTCTGTTCTGTCTTTGTCTTCCTTATTTGCTTTTCTAGTAACCTGGCTGCTTCTCTTCTACCTCTTGGGGTAAGTGGTTACTTGCTGATAAACACTTCATCTTTCCCAATACTTTTATTCTTTGAGTTACACTGTCTTTGCTTTATTCACTGTGCCCTCTATCCCTTTTCTTTTGATACTGGGAGAGTCCAGCCTAACACAATTTCCTCTTCCCTTTCACTTTATTGAATCACAGAAATGTCTAATCCTTAGTGGAATACAGATTGTACGAATGTTACACATTAAGCAAGTGTCAGCCATTAACTTCACTATACTAGTGAGGTTGCTCAAATTAACATACCCCTCAGCCAGGCACAAGAAAGTGGAGCCTAAAATAAATAATTTTGTTTACCAAAGTGACCAGCAAGGTCTATTAAGGGGAGTATTCCTAATAAGAGTTTAATCTCTTCACGTTGTTGTCCTTATAAAAATTCATCCCTTTTGTTATCAGTAGCCTTTCCAGCATCTATTTCTCACATTATTCATCTGTTCTATAACCAGAGTAGCAATTAGACTCACTTATCTTTTGATATTTCTTCAGAGATTCCTCACTGTATATCCAATAAAAATCTGTCGTGTTGGCATGGTTAAGTATTCAGGATTTGATCCTAACCCCTGGCTGATTCTATCTCTCACTGACACTCAGTCATCTCACTTTGGTTTTCTTTGTTTGTTTGATAACATTTGAATTAGATTTTATTCATTTAGCATGTATGTGTGTGGGATGCACATGTATACTGCCACAATTCATATATGGATTTTGGAGGACAAGTTTCAGGAGTCGGTTCTCTCTTTCCACCATCCACCATGTGAGTCTTGGGGGTCTAATTAAAGTCATCAAACTTTGCTAGTGGTAGATTTATCCTGGAAGCCATCTCGCCAATTTCAGTTTGTATTTAAGCCCTGCACAATTGTTTCTACTTTCCCCCATGAACCCTGTGTGGTTTGAAACACCTTACCGTTGTTTACAGTATTTCTTGTATGTGGAACATTCTTGCTCCTATGCTTAGGCTAGTTATCCATACTGTGTGCTTGACACACAGTCTGTTACATAGAAGCCACTGCAGTTGTATTGATGGACTATTCAGATCAATGAATAGTATCTTTTATGAAGTTGCTCAAGGGAACCCTGCACTGATTACATTCATATAATTCCTTTAGTCCAAGATAGGCAGGAACCCATTATTCCAAATCACTTTAGATTCCTCAATTATACTGACCATAGAATGGGGGTGTTAACACCTCAAATCTCAAAAAGTGAAGGGTCATGTTGTATTTGGTTCTGTGTCCCAGACACCTGAAGAGGAATTTGTCTGAGAAACAGTGATGAGTAAGCTCTCTCTCTCCTCTTCCCGCCCCCTCTCTGCGTGTGTAGTTTTGGGGATGGAACCCAACCCAGTAAGGGTGTTTTGAATCTAATCTTTATTATAGAGAATATAAAGCTATCCAGTTTATACATACCAAATGAAAGAAGTTCCTCAGGCAAGTCTCATTCAAGTCTGGTTCCATGAACCTTCCTGTATCAGCCTTCCTGCGTTTGCTTCAGAACTCTCTTGTGCCATCCACAGGGGAAAAATGACAATCAAGAACCATCAGGATAGTGATAATTCCCCAAGAATAACAATTGTGGTTTTCCTTAGATTCAAAATTGCCCAGCTCTTCTACTCTTCCTGTAGATTCCAAGACATGCTAAAGAGACATGTCAAGTGCTCCCAACGACATTATATCCCCATTACCTGCTTCTCTGTATATGAGGATATATATGTCTATGGAATGACTGCTTATTTCTTTGGGTACGGGACTGGTTTACCACCATGATGCTATAGTCTTCCATTTGCTAGTCAAGACTGTAAAATGTTTCTAGTTTATGTGTGACATGATCTTCTTTCTTGCAATGGATGAATGTTTTTATTCCCCTAAAATCTCATGAATCAAAAGCAGTATCCCACAGCGTGATAATATATATAAACAGGGCCTTTGAGAGGTGGGCCATGAAAGTGGAGTTTTCATGAATAAAATTAATGGTCATATTAGAGAGAATCTAAGAACTTGTTTAATTTTTCCAACATGTGATGACATAGTGAGCCTGAAAAGAGAATTCCCAAAACACAAAATCTGCTAATGCTTTAATCATGAACTTCCCAACCTCTGGAATTTATTATTGGCAAGAAATTTCTGTTGTGTATAAAGCATCCAGCAGAAGCAGCCCAAATGGACTAAGAAGGCATGCTTTTTATAAACTGACTAGATCTTCTTTTGCCCTCTGAGGTGGTCCAGGAGCTTCTCTCTCCTCTCCTAATTTAATGTCACAATATTTTGGCCCTAAATTGGCAATGTAGGCATTCCTAGGACCTTTCCATCCTGATTTTCTTCACCTACAAAAGATTCATGGAGCTACTATTCTAGAAGTGTGCTCTACAATGGCACAACAGCAGCAGCAACAGAATCTCACTTCTTTTCATCCACTTGATCCAAGTAGTTTATTAATTTTTCAAATTTCCTCACCTGGGTGGTATCAATTTTATGATTTTATTTTAATATAAAGAAATTAGGCTGAATGTTGGGCCACAGACCTTCATTTCTACCACTCAGAAGGCAGGCAGGAAGGTATCAGTTAGTTCATAGGTCAATCTGGTCTACATAGTGTATGTAAATCAGGGCTACCAAGTGAGACCCTGTCGTAAAACAATAAAAACAAAACAAAAAGAAAACTGTGTTTTCTTGCTTGAAACTCACTTAATTTTAAAGAAACAGCAAATTTATTAAGATGCGATCAATAAACTATGCACTTCAGCCACTTAAAGTATATTATTTAATGGCATTTTGTATATTCAAATTTATATAGTCATTACCATTATCAATTTTGTAACCTCTTTGTCACTCTCAAAAGCAACTCTAGACATGCTGCCAATTCTAAAAGCATTTCCTCCTAATTACTCCCGAATTCACTAGCAATCACTCATCTCTCTTTTTTATTCTCTAATTCTGAATATTTCTCACAAAAGTGGTGTCATACATGTGGATTTTGGGGTCTTTTAAAACTTTTCCCATGTTGTATCTTGTATCAGAATTTAATATATTTCCATATATCATCTTTTCTTTGTAAAATATTTTGTTCATTCTTCAATGGATGTAAATTTGGACCACTTTCATTTTTTTTTTTTGATTAAGAGTTAAGCTGGTATGAAATATCACAGACAGGCTTTTGTTTTATACAAGTTTTATTTTTTTGTGTATATACTCAGGCATAGAATTGTTATTTCATTTGTAAAATTAATGCTCAAGACTTCCATGGAAACACAAACGTTACCAGTATTCTTTTATGAGTTAAAAAAAAAAAAGGCGTTGCCATTGCTACTCTCTCTTCCAGTAGGGTTAAAACACCCCTAGTTATTAAAGGAAACTGTCTCCCTACCCTCCCATCTAAATAACTAAAGCGGATCATTTTGTTCTGAAACTTCATGTCATGAAGTAATTGTTTTGTTTTTCTTCCTCCTATCAATAAATTAACAGTTGCATTGAAAACTATCCTATTTCAAAACCATAATACTATTCTCCTAGGAAATGGATTTTGCCCATATATGGACAAAGCTAGCTAGCAAGTCAGCCTGTTGTTACCTCCAGGCTATAATACAGAGAGTGCATTCTCATAAGCTTACACTTATAGCATTTCTGATGGCAAGTATAATGTCTCAACTACCATTTTGTATCTGAATCTCAGCAATCAGTTGATGACATACACAGGAACTTACATAAAAATATACTCTTGGCTTTCATAAATACTATGTTATAAATGTGTCATTTAACAGAATTTTGAAATGCCTATCTTTTATTAATTTTTTTCTAGCATTTTATTGGAATCCAGGAATCCTGGTTTTATATAAAGGAGGTAGAGATGCAATCTTTTAGTGACAGATCTGAGAGGAGGGAAGCTTGAATTTGCTTTTGAAGAGGGCTGTTTGAGTTGCCATTTAATATCTATTAATGGATTTTTTTTTCTCTGAATCTAAGACGAAGGAACTTTCCTTAACTATCAAGGTCGTGCTGTTGTTGGAATGACTAGATTAGCCCAAATTCACATGCTGAACCCGAATCTCCATTGTAATGTTATTAGGAGGTGAGGGTTTGGGGAGATGATTGGGTTATGAGGATGAAGCCCTCAGGAATAGGATCAGTGCCTTTATGAAAGAGTCCTAAGGGAGCCTGTTTTTCTCTTCCACTGTGTGAGGACACAGCAAAAATATGCCACATTTTAGGGAATGAACAAGCCCTTATATTGAGTGTGCATCTGCTGGTACGTTCATCTATTTTTTTTCTCTCAAGATTTGTGACCAACTCATTTCTATTGTTGACAAATTTAGTTAAAGAGATTTTGTTATAGCTACACAGATAGACTAAGAAACACACACATACATGTGCACATGAATATACACACACACATGCACAGGCACACACACACGCACACATGCACGTACACTTTTTGGTTTGGGCTTCTAGGATTAAAAAAAAAACACAGTGAATTCATGTGCACTGCAAAAGATGACAAGAAATACAAGAAAGCTTCTCAGAGCCCGAGGCTTTTAGAAAGAACAAACCACGCTGCCCATGCAGTCAACTCACCCATCTGAGTCCACAAAGTCCTGTTTATAAATGTCAAACATGTATTTAAAGCTTATTTGTAATGCTTCGTCTCCCCAGACTGATACGATATTTCATCTGAGTGAGCCAAAAGCATGGGAAGATGCACATAATGAAAGTCCTTCAGTGAAAGATTTGCAAAATCTCTAACACGTGATGAGAATAGGGGTGAAAGAAGAGTAAGTTTAACATCTGTTTCTTAACATCTGCTGCTTACTATGCATATACCCATATCTCTGCTGTTTCATTGCCTGTGTTTTCATTTCCTCACCTGGAATATGGTAGAAATAACTGTGTCCACCTCATAGTATTGTGAAGACCACAGGGAATATGCTACACAAGCCTGACAACCACAGTTGGATTCCCAGAACCCAGCTATGTATAAGAGTTCGTTATTCCAAGGAAGCACAGCATAACATGAACTACTTCTTTTGTTGGGTGCTAAAGTCTCTAATCAAATTAAATGATACATTTTATGTGCTATGCCATTCATTTGGACTATTGTATACGTGGAAGACAAGATACAAAATCCTGACTATTAAAAATAGTTTACACAAGCTGTCTTCAAGGGTCCTTAAAAGTCTAGAGAGAAAACTTTCAGATATAGTTTGTTTTCTAAAACTTTTGGTGTTTCCTTCTGCATTTACCAATATTTTTAAAGCTAAGTATTGAAAGTACTCTTTGCTAATAAATATATTCCTAAGGAGCTTTGAAATTCATCTTTCAAGTAGGATAATCATTTTAACTTTTTTTTAAAAAAATATTTATTTATTATGTATACAAAATTCGGTCTGTGTGTATGTCTGCGGGCCAGAAGAGGGCACCAGACCTCATTACAGATGGTTGTGAGCCACCATGTGGTTGACGGGAATTGAATTTAGGACCTTCGGAAGAGCAGGCAATGCTCTTAACCACTGAGCCATCTCTCCAGCCCCCCTCATTTTAACTTTTTATGAGATTATATTTTTATTATATTTTCCACTCTGGAATCTCTTCTGTTTTTTTTTTTTTTTACATGACTTAAAAGTGCTAAAATGAGCAGGGCAGGCAGTGGTGGCATAGACCCTTAATCCTAGCACTTGGGAGGTAGAGGCCTTCTCATTTGGAGGGTAGTCTGGTCTACAGAGTGAGTTTCAGGACAACAATGGCCACACAGAGAAATCCTATTTCAAAAAGCAAAACCAAAGAAAACCAACCAACCAACCAAACAAACAAACAAAAAAACAAAAACAAACAAACAAACAAAAAAAAACAAGAGAAAACACCACAACCAAAACAAAGAAGCTAAAATGCATGCCTTTCTCTAGCAAGGATGTGTTTACCAGGCCTCACTGAAAATTAAAAGAGTCTACATTTGTGGGCCAAGTACTCATTTAGCAAGATGGAAGGAAGAGACAGGAAAATTGGCTAAAAATTCATGGGCCAGCTACCCTGGAGTACACAGAGCATGGACAAAATAGCAAGAGAGGCCCTGCTTCAACAGAGTAGAAAGAGAACTAACTTCTGGAAGTTGACCTCTGACCTCCACAAAGATACCATGGTGTATGTGTATGTAAACAGACACAAAATATAGATTATAAATGAATGAAACTATAGTAAAGGTAGAATATTATATAAATACTTATTTAACACAACTATTTGTGATCTATTTGTTTTAGTTAGTAGTTGCAATACCATGTTGTTTGTCACAGAAAATAAGATTCTGGATTGAGATGTAGGGACAAACAACACAAATGTAAATAGTCATTTGTTAACACAAGTTCAATTCAAAATCTCCATTTTTGAATTATATTTTTTTACTCCTACACAGCAAAAGTATGAAATAAAGACTCATATTCATACATAATCAACAGCAATGCCTAAAAATCACATCAAAACATAATTAAACCAAATAATAGATAATTAACTGAGCTCTAGAGCATCCAAATGCTATTACCAAAAAAAAAAATACTGTGTGCTGCCAAGGCTTGATTTTAGTTATTCTCTCTGGTAATTTAGTCACAATTTATCTTTCCCTCTTTCCTGTTAGTGAGGTGAAGCAGTAAAAAACACACAGAGCAACGTCTACTTTCATGGTGCTGAGACACAAGCCATGATGTACTAAGATACATTTTCACTAGGACCATTGGAGGTTAAAAACCCCATCTGTTCTTTTTACAGGAACTGGAGCTGTCTTGTTTAAAGGGCCTTCTAATGCCCCCCCCTTTCTATACAGTGCATTTTTTTCACTTTTTTGCTTCCTGATCTTATTAGACATCTTGACTCCTTAGAGCCAATGAACAGCTCTCTCCATGAGAAAGAGAACATCTGTCTTTGACTGGATTAGGCTGACAGTTCTCAGGTAGCCTCATCCTTAAAGGAAAGAATAAGTGGGTTGTCTTTCATGGAAACTGCTAAGTACTTGCCTTGTTGGTGAGTCCATAGCTGCTTAGGCCTTGACACTCAAAAGGTGAGGACTCTAACAGGCTGCTTTTCTGGTAGATTTTTTAGAAATCATGTTTGAATTATCAAGACAGGTGCTGAATACTGGAGTAAATCAGCATAGGTAACATGCATAGCTTAAACCATTTTTCTTCTCTGTTTCTTAATTTATGTTTTAGTGTGACCAAACAGCAAGAATCAGGTAACCAGAATATTGTGTGTTTTCACAAAAAAAGAGATAAAATCACTATCTTTTCACAGAAGCTCCTTACATGGCCAATATATTTCTTTTTCATTGTTTTTATTGAGGTATACGTTCTTCTCTGCTCCCTTCCCTACCTCCTCTCCCCATTGACCCTCTCCCATGACTCCAACACTCCCAATTTACTCAGCAGATCTTGTCTTTTTCTCTTTCCTGTGTAGATCCATGTATGTTTCTCTTAGGATTCTCTTTGTTGTCTAGGTTTTCTGGGGTTGTGAACTGTAGGCTGTTTTTTTTTTGTGTTTTTTTTCTTTATATCTAAAAGCCACTTACGAGTGAGTACATATATAATATTTGTCTTTCTGGGTCTGGGTTACCTCACTCATTATGTTTTTTTCTAGATCCATCCATTTGCCTGAAAATTTCAAGTTGTCATTTTCTTTTTTACTACTGCTTAGTATTCTACTGCATGAATGTACCACATTTTCTTTATCCATTCTTTGGTTGAGGGGCATCTGGGCTGTTTCCAGGTTCTGGCTGTTACAAATAATACTGCTATAAACGTAGTTGAGCAAGTGTTTTTGTGGTGTGATTGAGCATCCTTTGGATATATACCCAAAAGTGATATTACTGGGCCTCGAGGTAGATTGTTTCCTAATTTTCTGAGAAATCGCCATATTGATTTCCAAAGCAGTGGTAAATGTTTGCACTCCCACCAGAAATGGAGAGTGTTCCCCTTACTCTACATCTTCTCCAACAATATGCTGTCATCAGTGTTTTTGGTCTTGGACATGTGTAAGATGGAATCTCAGAGTTGTTTTAATTTGTACTTCTCTGATGGCTAAGGAATTAAGCATTTCTTTAAGTGTCTTTCAGCCATTTTAGATTCCTCTGTTGAGAGTTTTCTGTTTCCATATGTACCCTATTTTTATTGGATTATTTATTCTTTTGATGACTAATTTCTTGAGTTCTTTGTATATTTTGGAGATCAGTCCTCTGTACAATATGGGGTTGGTGAAGAACTTTTCCCATTCTGTAGGCTGTCATTTTGTTTTGTTGACTATGTCCTTTACTTTAGAGAAGCTTCTCAGTTTTAGAAGGTCTCATTTATTAATTGTTTCTCTCAGTGTCTGTGCTGCTAGGGTTATATTTAGGAAGTGGTCTCCTGTGCCAATGTGTTCAAGTGTACTTCCCACTTTCTCTTCCATGAGATTCAATGTGGTTGGTTTTATGTTGAGTTCTTTGATTCATTGAGACTTGAGTTTTGTGCATGGCTAAGATATGGATCTATTTGGAATCTTCTACGTGTTGATACCCAGTTATGCCAGCACCATTTGTTGAATATGCTTTCTTTTTTTCCATTTTATATTTTTTTGCGTGGGTGCTGTATATGGTTTAACAATAAAGTTGCTCAGGGATACTGCAAGAATTCTCATCATTATAGAAAAACTTACTTCAACTTAATTAACCTTCCATCAAGACAGAATCTCAAAAATTAAGTGTTCGTAGGTGTGTGGATTGATATTAGGGTCTTCGATTCAGTTCCAGTGGTCCTCCTGTCTGTTTTTTTATGCCAATATCAGCCTGTTTTTATTACTGTAGCTATATAATAGAGTTTAAAGTCAGGGATGGTGATACTTCCAGAAGTTTCTTTACTCTAAATGAGTCTTTGACTATGCTGGAATTTTTTTGGTTTTGCTTTTGTTTATCCACATGAAGTTGAGTATTGTTCTTGCAAGGTCTGTGAGAATTTTGCTGGATTTAATGGGCATTGCATTGATTCTGCAGATTGGCATTTTTACTGTTAATCCTACGTATCCAAGAGCATGGGAGATCTTTTCATTTTCTGGTGTCTTCTTCAATTTCTTTTTTTCAGTGATTTAAAGTTCTTGTCATACATGTCTCACACTAGTTTGGTTAGAATTAAACCAAGATATTTTATGTTATTTGTGGCTATTGTGAAGAGTGATGACTCTCTGATTCCTTTCTCAGCCTGTTTGTCATCTGTATTAAGGAGGGCTACTGATTTTTTTTGTTGTTGTTAATCTTGTGTCCTGCTAAATTACCAAAGATGTTTACGAGTTGGGCAAGTTCCCTAGAGGAGTTTCTGGGGTCACATATGTAAACTATCATATCATCAGCAAAATAATTAGTTTCATCTCTTCTTTTCCAATTGTATCTCCTTGAACTCCTTTTGTACTCTTATTGCTCTAGCTAGAACTTCAAGTACTGTATTGAATAGATATGGAGAGAAAATACCATACTAGTGAGTTACCAGAACACCTGGATGCTCTAGAACAAAAAGAAGCAAACTCACTAAGGAGAACTAGACAACAGGAAATAATCAAATTGAGAGCTGAAATCAAGAAAATAGAAACAAAGAAAACAATACAAAGATCAATGAGACAGAGCGTAGATGCATAAGAAAATTAGAAAAATAGATAAACTTTTATCCAAACTAATCAAAAGGCAGAGAGAGAATATCCAAATTAACAAAATCAGAAAGGAAAAGGGGAATGTAACAACAGACACAGAGGAGATCCAGAGAATCATTAGGTCATACTTCAATATCCTGTACTCCACAAAATTAGAAAACTTGAAGGAAATAGACAATTTTCTGGAAAAATACCACTTAACTAAAATTAAACCAGATAAGCAAGTTAAGTAGAACTATAACCAGTAAGGAAATCGAAACAGACTTGAAATTATCCCAACCAAAAAAAAGCCCAGGGCCAGATGGTTCAGCGCAAAATTCCACAATGTTTTCAAAGAAGAACTAATACCAATACTCCTCAAATTGTTCCATACAATAGACACAGAAGGAACATTGCCAAAGTCTTTTTACCAGACTACAGTTACCCTAATACCCAAACCACACAAAGACACTACTAAGAAAGGGAATTACAGACCAGTACCACTCATGAACACTAGTGCAAAAATTATAAAATATTAGCAAACTGAATCCAAGAACACATCAGAAAAAAATCATCTACCATAAGCAAGTAGGCTTCATTCCAGAGATGCAGCAATGGTTCAACATATGAAAATCTGCCAATGTAATCCACCATATAAACTAATTTAAAGAAAAAAAAAAACCATGATCTTCTAATTAGATGCTGAAAAAAAACACTTCAACAAAATTCAATACCCTTTCATGATAAAAGTCTTGGAGAGAGCAAGGATACAAGGAACATACCTAAAGATAGTAAAGGCAATATACAGCAAACCACCAGCAAGCATCAAACTAAATGGAAAGAAACTCCAAGCGATCCCACTGAAATCAGGAACAAAGCAAGTATATTTCCAAAGGGATGGTTAAACTACATATTTATTACTGTTGCCAAGTTTACTTTATATTTTAGAGTTGTTATAGAACCATTCTAAATTATGTCTACTTTCTGTCTTGATGGAAGGTTAATTAAGTTGAAGTAAATTTTTTTCTATAATGATGAGAATTTTTGCAGTATCCCTGAGCAACTTTATTGACAAACTATATACAGCACTCCCAAGCTCCTGGACTATTAGTGAACAGTGTCTGGGATAATAGAAGGAAGTGTATGCTTAGGAAATTGAGGTGACTTGCACTGAGGTTTTGGTGTTTCTAAGTAATTTCAGTGAAATTAGAAATTTTGTCTTCCTACAACCTTCTTATTTCTTAACATATAATGTTTTGTAAGAGGTGATATATTTGGTCTACAAGAGCTAGTTCCAGGACAGGAACCAAAGCTACGGAGAAACCCTGTCTCAAAAAAAAAAAAAAAAAAAAAAAAAAAAAAAAAAAAAAAAAAAAAAAAAAAAAAAAAAAAAAAAGGCGATATATTTCTAGGATCTGAAGAGATGCCAGAGTAATGTTCTGATCCTTTTCATTCTCTCTATCATCTTTCCCCATCCCTCCCTTTCATTGTTCTCCCATTTTCCTTCATATCCATAATTATCTTTCTTTCTCATTCACATATTTTATACCAAATAAGTACAACATACAACAAAAAACATGATATTTAGCTTTGATGAATTCCAGATCCCTCTATTTTCTTGAAAAAGACATAATTTCCTTTTTATGGCTGAACACAACCCCATTGTATAGTATTCATTTGGAAATGGCTGTCTAACTGATTCTCTAGGTTACATTATGAATAGCGTAGCAAGGAACACGGATATGCAAGTGTATCTGTGAGTGTTCACATGGATTTCTTTGGTATGTACCCATGATTGGTATAATCCGCTCCTATGGCATTTCTATTTTTAACTTTTTGAGGAACATTTAAGTTATAGCATAACATGAGAGTTCTTTTAATTGTGATCTGACTAATTCATATTTTATTATAGAAAGAAGAGAGCAAGGGAAGATTATATTACAATGTAAAAGGGACTTTAAAGATCTACACATTTATCATAGTAGACAAGAGAGAATTCAGCTGGAAAGAGAACCTCACTTCTTCTGTTTTATTGACTCCTCAGGGTGAAGCAAGAAGGAAAAGAAGGAAACAGAGCTTGAATCCAATGCCTAAGTTGTCTTAACACAATAATAAAAAATATTATCACATGAAAAATTTACCCCCACAAAAACTATTTTTCAGGTACATAGTTTTCATTATGAGTACCAACAATTTATCTTGTAAAGATAGAATTTTCACTTGATTGACTTTCCTTCTCTATATATAGTTTGCTGAATGTACTCCATGGGCCATAAAAAATAACATGAACCATATTTTATTATTAGTGTATTATTCCAGGGAGCCACAGCATAACATTAACTACTTCTTTTGTTGTATATTTAAATCTCTAATCAAATTAAATGGCATATTTCATGTGCTATGTCATTCATTTGAATCATTGTACATATTGGAGATTAGACACAAAATCCTGACAATTAAAAGATGCTTTGCACAGGCCGTCTTCAACGGGAATTAATTAGAGCAGTGGTTCTCAAGTGGTGGGTCAAGACCATTTTGGGGTCACATATCAGATATCCTGTATATCAGATATGTACATAATGATAATAGTAGCAAAATTCCAGTTATGACGTGGCAATGAAAATAATTTTATGGTTGGGGATTACCACAGCATGAGAAACTGCATTAAAGGGTTGCAACATTAGGAAGGTTGAGAACCACTGGTCTAGACATAAAACTTTCAAATTCTTGACTTTCACAAATAGAATTGGTGCAGTGATTTGACTGTTTGTGTCCTCCCAAGCTCACATTGAATTTAATTGCATTGACAAAGTTAAGTGGTAGGATCTTTAAGTGATGAATGGATCAACCTTGTTAGTGGATTCTTTACAAAAGGATGTATTTGACCAATTTTGTGTGTCTGCCTAGATGTCTCCCTGACCTTATGCCATAGAACGTTACAGAAAATAAAACCTTGTTGATTACATGCTCTTTGGTTTCCTAGACTCCAGAACTATTCAATATCAATTACAGTCTGTGATGCCCGTTACAGCAGAACAAAACAGACTGACTCATTTGCATGGGTTTGAATGCAGTAAAGATAAACACAGTCACCAGTACGGTGTCAATGTTGCATTAAGAAATAAAAGCATTTTCAGTTAGCCTCATTGAATCAAGAGGGAGTCCAGATTTGAATCCTCTACTTTGCTCTCTCTGCTTCTTCAAATTGTCCCCATTTTGTCTTTTGGATGAGTTCAAATCTGTTTCTACCTAAAGACTGTCTTTCTTTGAGCTTTTTAAAAAAATTATTAAATTTTATTTGAAAAACTACCAATCCAGGTTCCCACTCTCTCCTCTCCTCCCATTCTCTCCACACACCCTCCCACCCCAATCCCTCCAATCCTAAGAGAGAGTAAGGCATATTGCTTCCCTGAAGGTCCAAGGCCCTCCCTTATATATCTAGTCTGAGAAAGGTATACATCCAAAGAAAATAGGTTCACAAAAAGCCAATACATGCAGTAGGGATAAATCCTGATGAAAACTGCCAGTGACCCCTCAGTCTGCCCCAGCCATGCAACTGTCAACCACATTCAGAGGGACTAGTTGATCCTATGCTTGTTCCTTCCCAGTCCAGCTGGAGTTGGTGAGCTTCTATTGCCCAGGCAAACTGTTTCAGTGGATGAACCCTTCCTGGTTCATATTTGCTCATATTCTTATTCCTTCCTCTCTTCAACTGGACCTTGGGAGCTCAGTCCAGTGCTCTGATGTGGTTCTCTGCCTCTGTTTCCATCTGTTGTTGGACAAAGATTCTATGGTAATATTTAAGATAACCATCAGTCTGACTACAGGGTGCCAGTTCAGTTCAGGCACCCTCTCCTCTATTGCTTTTGGTCTTAGCTGCGGTCACCCTTGTGGATTCCTGGGAATTTTTCTAGATCCAGATTTCTTGATAACTCCATAATGGCTCCCTCAATCAAGATATCTCTTTTCTTGCTCTCATATCTGTCCTTTCTCCATATCGTCTATCCCATTCCCTCAAGTTCTCCTCAAACCTCCCGTTCTCTCCTCCTCTTCCCCTTCTATCTTTCCTTATACCCCTGTCCCCATGCTACCAGTTTTGGCAGGCAACCTTGTCTGTTTCCAATTTCTAGGTGGGTCTGTATATGTTTTTCTTTGGGTTCACCTTATTACTTAGCTTCTCTAGGATCATTAACTATAAAAAGGCTTAATGTCCTTCTTATAGCTAGTATCCACTTATTAGTGAGTACATACTGCATTGATCTTTTTGGGTCTGGGTTTCCTCACTCGAGATAATGTTTTCTAATTTTGCATCCATTTGCATGCAAAATTCAAAATGTCTTTTTTTTTCTGCTGAGTAGTACTCTAATGTGTAAATGGATCACATTTTCTTTATCCATTCTTCAGTTTAGGGACATCTAGGTTGTTTCCAGGTTCTGCCTATTACAAATAATGCTGCTATGTACATAGTTGAACAAATACCTTTGTAGTATGATTGAGCATATTTTGGGTATATGCCTAAGAGCGGTATATCTAGATCCTGAGGTAGGTTGATTCCCAATTTTCTGAGAAACCCCCATGCTCATTTTCAAAGTGGTTGTACAAGTTTGCACTCCCACCAGCAATGGATGAGTGTTCCCCTTTCTCTACATCCTCTACTGCACAAGCTATCGTTGGTATTTTTGATCTTAGTCATTCTTATAGGTGTATGAGGGTATCTCAGAGTTGTTTTGATTTGCATTTCCCTGATGGCTAAGGATGTTCAGCATTTCCTTTAGTATCTTTTGGCCATATGAGATTCTTTTGTTGAAAATTCCTTGTTTAGTTCTGAACCTCATTTTTAATTGGCTTATTTAGAATTTTAATGTCTAATTTCTTGAGTTCTTTATATATTTTGGAGATCAGTCCTTTATCTGATGTGGGGTTGGTGAGGATCTTTTCCCATTCAGTAGGGTGCCTTTTTGTCTTATTGACTGTCCTTTGCTTTACAGATGCTTCTCAGTTTCAGGAGGTCCCATTTATTTATTGTTGCTCTTATTGTCTGTGCTGCTAAGGTTATATTTAGGAAGTGGTCTCCTATGCCCATGCATAAAAGACTCCTTCCCACTTTCTTTTCTATCAGGTTCAGTGTGGCTGGATTTATAATGAGGTCTTTAATTTATTTGGATGTGAGTTTTTTTGTGTGGCTTAGATATGGATCTATTTTTATTATTTTTCATTTCATGTTGACATCCAGTTTTTCCAGCACCATTTATTGAAGATACCATCTTTTTCCATTATATAATTTTAGCTTCTTTGTAAAAATCAGGTGTTCATGGTGTGTGGATTGATATTTGGGTCTTCAATTCGATTCCATTGGTCAACATCTCTGTTTTTATGCCAATATCAAGCTGTTTTCATTACTGTAGCTCTGTGATAGAGTTTGAAGTCAGGGATGGTAATGCCTCCAGAAGATCCTTTATTGGATAGGATTGTTTTGCATATCTTGTTTTTTTTTCCATATGATATTGATTATTGTTCTTCTAAGGTCTGTGAAGTATTGCATTGGGATTTCGATTGGGATTGCATTGAATCTTTAGAATCAATGAGACAAAAAGCTGATTCTTTGAGAAAATCAACAAGATAGACAAACCCTTATCCAAACTATTAAAATGCAGAGAGAAAACATCCAAATTAACAGAATCAGAAATGAAAAGGGGGCCATAACTACAGACATTGAGAAAATCCAGAGAATCATTAGGTGATAATACAAAAACCTGTACTTCGCAAAATTGGAAAATGTAAAAGAAATGGACAATGTTTTAGATAGATACCATATACCTAAATTAAATCAAGACCAGGTACACAATTTAAATGCACCTATAAGCTGCAAGGAAATAGAAGCTGTCATCAAAAACCTCCCAACCAAAAGAAGCCCAGGGCCAGATGGTTTTAGTGCAGAATTCTACCAGAACATCCAAGAAGAGCTAATACTTATATTCCTTAAAGTTTTCCACACAATAAAAACAGAAAGAACACTGCCAAACACTTTTTATGAGGCTACAGTTACCCTGATACCAAACCACACAAAGACTCTACCAAGAAAGAGAATTACAGACCAATCTCACTCATGAACATGGATGCAAAAATACTAAATAAAATACTGGTAAACCAAATCTAAAATCTCATCAAAAAAAATCATCCACCATGATCGAGTCGGCTTCATCCCAGAGATGCAGGGCTGGTTCAACATACAAAAATCTATCAATATAATCCATCATATAAATAAACTGAAAGGATAAAACCACATCATCATTTCATTAGATGCTGAAAAGGCGTTTGACAAAATCAAACACCTTCATGATAAAGGGCCTGGAGAGATCAGGGATAGAAGGAACATATCTGAATATAATAAAAGCAATATACAGCAAGCCAACAGCCAACATCAAATTAAATGGAGAGAAACTCAAAGCAATTCCACTAAAATCAGGAACAAGACAAGGCTGTCCACTCTCTCCATATCTCTTCAACATAGTTCTTGAAGTTTTGGCAACATCAATAAGAGAACAAAAGGAAATCAAGTTGTTTCATATTGGAAAGGAAGAATTTAAACTTTCATCATTTTCAGATAATATTATAGTATATATGTCACCCCCAAAACTCTACCAGATAATTCCTACAGCTGATAAATACCTTGCGTGTTGTGGCAGGATACAAGATCAACAACAACAACAAAAAATCAGTAGCCCTCCTGTACACAAATGATAAGGAAGCTGAGAGGGAAATCAGAGAAACATCACCTTTCACAAATAGCCACAAATAACATAAAATATCTTGGGGTAATACTAACCAAAGTGAAAGACCTATTTGACAAGAACTTTCGTCTTTGAAGAAAGAAATTGAAGAAGATACCAGAAAAAGGAAAGATCTCCCATACTCTTAGAGAGGTAGGATCAATATAGTAAAGACTGTCTTTTGAATCTGTCTATCCCTGGCCCTGTGTGTCCTCAACAAAAGGCTTTTTTCTCTCTTTTATTGAAAAGCAAAGAAAGCATCACATATGACAGGAATGAAGGGTACCTTACATAAATCTTTAATATGTTCAAAGTGGCCTGAAATATAGACTCAGGTGGACTGACATTCTTAGACACTCAAAAACACAGCTCACCCATGTCACCATAAGGTACAGTAGAACTCAATTACATAAAACCTGCTGTTTTGTTCTTCCATGCTCTGTGGTTTCTGTTTCCTTTTTAGAATGTATTGTACATGTAGGGAGTAGGCATGCCTGTGTCTTCATGTATAGTTTGAAGAGGCTGTTATGTGTCATTATTTACCACTTTTTTCCTGTTTCGTTGAGGCAGGCTTTCTCTAAATCTGGGGCCAACATTTTAAACTCGATCGAAGGGCCTGAAGCAGAAGCAAGTCTCCTGTCTCCGCTCTCCTTAGAGCTGGGGCTACAGGCATGCATGGGACTCTTGGCACATTATATGGTTCCTGGGATCAGAACTTATGATCCTCATAATTGTGTAGCAAACATTATTATCCACTGAACCATCTCTTCCTTTCCCCATCTCATTTGTTGTCTCCTACCAAGAGATCAACATTTATTGCTCTCATTGCCTTATCTCTCAAAACATCCTGCATCTTGTGAAGATAGGTTTTACCCACACATGAATTAGATATTCAAGCTCTCTACTTACTACATGTCCATAGTCCTTTCTTTTGCTCCTCCCTTGGATCTCTTCTCTTCTCTCTCTCTCTCTCTCTCTCTCTCTCTCTCTCTCTCTCTCTCTCTCTCTCTCTCTCTCTCTCTCTCTCTCTCTCTCTCTCTCTCTCTCCTTCTCTCTTGTTCTCTTTTTCTCCCACTCTAATTCACTGCCCCCTTTCAAATCCTTCTGTCTTGTTCTCTGTACTGTACATTGGACCGAGGGCTTCATGCAGAAAGTGCTCGGCTTCAGAGCTACATGCTGAACACTCTTTTAACTTCTCAAGTTTTACCGAATCTCACTAAGTTGCCCAGTCTTGCCTTGAACTTACTCTGTATCCCAGTTAGGCCTTAAAATTGTAATCCTCCTGCCTCAGCCTTTCAAGTAGCAGAGATTGCAGACCAGTTCCTTCTTTTTCCTGGCATACGAATTTATAGTCATGGCTCCAGGGAACAACTCCAGTAGGTCTCTTGTCAGACTGTATCACCAGCTCTGATGATTTTTATAAAGTCTTTTCTCTCAAGAAACCTGCTCTATCCTGTCATGAGCTCACTTAGTCTAAGAACAAACCTGTCACTCTCTTTACCAATACAATCGGAGGCCACCTTTTAATTTTAATAGTGTGATTCGGTCTCAAAACTTCCCACTCATTTGTTATTCATCTTTCTGATTCCCGTATCTCGTCAATCATCTAGTCCTGTTGATGCATTCATTCCCTTTTAATGTATGTCATCCATTAATTCTTTTGTATTCCCAAGGTCTGAATATTTTCCAGGCCTCATTATATCTTGCTTGTAAGAGTATAATAACCTTCTAGCAGGTCTCTTGGTTTCTATGGTGCTTACCCCCTACTGTCTTTTTCCATCTCATATCCTTATCACCTGTTCTGCTGAGAGAAGGGAGGAGGAAAATCCCCAGAACAGAGTTAAAAATAAATGGAACTAGAGTAGTCTGATGTCAAAGGAGCAAAAGCTCAGTGTTGGTTGGAGCAATCAGGGAAAGCTTTTCAAAGGAGATGGAATTTAGAATTTATATTCTTTTTTTTTTTTTTTAAAAAAAAAGAGGGTTGAGGACAATACTTAGAATTGGAGAAAACTGCGTGAATCGAAGTTTGAGAAAGAAATGTAAAAGAAGCTTGAGAACAATGACTAGACTTGGCTAAATCTGAATATCACTGGATGAAAACTTAGGCTAGAACTCCAGTCTGGGTTCTGATTGTAAGATTTCATGAACACCAGGCAAAGGCATTTCAAATGTGTGGTATAGGAAATGGGTAGAGACATGATGACAACTGCATTTCAGAAAGAAGAATCTGGCAGCTGCTGTGTGCAGGGTGGATTAGTGGGAGGAGATATTGGAGAGAGGAGGCCTGGTGAGGAGGTTGTAATGGAGTTCAGATGTGAGTTAATGATGGCTTTGAAAAGGAAGACACTGAGAACAGAGCTGATGAGGAGGATGCAGATGTGAAAGCCTCATGGAAAGGGATTTGACCAGGTTCCATGGGTGGTTGAATTTGCAGGTGGTAAGGGAGGGAAGTGGGAAAACTAGAGAACAGATGATCTGGGCAGAGTCTGTTGAAATGTTCTCATTCTTAGAGCTGTAGTGCTTCTTCTTCTAAGAGGTCTTGTTCCAAAGGAGCACCGGGTGCATGGCACTTTGTCTATAATGGATAGGCAGAGTTAATTGAAAGCCCACTCCAACTGGCAGTGACTTTGCATGCTGTGCCAGGGAAAGGACCTATTAACTCTGGACTTAGCAGGACCTTAACATAAGCAGCGTGCTTTCTACTAATTTACCGTTAATTTGATGGCATTTTGCTTCTGCCATAAGAAATATCAGGAGTCTCTTGAGTGCTGAAAGCATGCCATTTCATACAGTCTACTTGTAGGTCTGTAGCCTTCCTTGTCAGTTACTTTCCCTGCTTGTTTTCCTTTATTTTCTCAACGTGCTTGGGTACCTCATCTACTGATTCACTTCTCCGCCCATTATTATAATGGGCAAGATCACAGCCTAAGTATTTCACTACACTTGAGACTTACTTCTTCCAAGACTCACGGCCTCTTTTTGCCCCCACCCTGGGTCTCTTTTCTCTGTCCACTACTGTTTACTGAATTAGTTTGTGTTTCAGCAGCATCATGGTAGATGCTGGTTGACTTTATTCTAAGATTCCTGGTTATGGTGTCAGCTCTCTACCTCATAGCAAATGCAGCTTTAACTCCATTTGAATACTTTAGCAACACTCCAGAAAGTGAATATATTTGCACAAATGACAGATTTTGGTTGTTGGATTTTGTAACTGTTTAACTTCGGTTTGTTTTTTTTTGCATTTTCAATTTTTTAAATTCGAGAGTACTATAGGGCTTTTCATCTCTGCAGACATTTAATGCTACCTGGAAATACAGTTTGTTTTATTGTTATAAAATTCTGAATCAGGCAGAGGAATGAATATATCTATAAACAAAATATTTATTTGATTTTGAGTTTCTTTTTCCCAATTTCCTTTCTCTCATATATTGTTGCCAACTTCTTATACATTTAAATGTTTCTTTAAATTTGTAAGCATAAATGCTCATTAGAGGAAAAAAAATGTAAGAAATTCTCAGTTGTTTAAGAGCCCTGTATTCTAATGCCCAGTCTGCCCCTTAAGTGTTATGAGGACTTACTGGACCTGCTTTCCCTGTTTATAAAATAGTGCTAACCTTTTATCTAAGCAACATTTTGGGATTCAAGTGGTAAAATATGTTTTGAAAGTGCACAACATGGGCATTGCAGCATCTTACACGAATCTAGGTTAGAGCTCAGCATAATTGGATCCCTCAGAAGCAAAAATGAGGGACAGAAAAGACATCAGAAATTAAGGTTACTTATGCCTGCCACAATTTGGGCATTTTAGGGACTGTAGACTCAATAAAAATTACAGCAATTTTTAGTTTATCTGTGTTATAGAAGTTTTAAGTTCACAGCAAAATGACAAGAAAGGAACAGAAATGCCCCCAAATAGTACCCTTCCTTTGAAGGGTACTATATTGACGTTTTAGCTTCCTCTAAAAAAGAGCTGCATTTATTATAATCAATGATTTGTTTGATTATTTGATGAGTCACTTGATCAATGAACAATTATATCAACTTGATGCATTATTATCATTGTTATTATTATTAAATTAGTAATGTTCACGAGGATCACTCTTGGTATTGTATATTGTGCGGATAATAAAGATATAATATTTATTCATTAGTGAATTTTTATGAAAAATAATTTCTTAATCCCACAGTGTCAAGTGAATTAAAAAGATGACATAAAACAAAAGTAGGGAACTGAGCATGCACTATCAAGCAAACACATGGGAAGGAAGAGGTGCTGCTATTACTGGAAGAATGGATAAATAAATTAATAAAAATAGACTCTGATTTAAGAAAGACAGATTTAGTTAAGGTCATACTTTCAAACAAATGAACTAGATTATTTAAAATCCTAGGTAGAAAACCATATGGCTTGATGATTTTTCTTTAATTATTTCTGCTACATGTACACATATTCATAAACATAAAAGTATAACCTGCTTAGTGTATTTAGTGCGGCTCCTGTGTATATGTTTTTCTGGTTCTCAGCAGCCATTAGTAGTCGGCTGTAGTTCTTCCTCTAGGAGTGGGGCTCTGTGAAATTTGCCCCAGGCACATTGGCGTATCATTTAGTGATGTCATTTTTCAGGTTTCATTTAGGCAAACATGTTGTCAAGATTTTCTGGGAGTAGCTTTCCTGACATATGTAGAAGATACAATCTCTACATAGACATATTGGTCCTCTGGCTCCTGTAAAATTTCTGCTGTCACTTTTGTGGTGTTCCTGAGCCTTAGGTGCAGGGGTTGTGTTGCAGATGTATCAGTTGGAGCTGGGTACCCCACAGTCAGTTCTCTGCATTTTGATTAGTTACGCTTTCTGTAAGAAACTGCTTCAAAAAGAAGCTTCCTCGATGAGGGGTTAGAGGTACACTTCTCTGTGGGTATAAGGACAGTATTTAGAATGCAGTTAGAATTATACTGATTTGCGATCCGCTTAGTAGAAGGTACACATTCCCTACCCTACAACCTCCACATATTTCTCCACATATTTAGAGTATTCTTCTGTTTCTTTTGTTGGCTTACTTGTATGACCCATGGGTTTAAATGGCTCACAAAAGTTTCAGTCTTAAGTGCACTGTTTTCTTTTAGCTCAGCTTCCACAAATTATTAGGCTCTCTTTGCCAGTTTCCAGTTACTGTATCTGAATAGGACAATGATCAGCTCAGCCTGTCTCTTAAAGACAGACTTAATAAGTCATATGTTGAAAGGGAGCCTACAGAATCACTATATTTGTTTTAAATGCCCACAGTGGCCTAATCATTTTGTGGGTGTTGGCAATGAGGTGCAGCTTCCTTTGGTATGAAAATGGAGGCAAAAGATTGCGCAAACTAGGATCCAGGAAAATATGTGGACTGATAACCCTAAATCTTTATTTATAAATCTGAAATTCTCTTATCCAAAGAATATCATTTAGTATGGAACATCAAAAGAGAAAGCAATTCAGCAATTAGAGAGCAGGCGGCAGAAATTGTGATTGTTATTGTTCGAACACAAGTTCTGCTATGAACTCCTTCAGGCTGTCTTTCTTCATCTTTAAGGAGAGTGAACCGTAGCTTCTGTCTTGAAAAGCAGGTTTTGTTTCAGACAGGAGAATGTGAATTCCTCAGAGGCTAGCACCACGTTGCTTTACAAAGAAAAACATGTCATGGAGACTTAGAGGAAAAGCTTCATCTACAATTAAAGCCCTTTAAACATCTTTAGAGCCTCACCTTTACAGTCAAGGCATTGTTCTTTGAAGTGCTTCTCAATCTCCACATGTTCAAAACTGAACTTTCAATTCTGCCTTTTCCCGCATCAACTCACTGCTCTCTCCTTTCTTCCCTAAAATGGTGACTCTGTTCATTTTGGCTCAGTTACAGAATCAGTAATTTTTGTGTATTTTTACATTTTACTTATTTGTTTATTTTTTATTCCTTAAACATGGTCCCACTAAGGTGCTAATACTGCCTACAAGCTTTCCACCATATTTTTTTCTAGCCTAGAAGTTTGTGAGAAGCATTTACTAAAAACGTTCACGATGAAGTTAGGACAAATGTCAAGTGCTGCCGAGCTGACATTATTTCCATTATGTTTATAGTGGACTTCTGTTTGAACAATAGCAGTCAGCCTCCACTGGGCTGAGCTTAAAAGTGTGTACCACCATGGAGTCGTTCTTAATATATCTATTTCTTATGTTACATCTAAACCATCACCTCAGGTTTTGAAAAACAATACATCCTGTCATCTTCGCCATCATTATCTTGCCAGTCAGAGTCACCCCCCCCCCCCCGGTCTTCCTGGGACTATGTGGCTTCCTGGTTTGGGCTACATAATAAAATAGGTGTGAGTATTTTTTTCAGGAATAAGCTTGAATGGCACAAAATTCTAAACTGAAAGCCATGCAAGATGGGTGGGACCTGGTTCCATCTCTTCTATTAACTTGCTATGCAAAGCAGTGTGAATAATTTCACTCTGACTAAAGGAGGTCTTTCTCCTTCAATGCTGTCTTTCTGTACAGTATTGAGCTCATCATCTTACTGCTTGGTCCTCTAAGTGCTATACTATCTCTTGGCTACTTGCAAATAGCTCCCAGTCTCCTTCATTACAACTGGTCCTTGAGGCTAGAGGCTATAGAAGAGGGAGTCTACACATGATGTTTATTTCTATTTCAAGTTGGGCATTATCTGTTGCCTTTATCACATTATCATTTTGCACATTATCATTTTTAAGCCTTTTTATAGTTCCATGAAGTGGATATGATTTTATTATGGTTTTAAAGATAAAAGAAACAAGCTCTCACATCATTAACCAACTCACCCAAGCTGTAACAAGAGATAGACTAGACATTTCCAGGTTGTCTATAAGAAGTATTTTTTTTTTTCATTTCTTTATAGCCTAGAGGTGGGTGAGGAGTTTTGATTCTAATGGTCCATGGTGGAGGAGGGACAAATGTCAAGTGATAACTTTATTTCCTTTCAGATTGACAAATCAAACAAATGAGAAATTCCAGTCTCCCCCTGAAGACATTAAAAGGTTTCTTCCTTCTTTGCTACCAAAATGAGCAAGAAAGGGAAGTCTCCCCCCCCCCCCGTGGTTTTTCTATTGCTGTAATTAAATATCTGAAGTTGGGTCATTTAAATTTTAAAGAGAGGAATGTTGTTTAGCTTGGAGATTCAGAAGGTAGAAATGCAAAAAGCATGGTACCAGCTTTTACAAAGGCTTTACTGGCTATATTGCATCATACTTGGCATAACTCAAATATGTGTGAGAAGGAGAGTCACATTCAGACAGGAAGCCTGCAACCAGAGTCCCAGTCCTACTCTCTGGAAAGAACACATAAGAAGTAGCAGGAGCCCCATGAAAACTAACAAGGATGCTACGAAAGCTGCATCAATGGCTTCCTTGAGTAACATCTACAATGACTTAACCATCTTCTACTAGGTACCACCTCTTAAATGTCCCACCATCTTCATTCAGTATTGCAGCACTGGAGATCAAGATTCCAACACACAATCTCTTGTGTAACAAATCATATGTTAACCATAGCAACTCTTACAAAATCTACCCCATAACTTTCTGTTGGTTCAGGAATAAACTTATCAGTGCCAAGCTGGGAGAAATGGGCATAAATTACAAGCATTTCTTCTGGAGGAACTTTGATTTCCACACAATTATTAGGACATGGAAATTTTACGTCTCACATAGAACAAAACATCTTTTGATAGAATGCCTCTCTCCACTCTACATCAGTAGCTGTTTGCTTAATTTTTTTTACAAGTGTTCCCAGTAGCACTGACATCTGCTTCTTCCGGTCTCACAGAACAGGCAATTTTTGTATCCTCCTCACAAACTCAAGCACTCTGAATTGAAACAGACCTGAAAGTTCATGGACCTCAAGCCTCGGATTTTCCTCAGGGAAACAAATGACATGGGTTAAGTGGCTTGCACAAGGTTGCTCAGTTAATGATTACATACAACTGATTTAAGGAGCCAACATACATTTTTGTTGTTGTCTGTAATGAAATGGTTACTTTCCTAGAATGTAATTTGTTGGGACCTGACCTGGTGATCCAGCCTGAGACCCATACTGATTTGAACATTTGCCCTGAGCTAGATGAAGTTCAGAGAAAGCCTATATCAACTTCTGTCGCTTTTGTTCCTTTAACTCAAAATTTGATTGTGAGGACTTGGAGAACTCTTAAAGTTCCCTTGTCCATCCCCAGCTTTTTCTGTATGACTCTCAGCTTACTGCTTCAGTGCTTCGTTCATCTCTGCATTCATCCCATTGCTGCGGATAGGCAGATGTGGAAATTTTCTTGTCATCTGGGAGTCATCTCTCATATTAGTTTTACTATACAGGATAATCAGTGTTTATATATGCATGTAAGCCCCATCCAGGGACACTTGCATAATTTAGGGACACATGAGGAAAAAAATGTTAGAATGTTTTTAGAATCATATATGATATATACTTTAATTACTGATTGTGCCTTTAGGGGAGTTTCTCTAATTTAGTTGTACACGTGTATATATAAACATTCAAACACAAGCATTCACATATATATACACACATGTAATATATGTATATATTTGAATCTAGTTTATTCTTCTGCCAATCATTCTCTGTGGAACTAGTCATCTAAAACTTAAAATTAGGCACATGTTAAATCTAAGAGAGCACATTGAGGAAAGGAGAGAGGGAGAGAGACACAAAGGGATGCTGATTTATTTTAATTCTGTGATCCCAAAAATGTATTTAGAATTGGTATGCAATTCTTACAATGTATCTGGGCTTTTGTTGTGCTCTTTTACTAGAAAAAAATCTATCAACATAATTCTCCCGAATTTATTGAGGGGGAATTAACAGAATATCTGAAAAACGTTTAGGTGACTAGGCCCACACATGAAAATATTTGGAATGATCCCTCTGGTAGACAGTGATCTCTTTGAACTATATGTAGTTAGCAACTATTTACTACTTAAGCCACTAGCCTACTTTAGAAAGCAAAAGAGCAAATTAGTGTGTTTTTTTTTATCATTGACTTGAACTTAAAATTGGACTTGGGGGGGGTAACAAGATAAGAGACAAATGGGTGTAACAACTGCACAGTATAAATTGCTGCAGGTGATGGTGCCATAGCAAAATTATTACAGGCAGATTCAAGATGCAAAATTTATTGATTTGACAGCAAGCAGAAAGACAAATTACTCAGAGGCTGTGTATATGTGCTTATATAATTGCTCATAAGTTATTATGGTTCATGATAAAATTCACACAGTTTGCCAAACCACATAATTTTATTTTAAATAAGAAAATTGCAAATTGTTAGCGATTGGGAAGTATAACATTCATTATAAAATGATTACTCTCGTGGGGACATGGTAATTTAGGTGCAACTTTTTCATTTGCTATCAGCATCTATCTCTCAAAAATCTTTATTTCATCGTAGCTATTAAGACTATACAGCTTAAAAACTACAATAGAAAATCTGCCAATGGAATCTCAGTATAAGATTATTTGCCATAAATTAGAGTTCATTATGAGGTACGTATAACTTGGACCCTCTCCATGGATATTGAGTTACTGGATGGCATTAGGTACTTTCCCTTCTAATGCGGCTTCCCTGGCTCTGATCCTGAAAACTGTTATGGAAGACCTCAGCAAGCTTATCTCTGCATAGCTTCTTGAACTGAATTTAATGACTGGAATAAATTTCCTCAGCCGAGAAATAAATGTCTAGTTATTCAATCCAGCCCATGTCCTCTCACCATTGTTAAATGACACTGTAATTTGGGTTATATAATAATATAAACTATTTGGCTATCGTATGCTGTCTTGGTAGGGGTACAGGCTATGGAATTAAGAATGGAATCGTAACTCACTGTGTGACATGAGTTGAAGTGATGGCTCCTCTTGGTCCTGGCCTCATTCTCCTGTGTGACGTAAAATATAAATGAAAACTCTGTAGACCCCACTCTTCATGAAGAAATGAAACTTTTAAAGACAAGTGCTTCATAAAAAAGATCACATAGAAATGGGAAGACTTTCTTTTGTTGCTGAAATTCAGATCATTTGCATTGCAGTGTTATTTAATGTGTGACCTTGTGTGCTTTCAAACTCTGTAGACCCCACTCCTCATGAAGAAATGAAACTTTTAAAGACAAGTGCTTCATAAAAAAGATCACATAGAAATGGGAAGACTTTCTTTTGTTGCTAAAATTCAGATCATTTGCATTGCAGTGTTATTTAATGTGTGACCTTGTGTGCTTTAGCATTTCAAAATCATGTGCATCGTGGGGACAAAACCATTTCAAGTGTAACAGAGGGAGACGGAGGCGATTGTTTTTTTAAACTGTTCTTTTAAACTGTAGATCAGTGGTTCTAAACCAAATTAATCTCATTCCTATTTTTTTCATTTGTTTGTTTTTGCTTTTTTAGTTTCTCTGGAATACAGTTGTGCTTATCTGATTGCATTCTCTATGGCTGCTTTATTGTTTTTATAACATGTACTATGACTCTTAGAGCCGAGAATATTTAACTTTTATCAAAAATAAATGCTAACTTATGTTCTATGCTTTGCCAAAACCCTATAGGAAAATTACCCTACTAGTCAGATACAATGGCAGACACCGAAGCAGGAGGGTAGCAAGTTTGAGGCTACCTGGCCTAGGGAGCAAGTTTCCAGGTCGGCCTGCCTGAAAGCATGAGCTCCCGTCTCAGAAAACCTAATGAATTAAAAACAAAAACCAAATCAATACTTGATTTCATATTTCAGATGAACAGTACAACATCTCCCTGGAGCCCCCCCCCAGCTTTTTAGTACTTATATTCCTCAAGATAATAACATACAAAAGGAAGCTAGCAGGCTCTTGCTACTGTTAGTGGTTCCCAGCACCTGTGCTCCCAACCATCCCATCTCCATATAGATAATGAAGATAATAATCTTCCCAGGATTTGCAGTAAGATTTTTGTTTTTCATACAAGTATTATCTGAAGTTAAACTATACTTTCTAGAACAGTTGACAGCTCTGCTAATGTATCCTGCAGACCCCAAATTAAATTAGTAGTATCTGCAAGTATAATACCTGAGCAACTCTCCCCTGGTGTCTGGGAATTCCTGTCATTTCTATAGCTCTTGCTCTTATTATTCCTAGAAAATTGCCAGTTCAGACTCAATCAACTGCACACAGTCAGTTCTTGCCCAAACTTAGAAGGGACTTGTCTAATGTCCTTTCCTACTTTCCTGTCTAGCAGTGAGCTCTATGTAAAGACGTATACTTTAAAACAGTGGTTCTCAGCCTTTCAAACACCGTGACCCCTTAATACAGTTCCTCGTGGTGTGGTGGCCTTCAACCATAACATTGTTTTCATTGCTACTTCATAGCTGTAATTTTACTAGTATTAAGAATCATTATGTAAATACTTGTGTTTTCTGATGGTCATAGCAGACCCCTGCGAAAAAGTCATTTGATCCCCAAAGTGGTCATGACTCAGAGATTAAGAACCACTGTCTTAAAGCATCCTATCCCACAGAATTCTAAAGAAGAGATTTAAGAGAATTCTTCTAAAGGAACTAAACTAATACCAGTATAATGGAGTATCTGGGAGGTGTCTAAACTAGACTTCTGTTATGGCGAGTTTAGGACCTTCTCATGTTCAAGAGCTGAAGGTGGGGAAGAATGTTTTAACCAAATGCCTTTGGAAACCAAAACAAAAATGTCCAGTTTCCTTGAAATCACTAATCTTAGCTGACAGCAGATTTCCTGCCAATCAGGCTTTGCCTCAGAAGTGATAACTGATTGGATTCTCACATCCATTTCTGTTTGACAGGTTTTGGTAAAAGTGGAAATTGTCTAGAACTGCTCTTGCAGCAAGAGAATAGAGAATAGAGAAAGCCATGTCAAGACTAACGTACGAAAGAAATCAGTTGGCAGAGAATGGCAGAAGGATCTTCCCCATCTGGGCTGCACACAACAACCAGAATATGCCCACACAAACTGACAATATACAAATTTAGAGGAGTAGGGTACCACATGAATGACCTAGAAAGGGTCATATGGGCTCCCTGGCCCACACTTTTGAGTGTGTGTCTTTTCCTGCTCCCATCCTCAGGAATGCTTTCCCCATTTAACAGATTGTAAGTGTTTGTATTTCTAACCACATAGTCTTGCTCTCATTCTTTGCCAAGGTACACAAGAACCTGGAAACTTTAATGTCTTCCCAGGCCTCAAATCTGTGACTGTGAAACTCCCGAAACTCCTGATTTCATATAGAGCGTGATTGGCTTGATTATTGTGATTTTGTAACTGAAAGTTCTATGTTTCGAGTCTTAAAAACATCATGGACAATCAGCAAATCAATGTAGAGTAGTAGATAAAATAACAGCTCAGTCTGTAAATTGAGCAAAAACCACGGAAAATGTTATGAAACACCACCGTGTGCCAAAAATGAGACTTGATAGAGGAAAATGAGCAGGACAAGGGTAAAGGCTCCCTAAAGTTATTACACGTTATTAGGGCCAGCGTGTTACAGGGGCTCCGGGCCTAACCACATTCCCTCTTAAGAACTTTCACTTCACATTCTATTATCGTTAAGGATTAGCACTACAGCACAGTGCTTAAAGCTTCTGTCTTGGGAATCAGATAAGGTGAGTTTGAATCCTGACTCTGCATTTATACACTGAGGGATAATGAGCTCATTACATAAACTCTCTGGGCCTTAATTTCCCCATCAATATGTAACAAGCTATTGATAGGAGCTACTTTGTCATGTTTCGGGAAAGATTAGACAAATCATCAAAAGTCACTTATATGTTTCAGAAAGACAGTATAGATTGGTGTAAGCATTTTATGGTATTTTCTACATTGTTTTATTTTTTTCACTCCTATTAGTACCACAGGGTTGTCTCCCAGGCAGTTCGAAATCAATTTGCCTCATTCTGGTCTCCAGATATCTCTGTCTTCAGTGTGTATTTTCTAACTATAGAAAGGGAGTTGGTTATCTTAGCCTGAATCCCTGGACCATTCTTGACTCCTTTTGTTTCTTTAACTCTCTCTATAGAAGAAATGATAATTTTTATTCTGTAAACATATAACATTGACTCTCCATCCACTCATTCCCTCATTAATCAACTACTTATTTATTAGGAAAGTTAATATGGTTTCCAATAACTGCCATAAACCGTGAGAATGCAGCACTACTGTCACCTAAGCAGAAATCGAGAGCCAGTAATGAATCATTTCATCATTCTTCACACCCTGCCATCATTTTTTTTAGACAGGGCTTAACAAAATAGCCCTTGCTGGCCTGGAACTCAACATACAGAGAAGACCTGTCTTGAACTTGTGGCACTCTCCCCACCCACATTTCTTTAAGTTCTGAGATTAAAGGCACATGCTGCTATACCTGGAATGCATTCGTTCCCTACCTATCCAGTCTTTCTATCTCGATGGTACATGTAGCTAGCCCTCTATTATTCCTTGCTTCTGACTTGGCTCAAATCACCTATTTTATTGCCTGAACTATGATAATAACTTCATAAATGATCACTATGCTTAAAAAAATCTTAAAAACACATCATTAAAACCTTTCAGTGGTTTCACATAGCTCTCATAGTAATTAGTAATTGCCCAAATTCCTAGCTTTTTTCCCAGTCTCTGTATGATCTGCCTTATGATCTCTGTATGATCTTCTCTCTGTGTTTTCATATGTATAGCCATATGGGACTTCTGATAGTTTCCTGAAGACGTCATTTTGTTTTAGGCCTTCATGGATTCATGGGTGTGGTTTCCTCTAATTGGAATGTTCTATTCACTGCTTGCATCTATCCTTTGGTCTCTTACTTCTTGAAAAGATCAAGGGTTACCTCTTCTTCCGGTCTGGCTTAGTGCCTTCCATGGCACAACATACTTTCTTCTATATCTCATTAATGAGGCAGGGCGTTTAATGCTTTATTCAAAATTTGCTTCTGGGAGCAATTTATTTATAAGCTCTTACTTTCTACCCCAGTAGTTTGGGGTAGATTATTTAATATTTAGTGTCTTTATCTGTGTAATTAGGAAATAAAAATGCAGAGTCAACCTCAAGAGAGTGTTGTGAGGATTAAATAATAAATATACATGTTTACAATAGTGTCTGATACATAGTAAATGCATTGTTACCTTTTAATAGCATCACCATAATTGTTTGCTAAGTGCACTATACGGTACTATTTCTGAAAGTGAGGACCATGGATTGATAGACATTATAGCTCTAGAACATATGTTGGTGCCTAGTGCATAGCTACTCTATGAATGCTAATTAAAGTACATGAGTAAATGAATGAATAAAATGATATAATAAAGAAATGTATAACTGAAACTCATTGCTCACCAAAAGCAATTAACATCCAAACCCATTAATCTCCACATAGCCTATATGAAGTATATGATATGGAAGAGGCAGAGATTAATGACCTATCTGGCCCATTCTTTTTGCATATGTATTATCTACTGCATACGGGCAATAGGGGAAAATACAAAGCCTTGGCTCCTTTTGTGAATGCCAGGAGTTTTTGCCTTCGTTATCACTTTAAGCCTTGGAAAAATAATCAAAGAAACTATCCCTCATTCTAAAACGGACATCCTAAGAAATCACATACAAAAAAGGAAAGAAAAGATAAGGAAGGAGAAGGTGAACGAGCTTCTTAATCATGGAGTTATCTGTGTTCCATCTTGCTCATTCTAAACACTTGGATAGATGATTTTGAGAATTTGTGCTTCCAGATGAATCAGAAAGCAGATGACCCGGAATGACTGACAGCACAGAAAGAAGAACATCTTAGCTTCACATAAATGGAGGCAGGCTGACCTAGATTTGAGGCTGTACAGTTTCCCACGAAAAGGCTTCTTGATGAAGCCTTTAATAGGGAATCGGGAGAAAGCTTCCATGTGATTGACAACTCTTCTATAATTAAGACATAGTCCAAACTCACAGGAAGACCATTTTAAAAAATGCCAACAAATGTTACAAGCCTTATTATAAATTATTACCTTCCTTCTGTCTGTTTCTCTGTGTCGTTATTATTACTCTGTGGGGTTTGATCTTGCCTTTCTTCAACCAGATAACTAGGCAAGTTGGGCTCAGTGCTCCGACATTTCTCACCTCTTGTCTGATCCTAAAATCAAGGAGTTCCCAGATCATTGACTGGAGTAGTGAGCCAGCAGTTTGAACACTGCTATCCAGATTTAATGAGGTAGGGGGACAGTTGGCCCAGGGCTCTGACATGAAGAGGTATATACATCATGTTGTGACCACAGATTTTGCTGGCATCTCCCAAAAGGTCTCTTAGTAAAAAACAATTTCCTAAGTCTCATGCAGCTGCATGTGGGCTGAGATGAGGTTTTTCAGGAGAGATTTGTTTACTGCTATTAGATGAGGACTATTATTTTTTTCTTCTTCACACCTCCGTGTCACAGAGGGGCTCTGGCTACAATACCACACTTGCACTATAGTTCATGGTGACAATGTATGTGATTGATTTGGTTAATTCAATTAGACTCTTTGGAAAAAGATGACATTAAGTAAATAAATAAATTCTGATTAATTCTGTCATGACAATTTTTACGGGTGGCAAAGCTGGACATGATAGTGCCCTGCACTGCCTTCTTGCATAAATTACTGCCACATATACCTACCCACTGAGAGCTTATGTTGAAAACCATGCAGAATGTTTATAGCAAGATTCAAAACTAAAACCAGGGGAGAAAGCATGGACGTCAGAGTCAGATATTCACTACTTTGCCACTTATCAGTATTGTGAGTAGCAGCAATCGTAGTACTTACAGTGTTTATTATGCTTCTAGATCTCTACTGAACACTAATTTGCATTTTGTTCTTTGATGACTCATAAAAAGGCACAATTTCACATATGGGAAAATTAAGGAATGGCAAGGTTATATTAGTTACCCCAAAACATGAATGCATAGGCAAATTAGGTACAGATTCTGAATTCAAATATAAGTATATCTGAATATTAATAATTTTCCTCTTATACTTCCCTAAAAGCATGTGATCTTGCTAGACAATTTAATTTTGTATTTTCCAGTGCGTCATGGGCAGGCTACAGGGATACCAATGTATTAATCTCTCATCCTTCAGAAGGACTGATAAAGCCTGGAATAACTAATTGCTTCAAGCAAGAACATTGTTATCCCCTGACCCAAATAAAGCATCACATGACATTCCTTTCTCTGTGTCAACAACATGAAAAGTTTTAGAAATCATGATTTTATTGGTGTGAGCTTCAGTGTCATAATCCAAATATAGAACTTATGATGTTTTGTGCTTGGAATTTGATAAGGATTAAGTGAGTTGAAGTTTATTAGGCACTGTGTATCACTGTTATTTAGAGAAATAATAATCTGTTAGATATATCTAACAGATTGACAGGTAGAGATGACAGATATCAAGAGAGATAAGGACATTTATTTTACAAGTGGCTTATGTGGTTATGGAGGCTTGTAAGTTTATGGGATCTGCAGTCAGCAAAGTAGAGACCAAGGATGACTTATGGTATAAATTTTATCTTGAAAGTCAGCAGTCTCTAGACACAGAAACAGCCCATGTTTCATTTAAGGTCCAAAGGCAAGAAATAAACTGATATCCTGATTCTAAGGTAGTCAGGCAGAAGAAATCCTCTTGTACTCAGACTGTGTGTGTGTGTGTGTGTGTGTGTGTGTGTGTGTGTGTGTGTGTGTGTGTGTTCTGTTTAGGCTAATTGGATGAGACCAAACAAAGCCACATTAAAGATGGCAATCCATTTTACTCAGTCAACTGATTCAGATGCCAGTCTCTTCCAAAAGCACCTTTAAAAAAACACCCAGAATAAAGATTGACAGAATGACTGATTAGTGCCTTAATCAAGTTGGAACATAAAACGAGTTGTCACAGCCACCTACCGTCATGATATCTGACCTGTTGTTATAATTTAATGAATGATCCCTCACTTCAGATCTCCTTCCTTGATAGTTACAACAGACCCATATAGTAAACTGGACTAACATCTCCATTTTACAGATGAGAAAGTCAGATCAAAACACAGACAGTTGTCTGTCCTTTCAGTTAGCAAGATATAACTGTCATAGCAGCCCTTGTTAACACATAATTTAGTAAACACTAAAGACCATGTAATAGCCAAGTACATCTACACTTTTGCTCCCCCCATTTTCTCTTTCAATCTAAATACGCCTAGTCTCATCATAGAGGTAACAGGTTAGTCAGATAAAGAAATCTCTTGATATGCATGCATGCGTGTGTGTGTGTGTGTGTGTGTGTGTGTGTGTGTGTGATCTCTGTAGGATGTTTGTTGTTCCTCTTCAAGTATAAGACATTACAACTCAGAATATAAAAAGAAAAGCCAAACAAACAAGAACCTGCTGATTCCCAAAGACCCTAAAAGGTAACATAAGTGAAGTGAAGTCAGGTAAATTCCTTTGGTCGCAAAGGGTTTCAGTTGCTCTTAAAAAAACACAATGGATATGGCTATGATGGGATGGGGTAGGTTCTGCTTGTTCTGCCTAGCAATTGTAATGATTTTAGGCAGTTATGAAAGCCAGCAAGATTAGCTTTGAAAGCCATAAGACACCAGTAAGGTGTCTAACTCAGTTCTCATTTCATGATTATTTCATCATATCAGAATCAATGTCATAAGAGATAAAAAAAAATGTATGTAGTCACAGCTGCTTCTTTGTCGTGAAAAGTTTATATGCAGGTTGTTAATAAGGACAACATCTAAAGAGTTATAAAACAAAGGGAGAGAGTCTTTGAATCCATTGTTGGTGTCAGCTGGGAAGGAGTGTGCAAATATGATGATAATGGGAAACAAATTACAATCAAGTATATGAAAATATTTATAACATATTATGGAGTTATTTTTAGGATAATAAGTTCATTTATTCTTGCAAATGTAAACTGAATTATCACAGCTGTTATAATATACTATTTTCAATAGTATAAATTATCATTTGTAATATTAACTAATATTTTAGTTAATAACTAATATTATTCCTAATATTGATGATATGGAAAAGTTAATATTAGTTAATATAATCATAAATTTTAGTACTGATAAGAATTGTTACTGATACAGTTATGAATCAAATAGTATTTGATATTGCTACCGTGATTACAGCTATTCATACAACTAATATATGAGTGCTAACTAGATATTATTTTCTGTTTGTTATAAGTGCTTGGCATATATCCATCATCTAGCTGTGACAATGACCCTATGAAAGGGACACAAATGTTATTTGCTGGAGGAAAGAGACTTTCCCCAGAACATCAAACTCCAAAGACTCATTTCATATTCGAATCCCCTTCAGCTCCATTCCTGCCACTCTCCTTACTGCAAGCAGAACAGATCCTCTGGGAGGCAGACCTCTCAATAATCCACACTGCCAGACTCAAGCATCCTAGGATGACTAGCTCCACGAGCCTCATCCTCCTCTTAGGCTATGGACTTTCTCTGAATATTCTTGCAATGCACTACATTCTCAAAGTCACTGAAAACTGTCACTTTGCCTTCTCTCTTCTGCCAGGATTTCCTTCCCTAGTTTGTTCAAGATCACTCATCCAAACTTCCATCATTCCTAAAGTTGCTGCTGTCCAGAGATAAAGAATTTGAGGAGATACATACCTCGGGAAGAGATGGATTTGGGCAAAATAGATATAGAATTTAGATGAGCATGAGTACCAGACATGGTGATAGTAATGTCTCACTTGTCATTGTGTGCCAAGTGCTGTCGAGTATTCTCATAGGCCTGTGTACATCTGCAAACATACTGGAGACCTAAGTTGATTGTCCTATATTTATCTTTTAAGACATGATTTTAATCGCTATTTTCCAAGTTTCTCTCATATATATATATATATTTCTACACGTTAGGTAAGTAGTGATTGTTCACCTAGCAGATGTTTAAGATGAATATGGATCTGTGTGCTCTGGATTAAGGGAACATTAACTATGTTGGCAATGGTTTATTCCATTAATAAAATAGAGGTGCTGAAAGTGGGTGAACATTATTAATTATTAATTTGAGTTTTTAATATTATTAAGTTTAGTTTTTCATAATATTGAAACTGAGTGCAGACATTAAAAAGAGAGCATCAGGCAGCTGTGCCAATTGAGTATGTAACCTTCTTGACCATGGATCTCGAGTAATCTGACAATTCATGTTTTTTGATGTTGGGTTAGAGCCTATTTAGTTCAATGTCTTTATTTCTTTTAAGCATAGAAACTAACTTTCTTCAATTTAGATATCTCAATAAAGAGGCAGATGGAGATAAAACCCAAGCTTTCTGTTATCCAGTAATCTCTGTGCTATTTTTCCAACCTTGGCTTTAAAGTTCAGGGTGATGACCTCAATGACATGACAAATACTCAGTTAAGCCACAAAGATGTCATTCTCCTCATATTTTTCTAAACTCTGAGCGAAAGTATATACAGATATTTTAGGAGAGATTTTTCAATAATCTAGAGGTTAACTCCCAGCTAGGATGAAATTAGTAAATCATGTACTTTGTTCTGGCAGCACTAAATTGTGTGAGGGCTCATGGAATGAGAATATCTATAAATGTATTTTCAATAAGAGCTATTAAGTATCTGGTCCAGGAGGTACTGAGTAGAGATAAGATACTGAAAAAGATAGGATGATAGATAGATACCATAGATAGATAGATAGATAGATAGATAGATAGATAGATAGATACATAGATAGATAGATAGATAGATACATAGATAGATAGATAGATAATAGATAGATAACTAGATATCAAACCAAAAGGAGTATGACAGTGACATATAAAAACTGCTGTAAGAAACCATTTCTAGCAGCCCAAAGAAGTGCAAGAATTTGTCGGAAGAAATTCATGGAAGGATAAAAGTATGGCGTGTGGTTCCAAGCAATAAAGAGCTGAGTAGGCAAGTCACTTGTGTAAGTGCTCTTACACAAGATAGGATAAGTTTTGAGTGAGTAAGAAGATAGAATTCTACCTAGAGCAGGAAATTTCTTTCTTGGACTCTGGTAGGCTGCTACTTTGATAGAACTGGGCTTCTTTTGGAAGAGCCTGGATGTAGACGTGGTTATTTTACTCAGTTGGGGATAGTGAGTTCTGGAGCAGGGATATGGCAGAGAGATAGTCTTATTATTCCCATTTCTTCTTCTGTGTTCTAATGTCAAAATCATTTTGATCACATTTTATACATTGAGATTATTCTACTTTACTTAAAGATCCTTATTAGAGTTTAAAGACATTGATGCTCTAGTTTAGGATCAGCAGGAGGAAGCTAATGGTATTTCTAAGAAGTTCAAATAACTCTTGTTAGGGGGCAGCTATAGGAGCTATAGGATTTTAAACTCTTGAAGATTTAATAAGTGCCTACTATGTTCGGTGCACCAATGAACCTTTGTCTAGAGATATAGATGAATTGGGACACACATCATTCACTTGGGAAGGAGCTATGTAAATGAACACGTTAGGTAAGAGTACCACCAAGGAAATAATAGACATAAAATATTCAAGTACAGTTTCATAGACATGGACTTTAAAGTTGTGTCTTAGAGAATGTGTGAGCTCAATAGATAGGAGCAAATACTAATGCAGTATAAGGAAGCAGAAGGACAAATTCATCAGAGAGAACTGGGCCTCAATTGAGAAAATGCTCCCAGCAGATTGGTCTGTGAGCAAGTCTGTGGTGCACTGTCTCGATTAATGATTGCCATGAGAGGGCCCAGGCCACTGTGGGTGGGACCACCCCTGGCGAGGTGGTCCTGGGCATATATGAAAGCAGGCAGAACAAGCCAGGAGGGTCAAGCCAACAAGCAGCACTCCTCCATTGCCTCTGCATTAGTTCTGCCTCCAGGTTCCTGCCCTAAAGTTCCTCAGTGATAATGTGGACATGTAAGCCAAATTAAGCCCCTTTCTTTCCAACTTTCTTTTTGGTCATGGTGTTTCTTCACAGCAAGAATAGCCGTAGCTTAAGAAAAGAAAAGAAATGTGCTTGGCCTCCTCCGGCAATGGTGAGATTTGACTAAAGAGTGGCGTGTATGAAAAGTTATTCAGGGGAACTGAAAAGATAGTTAGTCCCAAATGAACCAAGGGAAGCCAGGCTTACAGATGGGCAGATAGGTACTCTCTGAAAGTGGTTAGATGTGAAAAGCTGTGACCATGGGTTTGAAACATCGGTTCTCAACCTGTGGGTTACGATCCCTTTGGTACTCTAAAACCCTTTCACGAGGGTAGCCTAAACCGTTAAAAAAAATGCAGATATCTCAGTATCTACATTATGATTCTTAATAGTAGCATGAAGTAGCATGGGAATAATTTCATGGTTAGAAGTCACCACAGCAAGGGGAGCTATATTAAAGGGTCATGGCTTTATCAATGTTGAGAACCATTGCTTTAGTATGTTCATTATGTTCACAGTTTCCAAATCAGACTGGAGGCTGCGGTAAAGTTCACTAGTGGATTGTTTGCCTACCGGGGAGGAGGCTTCTTGTTCAATGCCCAATAATGACAGGGAGTCTGAGAGACCTGAATGGGAACATTGGGAGGTCATCTAGAAAGACTACAATAGAAGAAATACAAAAGAAATATTCAAGAGCACATAAAACAAAAGCAAAAATAGAGACATCACAATAATATCTACAATGTGAACAATCAACATGATGAAGACAAACCATGGAATGGGAGAAAGCATTTGTAAACTGTATAACAGGTAGGGAATTAATATATGAAAATATATGTGTGGTCTCAACTCAGAGCAACATCCCAATTAAAAATGGACAAGAGAATTAGACAGGTCACAAAAGATGACATGCAAATTACTAACAGGCTTATAAAGTAATGCTCAATGTCACTATTCATCAGACAAATGGAAATTAAAGTCACAATGACACATCATCAAACACATGTTAAGATGAGATTTATAAGAAAAAGTTACCAAATAGCTGGCGAGAATGTGGGGAAAAGAGGACCCTTGCACACAATTGATAATTATGTAAATTGATACAACAGTTAGGAAAAACAAAATGGAAATTCCTCAAAAATAAAAAATAAAGTTATTTTTTAGGTATTTGATCAAGAGATGTTTGACTGACGTATCAATGAGATATTTGTGCGGAAAGCATATATTAAATATATTGGGTATTATAGATCAATATATCCACACATGTGTATTTTTTAAACATTTTTCACTATAGTTAAAGCACAGAGAGCAAACAGTGTCTGACAGCAGATGAAGGAACAAGAAAACATGCAATCTGTATGTGTGATGGAGTGTTGTTCTGATTTATAGAATTATTTTGTCATCTGAAACAGCATTGGCAAATAGAGAAAACATATGCTAAGTGAAATAAGGCCCAGAAAAGCAGTTGTGTCTTGATATGTGAAATGAGAGAAAGTGGCCTGATGAAAGAACCTAGAATGATAAATACAAGGGGCAGAGAGAGGAGGACAAGAAATGTTGGTTGAAGGGTGGAATGTCTCAGATAAACGGGTGATTAAGCCTAAGAGGTCTATTTTATAGCTTAATAACTTTAGTTATTAACAGTACAAAGACGAACATTTTTGAGGGTAGGTCTTAAATGTTCTTATCACAAAATTGGGAAGTACATGAGTTAAAAGATTAATCATTTAACAGTAGACACAAATATAAAAATATCAGTTGTATACCATAGTGTATAAAAGTATCTCAATTTAAATCAATCCAATAAGGGAAGAATATTATACTAAGCCACGTGAGTATGATGTCCTATACTTCAATATGTATGGGAGTAAAGACATGGGGAGATACTTGAGTTACATCAGAAATGGCAAGGCTTAATATATTATGGAAGAAACGATTTGGGAAAAGTTGGTGGGAAGGAAAGAAAAGATTCATGGATGGCTCCCAACATTTTTGGCTCAGATGACCATGAATGATTGATTATGGGAGGCGGGGCTGAACTGGCACAGGAAAGCAGCTTTCTGCCAAATATTCTGGATTTAAGTGGGCAGTAGCAAGCCTGGCAGAGGGGCTGGTGGGCAGTGCTGATATCCTGCCTCCCACGGATGTTTTACTGGCTCATTCCAGCATTAGCATTACTGCATCTGAGAAGAGGTTCCGGCTACTTACTGACCATTCCTCAGGAACTCATCAGGCCTCAGGGAACCACGAGTTGAAGAGTTGGTTGTAATGATGCAGTGTGATTTCACTTCCACAATACCATGGAGGCTCCCCATCAGATAAAATAAAAAAGATGATCCTGACAAAGCATCACACAGATCTTGTAATGACAGGGAAATTAAAATAGTTGCCAGCCCATTATTAAGCATAATGACTAGGTTGAAACGAGATGAAGGACTTTATTTCAGCAGAACTTTCCCATTGATGAATAGTAGGGGGTAAAAACATGGAAGTTGAACATATAATCCAGTTCATAAAAAAATGTAAAGATGCTTTCAAAAACACAGGCAGTGATCATTCATTGCATTTATAGAGCTGTAACAGGAAATCCTCTTTCGATTGGTAGATATTGCAGTACAGATAAAATTTGAAAGTCGGTATTTCTTTTTCCCAGACAGAAATGTATTTAAAAAGAAATGATGAACAGATCTATCCACAAGTCTAGGCTAGAGGCAAATAGGCACAGATCTAGCAATAAATGCACAATTCAATCACGTCTTAGAGCATTTGATTTGCTTGTTCTGGAGAAATGACCACATGAGACAGAGTCAACTCTGATGAATATAAATAAAAATAAACTTTGTTTTAGGGGTCAGAGTGGCCCAAGATAGAAACAGAATACATATAATTCTCACATTAAAATTCTAAGAGTGAGGGTCATGAATTGTATTAATAAGTATTTTATTAGTACAGCTGTTAAGCTAAGTACACACCCCTATGACTTAATTATAATGGTAAAACTTGCCTGATAATCTCTAGATAATTAATTCAAAATCCATTGATAGGGGTTAGATACCATTTCCCTGAGGTTTTGACCTCATCCTAGAAAGGAACATGATATAATAGATTATTAATAATTCATTCCTTTGTAAGCACTGTGTAATTTATAGTTGAATAATTGGCATATATTACTTGATAGCTGTTATTCATGTAGTGTTTCTGCAGGCATAGACTATGACTCAGCTTTAAAGGTCTACTCTACTGGACAGGCATGGACTCTGGGGCATACACATGATAATTTAGAGGCTGTCAAGCAGAATTTAATTTTCTACTGGATTTGTGAGCTACAAGGAGGAAGAATATAAATGAAAGAGTATGAAACACAGACTTTCAGAGCCAAAGCTCTGGAGTCTACTTTATGACATTCAGGGTGGGGGCATTTTGGAGGTGGTGTCTACTATCATTTCACCTTGAATGACCTTGAACAAGTTACTTTATATTCTCTGAGCTTTTTGCTTTCTTATTAGTAAAATGGGAATATTCAATTCTTTTTTTTCTTGAGTCACATGAGAATAAAATCAGAGAAGAAAAAAAAAAACAAAAATCAAAACAAAAACCACAAGAAACGACTTTGAAAAACATATAAACATCTAGTATAGTGTTTACTTATTCTAAGGTTAAGAGCTTGATTGACTTCTCTTGCCCTTATCCCTGTGTTTCCACCTCTCCTCACTTGATCTGTGTATACTCTCCTTTCTCCCTTTTGAGTAAAACTTCTGCGGCATCCCTAAGTTTTGGCTACCGCTATCATCACAGCTGTGCATCCTCATAGCTGTGCTGTGATTCTTCCCCAACAACCAGTGCACAGTGCTGGACCTCTTAGCAAATCCTTAGTTCGAGAAAGTGGGCAGGGATAACTTCAGTGCTGCACAAAGACTTGGGCAGCTCTCCCTCTAGTGGAAATTTATGGAATTGCCCCTAATTACTACCCTCTTGAACAAAGAGCAAAGGCTGATGATAAAAATAAAGAGAATAGAGTTAATTGATATCTCTTTTCAAAAAATCAGGTAAAAAATATATGTATTAAACATACGCAGTGAGTTACCAGGAGGCTAGGAACTATAGTTTGCACCAAAGCTAGTTATCCAAGGGTCTGGAGTTTCCGTAGTTTCTCATGGACCAACGAACCATTTTATTTAATGGGAATTTTGAGGCAAATTCCAAATTTGAGGTAAAAATACAGAATTGGCAATTATATGTGCAGCTGTATATCCATTTTCGCACCACAGCTATAAAAGAATTGTAATGCACATGGCTGCTGGAGTCTAATTTAAGTAAGAACACTCTGTGTTCTTCCCCCCTTCATAATTGTATTGATAGCTATTAATGTTGTCGTCATATCCTCTTACAAGGATTCATACATTTCCCACCAGGCCATGTTTTTAAGGAAGGTAGGTATGGCAGTGAGAAACTTAGTTCTAAAGAGGCTAAACAGTTTTGCTGGTGTCATTCAGGGTATATTGCTAGCGACTTCACTTGTTTTCACTCGTAGAAGTGACAAAATACACTGCATGGAAGTCACAGTGTCCATATATACAGTCTGCTTGCCCCCTGTTTTGAATCTTCATGCCAAGATCCTCAATTACATACCCGTTTTCCCGTTTTTACAGATTGGAATAAAAATGATTTAAAATACAGCTCTGAAATTTTTTTTTTAGTGGCTTTCTTTGTTCCATTGTAATTGTTTTTGGAAAGCTTAACTATCAAAGTGTTTTCTGCCAAGAAGACTAAATCAAGAGTAATAATTTGTGAACCTTTTAGAGATCAGAATCAAGGTGGTAGCGATGAGACACTAAGGAGACACCCTTTTATATTTCCAGGTATTTTTCTGTAATACAATTCACCAACTGCAGAATTTCAACCTTTGGGGGAAAGCAGTTTTTCCCTGCCTGTGGCGTGCCTGTTCACACTTGTAATGAATCAGAGAGACCCCATTATGGGATCACTTGTGAGAGAATCCTGTCTATATGGAAAACACTTTTCGTCGAAACCCTGTGTGTGTGGGGGGGGGGCTCTGCTTACAGAGCCGCCACTGGAATTGTGAATAGAATAGGTCTGGATGGTTCTGTGGGCCGGATGCTGGGTGGATGAGGTCAGGCTGGCAGGCTAGCCTCCTCTGTGAACTACACAGGTCCTCCACGCCACTTTCATGCCTATGGCTTCCACCTTTGCCCGCTGCACCACAGAGGCAGCTCTTCAGCTGTATGCCAAACATGCATGTCTGATCAGCATGCAAACACTTCTGGAGGTTTAATTGCCATCTCTTGTGGCAACAATGTAATGTACACCTGTAGCTCCTGGTGGCACTTGAAAATTCAGTCATGTGTGACCTTTTACCCATTGTTCCATTTTTGTGATCCTCCGACATCACACTGTGCTTCCTACTTCACCAAGATGTTGGTCCCTTAATACTAGCATTCCACCTGACTGTATAGACCTTGAACTCCACTCTATAGTCTTTAGTTGTTTTCACTAGTACCAAATCTAAAATAAATGTACTTTATCCTATGCCACCCATTCTTTTCCTGCAGGTAGGCAGCTAAGAATGGAAATTCAATAAAAACAAATCAAACCACCTTTTTAGAATCCAGTAGTGGTGTAATGATCTTTAGATATAAAGCTACAATGCCTTAATTCGATTTCTCCTAGTGTGTTTTGTGGTGAAAAAAAATATGGACTCAGGTGGGCCTTCATAATTCCTGGCATCATATTCCTTGTCTATCTTATGGGAAATCCCCTTCAGGCCTCCCAAAATAGGTCATTGTGCACTCATGTATTACGAATATTGAAAGTAAAAAAAAAAACTAAAAGGATGATATTTAGAAGTTGTATTTTCCCCTAGTTGCTGAATTTTTGTTCTCTGACTATTGACTCTGTTATTTATAAATACTAACTGTCTGCTGCCCAAAACAAGGGAAGAAGAAGCAACGGGATCATACGTCTATTAAATCAAATGCATGTGGTTCAGATCGTACTCAACAAGAAATGAATTCTCAGTATGCTTTCAAGGCCTATGTGAGAAAGCTAATTCTAATGGCGGTTGAATGTCTCAAACTGAGCTTGGGCATGGATGTTGTGACTCAAGAGCAAACATTTTTATTACCTTCAATATCAACCATACCCCATAGTTTATAGGCAAAACTAGCCTGCTAAGATTGGAAATGTAGCTTGAACTTGCAATGATCTAGTTACATAACAGACAGATTAAAGGAGGAACCCGGAGGAGTTAAGGAAGGAAATGAAAAAGCAAACTTTTTCCTATCAGGACAGTACTTAGTTTGAGATAATTTTGCTAAGTCAAATTCATTAATCCAAAACCAATTACTGTTCTGCTACTTCACATACTACTCAAGGAGTTCATCATAAAAGCCCATTTGAAGCAGAGTAGTGAAAAATGGCATTGGAAAAAGATGAGAAGTCATGCTTAGGTTGTAACTCAGTAGCAGAATACTTGCTTAACTTGCACAAGGCTATGGGTTTGCCCTGCTAAACCACACAACAATTATGAAAAAGAAACCATGGAGTTCTTAGGCTATAGACTCCTCTGACAATCTAATGAAGTGTAGTATAAAATCTCTCCAGAAAAGTATGCCTATGTGAATAGGCACATTATTTTGCCAACAATCTAAAGCCTATTAGAGCACCTTTCCCTCGAGTGCCCTTGAACCCTAGTTCAATAACCCTTCATATAGGGAAAGTGAAACTTTGAAGTATGATAGTTATTATATTTGAGCATTACATTTAGCTCTAAGCTTCCTGTCAACTGAGGTTAAAGGATTAAACACACCGGGTTACAGAGTTCTCAACATCTGAAAAAGGAAACAGACCAGCTTACAGAATTATAAGCAAAACATCATTTTAGAATGGAAATATTTACACATTTTTATAATATGCTTTATAAAGGATAATCAGGTAATATAAAAGGACACAGAATCACCTGATGGAATTTTTGAGAAACGATAGGCATTCAGAAGTATAATATCTATGCTAGTTGTATTGAATAACATACTAAATTATCTTTCACATCTATTGCTAATGCTTCTGGAAAAGGAGTTTTACTGTATCTGTGTTTCTTTAATATTAGTTTTATCCACTCATAATTATCTGATTAAAGCTGACATTAATATAATAAATCCCCATGAGCAATTAACACCTGAGCAACAAGAAAGGCCTAAGGGTATAAAGAGAAAGCAACCTATGTTTAAATATGTGATTTTAATAAGTCATACCATGGAAAATGACATATATACATATATATGCATATATACATATATATCATTTTATGGATATGTCATGTATATATTTCATATAATAGCATGTAATCACTTTAAGTTTCCAATGCTTCCAACCTCAGCATTGTTTTCTCAACAGCACGTAAATAACATAGTGACTGTTGTCACAATTATAGGTATAGATAGTATAGGGTAGGGGTTAAGAATATATAGAGTGTCCGGTCAGAGACTGGTTTCCTACCACTTCTTAGCTCTGTGTCCTTGAGTAAGTCTTCTCAATCTCAGTGTTATCATCTGGAAAGTATGCATACAAATGTTAATTCCAGGACTGGCCTGGTCTGGGCAGGGATCTCTTAGACATACTTCTTTTATAAGATTTCTGCCAAAAAAAAAAAAAAAATCAGTCCGAATGATCTGAAATCTGAAACTGCCATGTCAGCATCATGCTAGCAGTCTAGGTTTATACGATCTCATAGAGGAAAAGTTTGCTGGTTAATAGGAACGATTTACTTAGCAGGCCAGACGCCTGGAGGGAGAACCTGGAGGCCATGGCTGGGAAGCTCTGAGGCTACCATATAGGCATGTGTGACTTGCTAGAGAGCCTTGGGGAGGAGCTTACCTAGCAAATCTCTACCTAAAAGTTGCTGGGGATGATAGGGAAATAAATACCTAAGGACACAGACTTAGTGCAGCAGCTTTGCTTGCTAACGTCTGAGTAATATGCTAGGGATTCGAATATAGCCCCTGGGAGGATTGGCTAAAGTCGTCTCAATAAAGCTCTGACTCACAGATGTGCCCTGTGCATGATGGCAGCGATTACTTCTCTTGCTGTTATTATGAATGACGTTCCCTGCATCTCATGTCTTGTCTTGTTTTCTTTCAGTGGATGGCTGCATTGACTGGTCAGTGGATCTCAAGACATACATGGCTTTGGCAGGCGAACCTGTCAGAGTGAAATGTGCCCTTTTCTACAGTTATATTCGCACCAACTATAGCATGGCCCAGAGTACTGGGCTCAGGCTCATGTGGTACAAAAACAAAGGCGATCTGGAAGAGCCTATCATCTTTTCAGAGGTCAGAATGAGCAAAGAGGACGACTCCATATGGTTTCACTCAGCTGAGGCACAAGACAGCGGATTCTACACTTGCGTTTTAAGGTAAGTGTCATTTGAAAATATTGAGCAACCATGCACCTTGCAGTCTTTTGTTTCGGAGTGTTATATTGGAGTGTTTGCTGGTATAATTCATGTTACCTAGCAGCAGCTGAAGATCTCCAGTAAACTCGGTTCCAATGATCTGTTGGAACTACATACCAACTTCTTACCAGATTCTCACAACTCAGGACTCCTGCTTACTTACTGCATGTGTTTCCTTAATTTAGAACATCGCATAACTCATTTCTTTCCTGCCTTCACCCATCCCTGCTCCTGGGTCTTATAGTAAGAATTATTTCACCACAGAGCCAACTGACTCAGTGATCTTGGTGCCTGGCTCTGAACCTGACCTCCATATATCATTTAGGCTAAGGTCTGGCTGCCCCTCTTGTTGATGGAAATTAGCTTCAAATGCTGCCTAGAGACCTCACAGCAAATGAGCAACTGGTACTATCCATACAATTTGCAAAATGAACTTCACTCTACTCTGTCTAAATGTTCAGCAGGAAGTGCAATAAACACTTGGTCATCGTGACGTTCTGAGTGCTATATGCTGATGATTTAACAGATCTAATTCTTGTCAAATATTTACAATGAGAAGCACATTGCCTTGTCTTAGGAACTCCACACTACGATCTCGCTGCAGCCCAGCATTAAGACCTGGGGTCTAACATGGCAGACAGAGACTGCATTAGGTATTAAAGTAGAGAGCTGAGATGACCTTTAACTCACCTTTCAATTCTGCCATTTTGAGAATCACTGGTCTTATTCACCGGGGACCTGCACTCTACTATTTGATTTTAACTTCTTGGAAATACAAACCCTTCCTATTTTTGTCTCCTGTGTAAAGCTATGTCACTTCTTCATCAAAAGCTCTCAGAGCTCCCTGGTGAGTCCTCATTGTTCTAAAGGCCAAGAGAACAAAGTAGTGTCTAAATAGAGAAAGCTCCTGAAGCCTTCGAGTCACTTCTGTGCACACGTGCAGGGCAGTACTGAGAGGAACAAATGAAGAGGTTAGTTTCTTTTGAAGGCAAGAAGAATCCCCATGGTCATGGAAGCAGCAACAGTTCTGATAGGCAATAGATTCTATTTGTGTAGCTCTTGACAAAACTGAGAAATAGGTATCAGACACTTTTAAAGACTGACATTGTAATTTCCAGAATGTCACTACTCTTTGCCTGATGGCCCCTTATTAATCCTTACCACCACTAAAGCCTGCCAACCAAAAGTACTCCCCCCCCCCAGTGTATTATTTGCTTTTGTATTCTGTTTGTTTGTATAAATTTAGAGTTTCTTTGCAAATCTCTATCTTACTATACAAAGGTTCTAGATTGAATTAATGAACTAGTTATTGCTTACTGCCTCTGCCATAATTTGTTCCCGGTCGTCCTTCCTTCCTTCCCCTCTAGACTCATACTCTTAGCAAAGTTAACAGTTTATTATATGCATCACATATGTTTCACAGGTCTTAATTACGTAAGTGTATTTAACAGAGCTATTCCTGTTAATGGTTTTTTTTTTTTTTAGCAAAATGAAGGTCTATACATTCAAATTTTAAAATAAATAGTGGAAAATTCACTGTTTCTTTGTAGGCATATAATGTTCAGTGCTACATACTATTCTATGATACCACAACTTAATCATTTTTTTTTATTGACAAGAACATACTTTGTAGACATTTGTCCTAATAGAGGGGGCACTATAATTCAAATCTAGTTGTTTTAAAATAAATTCAGATAAACTTTAGATTAATAGAATGATTACAAATGTATCATGGTATTTATATAACCTACACCCCCCATTACTGTGATATATTTATTACAATCATTGAACTAGTCAAACTATGTAACAATGACCAATTACTATAAACTAAAGATCATACTCACTATTTCCTCATTTTTTCTTTCTAGCTCCTTTTTTTTTCTGTTTCAGGATATCATTCAGATATTGCATTCTATTTAGTTTTTATATTTCTTTCTCTCTTTTCTTTAATTTGGCCTTTTGAGATATGATCTCACTATGTAGCTCTGGCTGTCTTGGAACTTACTATTTAAACCAGGCAGGCTTTGAACTCACAACAATCAGCCCGCCTCTACATCCTGAGTGCTGGGGTTAAAGGCACATAACCACTATGTCTAGATTGGTTGGCATGTCTTTTAAAGATTTTTTGGCTGTGGCAGCCCCTCAGAGTTATCTAGTTTTTTGATAAGTTTGAGAACTTAAAATAAACTGTTTAGAATGCCCCCATTGAGATTTAGCTAATATTTTCTCATAGTAAACTGGGCTAAAAATTTTTGGAAAGGATGACTACAGACATAAAATACCATCCTCATCACCATATCAAGGTCACAAATGGTCAATATAGCATGACTATTGGTGATGACTAGCTATACATGTTAGGCTGACCTTGAACCTGTAGAATTTCTGCCTTAGCCTTGCAAATGCTGGGATTATAGGCATATGCCATCACCGAAGCTTCTTAATGTAATCTTTGGAAGAAAGTCATTATTCACATTTGTAATTCATGCAAATAAATATTCTGTCTTCTTCTTCAAGACAGAATATTTGCATGAATTACAATTTATCTTAGCAGATTTATCTCTCCTCTCCAATTTATCTATTCAGTCAAATGGGTTTTCACCAGTATGGACTCATGGATATTTATATTATGTAACACAATTACATTTTTTCCCTTTGTTGAAATCTCTTATATTTGGAAATGGGAGCTCTTTCAGTTGGCTCATGTGTTCTTTTGATATAAGGCCATCATTGCTGGGTAGTTTTTTCATTTTTTTACATTATTGAAAGATGTTCCAGACTTATTTTGTGTGTGTGTATATATATATTGCCTTGCACTGAGAATTACCCATTTTCTTAAAAGCCCAAATTCTTTGTAATAGAGACTGGACTAGATTAGAGGAATGAAACCAGTTTTTGAAGGCTAGGTATAACCACTACTAGATTGTTGCTACTTCTATCTTTACACCTCAAAATGAATTAGCTTTTCAAAAAAGCAATGTACTTTTGTTTGGGTTTTGCCATATTTGATATTAGAGCCAGGGTCTTCTATTTTCCAGGCAAGTGTTTCACCACAGAGCTACAACCTTTGCTTAAGCATTGTGCTAGTTCATGCACAATTCTCTAGATGCTGAAGAAACGCCAGAGGTCCTAGAGCTTCTTAGTGTCCCCATGTATTTCCCACAGTGGTCCCCTTTTGATTTCATAGCAGGTTGGCTTTAATTATAACTCTTGTAGATACCATCTGAGTCTGTGATTCTCTTCTTGCAGGTAGATCAATAGCAGAGACTTGGATTTAGACCTAACTGGTGACCTCTTTCAATTTGTGTCCCAGGCCTTAGGGAGCAAAGGTACAGGGAGAACTTTGAAAAAATATTCCTCATATGTCCCTTGATAAGGCTCAACAAAGTTTGGGAGCTACCATTCTACAGTAAGTAATTACAGTCTTATCAACTCAGAGAAGTAGGAATTTATATTCTCAAGCAATTGTAATCATACACACAAGTACACACAGGAAAATACCATAGTAAAATCCATCACTTCATATGTTAATGCCAAATGTAATGAAAGGGAATTAATATTATTGTATATGACACTGGCATAGCTAGCAGCGGGTGGTAAATAATAAACCTGTTTTTTATCTTGTAGTAACCAGTCACTTCAAATAGGTTCCAAATGAGGAAATTAGTCCATATAGAGAAATATAGTAAAATTTCTGGTTACAAAAATGTTCAGTATTCATCCAAAATTCTAAATTTTGTGTTATCTTAAGGTAATCAATAATGATTTGTCTGTGCTTTATTGACCCCACTGGAAATCATTCTGTAGACTTTGCTGTTCTTAAAAATCAAGCGATGAAATATTTAGTAAAATCCTATACTCATTTGAATCATAGCAAGTTATTTACTGTTTGTGACCTTTCAGTAACTAGCTGCTCATTTTTAACATCTTTTATTATTCAATCTCAGAATATAGATGAGCTAGTAACGAAGTAATAGTAGAGGACTTAAGCATATTTTGGCATGCAGTGCTAATCCATAATTAATTACGGGTATTTCCATTCTAGGCCTTTCAATTAAGATTTTTAATACTGTAAAAAAAAAGATGAAATCTATTTTATTTGACAAAATCCACCCTATCACTCTTACAGATTGTACATAAGAGATGACTTAATCGGTAGATAAAGATGTAGTCCAAAAATTTCAGAGTGAATTCATGCATATTGAAAAGAACGAGTGAATATAAATGAATATCTATAGAAATCTTCAAATTTTAGGGTAGCCAAAACCAAATGTAGATAATCAATCGGAGGTAGAAACACATCATAATTGTTACTTTGCAGTAGATACACAGAATAACGAAGGAACCCATTTGTTAAATGGGACTATAATATGAATATTTTGTTCTTTAAAATCAATGAAATAAATTAGAGTCTCAAGACCTTAATGAATCACAATTGCTTTGCAGATAATCCCTTAGTGAATTTATTCCTCCAGGAAGTATGCCATTTGTTTTGATTCACCAAATGTGATTTAATCAAGTCATATTCAAGTAGTTATTATGATAACAAGTCACACCATCAGAAAAGTTGAAGAGAGTGTAAGTATTTGGAATAAAAAAATATGTCAAGTTGTTAGCTCTTGAATATCTGTAATCAGTACAGGACAATTCAGTACATTGTCTTTTTGATTTCTGAGTATATTTGAAATAGTTCACAATTTAAAAGAAAGAAATATCAGCATACAGTAAATTTGACTGATTTTGCTCTTAAATTTATTGATCTGTAAAGTGCTATATAATTTATGACTATATTTTTATATTTCAGTCAAGAATATTCAGCGAATATATGTCATAGTATTCATATACAATAGAGATAGGAAAGATATGTTTCATAAAAAGCGATTGCCTTAGTCTATCTCAGACACTAAGAAATAGTTTTTATCACCTTCTACTCTCGTTCCTTCCTCTCTGCCATGGTTACCAAGAGATTTTCAAGGACATCGAACATTTCTCATAATTCAATTCCAGCCTAACTATTGATCCTTGAAAAGTTAAGTGTCAACAAGTCAGTTGCCTGGGTAGCAATTTCCAGGAGAGCAGATAGTTTCTTGTTGGAAAAATGAAAGCCTGAATCTTATAGAATTAATTGACCCCCAGAAAAGTTCAAGATTGTACAGCAGGATCTTGAGACAGTAGCAATATCTTATTTGGTCTGTGTGGGATGAAATGAAATGCAATTAGTTATTTTTTTACCTACCTTCTGTTACAAATGGGAGCCCTTGCTTTAATTATTTTTGATACTAATTATGTGTAAATGATAAATTATTTTTCAACATTCAAATTTTGATAATGTGTTTATTTACAAAAATTATAAATAGCATAAAATAGCAAATACATGGCAATTATACTTTGTTTTCTCCCATTAATAGCAAATTTGATATGCTGCAGCTTAGGAAAAAATATTACCAGACTATTATACATTAGCTGTATAATTCAGAATTGTAACCAAGTTGTTGTACAATACTAATGAAATTCAACTCTCTTCAGTTTGTTTATTGAACAGAAGCATGTGTTTATTTTCTAGTGAGTTAGCAGGACTTTTGTTTTAGATAAGTTAATGGATTGTATTTTGTAACTATGAATGAGAACTGATTAAAAGTAGCCATTAGTAAGTTGATTAATACTGGTGTGTGTAGATACCTTTTTAGTTTCATGCCTTGTGTCATAACACAATCTTAGAGACTTTTTGTCCTATACTCATTTTTGTAAGAATTAAGCTTTTAACCCATTGTGTGCACTGAAAACGGAAAATCTTAAGAACAAGAAAGCAATGTAATAAGTGTGGCAGCCCACCTGAAATGTAAAGTATTGAAGGTTGTAACAAACTCCTTTGTTGTCTCCTTTCATACACCCTATTCTACTGCTACCATGCCCTACTTTTCTGTATCCCATTTCCAATAATCTATTGATGCCACCCAGACACTGAACGAACTAGCTCACAAGTTTGCACTCTCTTTCTCTTTTCTTACACAGAATCTTTAAAATATAGTGATCAATTGCTATAATCATTTCCATTTATATCATCTTGATTCTCTTTACCCTTTCTCCCTCATCCTATTTGTTTGTAAAAAAAAAAAAAATTGCAGCCCTGTTTAAGCCCACACAGTCAGCTCTACTGTGCCTCTTTTCTTACTGCTTATCGTGGCTGAAGAGAAATAGGATAACATTTCTTGGTTTTAAGTGAATTATCATGGTCTTCAAATGAATCCTTAATCCTTCTCAGTGGTCTTACTATGTATTCTTAGTTCAGTCTTTTATCTGCTTATGTGACTAGTTTACATTTTCCTCCGTGCCTCATACTTGTATCCCATCCTCCTCATTGTTTCCTATTTCACTGAAGAAAACGAAGCAGTTAGGAAAGAACTTCAACTCTATCTACCTTCCCATTGTCATCTGTATCTACTTAATCTCCTTATAGCCTCTGTATCTACTTAATCTCCTTATAGCCTGTTAACATAGATTACTAAGGCTCTTTTGTCCTTTAGATTTCTCCCTGCTTGCCTACTCAAATATATCATCTGACTGGTTTTCTTATATTTTCCTGTATCATGGAATTGTACACACATACACACACATTCTTTCTATAAACACACTAATCAATATTCGTAGTATTAAAAAAATCTTGCATCTCCATTGCCTGCCACAGCTCCCAATTTTATGGCCATTTGACGAACAAAACTACTTTAAAGAATTTTCTGGTAATGGTATCACAGATGTTTGCAGATGTCCAAAACAACTGACCGCATAGTTAAATGTGTGGATTTTTTCATATATTAATTATACCTCCAAAAATCATTTAAGAATGTAAGATGTGTGTAGCCATAATTTTTTTTAAAGTTTCACCATGTATCAAAAAAAACTGCTCTCCTCAAAGTCTCCAGTGAGCTCAGCAATAGTAGCCACAATGACCGAGTCAGCTTTAAGTCCTGTGATTCCTTCCTTGATCAGTAAGTGTATTTGGCATACTCCATCTTTCACTTCTGTTTGAAAGCGTTCTTTGCCCTAAGTCTAGATATCAGGAATGGTAGTCACCCTGGGAAATTTTGTCACTCTCCCTTACCTTTTTGTCTCGGCATCTCTTATTTTTCTTAACCTTTTAATGTTGTATAGGTCAACATTTTCAAGTTTTCTGAGTTCTAAAAGGAGAAATCATCAAATCTGAGTTGTTGCCAAAATTTACCAATTTTTAAGTTCTTGAGAGGTCTACACTCCCCCAAATAATACATATTAATTGTTCACAAGTAACTTCATTTTGCAAACTCTGATTGGGTTCTAACACCTACAGTAGCCCAGGGACTGGCAGATACTAATGACTGTGTCTAGATTTCCTCAGGCGGAAAAACAAAGGCTTGTTTACTTATTCAGCAGACATTTTGAACACTTACATTAGATATTGAGTGTTTGTATTTCACAATATGGATGTAAGTGCCTCTTCTCATGGAGCTTATATTATAGATTGTAGGAAACATACAAATTCCAAAAAAAAAAAAAAAATACTCCCCCCCCCCAAATCCAATGGGTAATGTGGGTGGAGAGTCTATTAAAGGTCATGCTATAGAAGCACCGTGGAGACTGTTTTCATTTAGGAGGCCAGGGCAACTTCCCAGAGAAAGTGATGCTTATGTTGAGATCTGAAGGGATGGAAGGAGTCGGTCTCTTGAGATTCGTGGGGAGAGTGTTATAGTCAACAAACAACAAATAGAAAGCTTGTGGAATGGACACCAGCTTCTTTTTTTTTTTTTTTGTTTGTTTGTTTGTTCGTGTGCTTGCTCTTTTGTTCTTTGGAAACAGGCTTCTTATTTTCAGGGAAGCTAGACAGAAAGCTGTTGACACACACTGATTACTGGGATCTCTGGGGCATAAACCTGGAACAGCTAGAGTGTAGCCATCCTTTGAGGCAGAAGATAGTGAAAAGGTACTGAGGTTGTGGTAGTGAACACACAGAATGATGCAATGAAAAGAAAATACAGTGCATAAAGGGCACAGCTTGGAGTACAGAGCATGTGCATGACAGAGGAGTAGATGTAAGGTGAAAGGAAGACTGACAGTCTCAGGGAACAGAATACCAGACCCAGTGCCTGTAGAGTTTGGGCAAAAACCTCTGCAATAAAGACTATACAGCCCCAAAGAAAGAAGTTGTTGAAAATACTAAAAGGCAGAAAGATGTTATTGGATCAGCAGAATAAGTACTATAAAAATAATCACATTACTAAATTAAAAATTCAATATAGTTTGCATCAAAATATCAGTAACATTTCTCACAGGAATGTTTAAAATAATTCATAACTCATAGGGAAACACAGAAGACCCAAAACAGAAGACGACTCCTAAGGAAAAAGAGCAATGCTGTAAGCATCGCAACATCTGACTTCAAACTACACACAGACTCAGAAACAAACCCAGCATGGTACTGGCACAAAATAAACCATAGATAAAGCAAAAAAAAAAAAAAATAGAATACCCAGAAATAAGACCAAGCAGATACAACCATCTGAATCTTGACAAAGGTACAGAATACACTGAAGGAAAATCCTCTTTAACAATAGGTACTTGGAAAACTAGATAACTATATGTATAGAAATATTAGAGTCTTGTATCTACCCTGTGTAAAAATCAGGTCAAAATGAATCAAACACTGTAATGTAAAATCTACATCTTTGAAGCTAGTGAAAATCTTACAGATCTGGGAATAGACAAGGATGTTCTGAATAGGACCCTAACAGCTCAAGAAGTAAAAGCAACTGTTGACAACTGGGACTTCATGAAATAAAAAAGTGTTTGTTTCCTGAGAGATACATTTAACTGATTAGATAGAAAGCCTATAGAATGATAGAAAACCTTTGTCAAACACTTCCCTGACAGATGATTGATATGGAGAATGCATAAAGAATTGCAAAAAATTAAGTTAAAAATTCAAATTATCTCATAAGTAGGTGGTAATGGCAAAAAATATTTGAAAAAGAAAAGGTGTTTCCACCTTAGCCATCAGTGAAATGTAAGTCAAAACTATGTTGAAGTTCCTCCTCACCCTAGCCTAGGTGACTGTCATCAAGAAAATAACAACAAATGCTGATGAAAAGAAAGCCAGAGCCAGGAAGGGAATCCTTAGTTATTGCTAGTATGAATAGAAATTATTTCAGCCACTGTGGAAATCAGTGTGGAAGTTCTTACCTAAAAATATACATTTTGTATGATCCAGCTACTCCAATTTGAGGCATATAACCCAAAAACAATCAGGTAGTTATAAGGATTAAAGAGACTTTCCCAGTGACTTGGGCAACTGAAACTTGGGCAGATGTTACAAATTCCAGAGCTCAGTACAAATCAGTTTGTGCTACTGTCTCCTCTTGTATTACCCATTCTCTGTAGGAACCTATCTTTCTATATCATGATGAATAAGGTGCAATTACTTATGTTAATTTGTGCCCACATAAAGTTCTGTGGTCCTGTTTGCAGTTCCCTTGGTTCGCAGTGTGGTCTGGTGATGAACACAGAATCTTGCCTAATAAAGATGAACAACAGAGGGCAGTAGAATAGAGATAATAAGTTCATGGAAAGTATGGATCAAGTCCAAAAAGGATTTTTCTAAAACACAATCAGTTCTTGCTTTATAAAGTAAGAAACACTATTGTCATTTTTCAGTTTCCACACTTCCTATATTTTTTAAAAAGTGTTTTAAAATTGCTTTTCACCAAAAAGAGAGGTTGATGATATTTGTAGGATGTGTGTCCTGAAATGACTACTCTGTCTCTGTATCTTTCTTTTTCTCAGTAAAGACTCACTTTGTAGTGCTGGCTGGCTTGGAATTCACTCTGTAGACCAGGCTGTCCTCGAACTAACAGAGATCCACCTGCCTCTGCTTCTGAAGTGCTGGGATTAAAGGCGTGTACCACTATGCCTGGCTGCTTCTTTATTTTGACCATTTACTATAACCCCCAAATATCCGGCATATAAGATTCACAAGCAATTCCAGAAACATATTCATCAGCATATTGTTTGATGGTAGAATGAATATAGTCATGGGTCACAAGTGTATAGTTTAGGTTTGTCTAAGAACTCATTGCATGAGACCATTTTCCTTTGTTCATCTCATAGTTGAACTGCTTCATAATGAAACAGAAATGATAACTCACACATTCCTAACTGCAGGTGTTTATTATTAATAAAAGGTATGTTTTCAGTCAAGACTATTTTAGCTGTTAGGCATCAATTACATAAGTAACAACTATTTTTGTTGATTTTTATTGAGCTTACATTTTTCTCTGCTCCCGTTCTTGCCTCGTCCCTCCCCTCAACCCTCTCCCAAGGTCCCCATTCTCCCAATTTACTCAGGAGATCTTGTCTTTTTCTACTACCCATGTAGATTAGATCCATGTAAGTCTCTCTTAGGGTCCTCATTGTTGTCTAGGTTCTCTGGGATTATGATTTGTAAGGTGGTTTTGAAACAACTATGTTTAGAGAGTCTTCTATGTAAAAGGTATGACAGCAAGCAAAATAAAATGACAAGGATCTAATTTTTAACAGATTAAAAGAATTGGTACAGCCATACAAATTGTAATCAGGCAAGGATAATTTAGAAGACAGATTCTTAATTGATTTAACAAGGAAGTAAGTCTCTGGAAGCCTAGTCCAGCAACTAAAAACATTTAATAATTCTGAATAAGTTTGAATAAGTATTTCCTGTGTTGCCTAAAACATCAAGGGGAGATGTCTAACTACTAACAACACAAAGTGGTTTGATTTTTTTGTGTTTTTTTTTAATTTTTAACTTTACCATCATTCCCAATGTGTGTTACATTCTGTAGCTACATGAAACTTCTCTCATCATTCCTCAGTTTGATTTGGAACTAAAACTCTTTTCAAAATGCATTCTCTGCAAGTTTCTCCTCTTTTTGACCTCCTCTTTCCTTCCACCTCATGTGTGTTGCTTATTATTTATTACTTAATTTAATTTATTAAAAATATTACATGAGCTGTGTGGTGGTAGCACATGCATTTAATTCCAGCACTCAGGAAGCAGAAGCAGGTGGGTTCGAAGTCAGCCTGGACTACAGGAGTTAGTTCCAGGACAGACTTCAAAGCTACAGAGAAACCCTATCTTAAAAAACCACACACACACACACACACACATCACATCACATTATTATTTTTCTTACTTATTACTTACCTTAAATTTTTATTTACTTGTGAGTTTGTATGTGCCTGTGTGTGTATCCATGAGAGTGCATATGCAAACATGTGTGGGGTTGTTCACAGCAGCCAAAAGAGGGTGTGAGATCCCTTGAAGCTGGAATTATAGGTCATTGTGAAATCCCAGACATGGGTGCTGAAAGCCAAACTCAGGTCTTCAGAAAGAGCAACAAGTATTTTCTTTTTTTTTCATGATATTTATTGAGCTCTACAATTTTCTCTGCTCCCCTCTCTGCCACTCCCCTCCCCTCTTCAATTTCCCCCCAAGGTCCCCATGCTCCCATTTTACTCAGAAGATCTTGTCTTTTTATACTTTCTACCTCCCATGTAGATTATATCTATGTAAGTCTCTCTTAGTGTCCGCATTGTTATCTAAGTTCTCTGGGATGGTGGTTTATAGACTGGTTTTCTTTGCTTTATGTTTAAAAGCCACCTATTAGTGATATTTTATCACTAATTATTAGTGTAATAATTTTCTTTCTCTGTCTGGGTTACCTCACTCAAAACAATGTTTTCTAGTTCCGTTCATTTTCCAGCAAAATTTAAGCTGTTGTTATTTTTTTCTGCTGTGTAGTACTCCATTGTGTAAATGTACCACCTTTTTTTATCCATTCTTCGATGGAGGGGCATTTAGGTTGTTTCCAGGTTCTGTCTATGACAAAGAAAGCTGAAATGAACATAGTTGAGCACATTTCCTTGTGGCATGACTGAGCATCCTTTGGATATATACCTAAAAGTGGTATTATTGGGTCTTGAGGAATGCAAGCTGGTACAACCCCTTTGGATGTCAGTGTGGCGATTTCTCAGAAAATTGGGCAACAAGCATTTTCAACTGCTGAGTCATCTCTCCAGGCTGATATATGACTTATAAGTATCCTTTTCCAATGTAATTTGTTGAAATTTCTATTTCTCCTTGCAATGTATCATCTCTCTTCAGCTATTTGTTCATTCTGTATGATAAACATCCAATGACTGATTGCTATATCAAGTAGACTACTAGAGAACATGAAAAGGTAGTAATTGACCTACAGAGTTATAGTGTCTGAGAGGATTCATGATCATGAAAACAGATAGAGATAGTCACAGTTTTCACAGGTAGGGGGAACAGTGCTCAAGGGCAAGTAGAAAGTGAAACATGGCCATGTACAGGGGAAAATAGAAGGTAAGTTTGACTAGAACATAGGCTTCTCAAGGTCTTTATTCTAAATATAAAGCACACAATAATTAACCTTTATTTAATGGAAGATTCATATAGAGAGTTGGAGCTTGTTATTTTAAGAAACTGACCAGTTCTTAGACAAGAAGCTAAACAAAATAAATAATGTATGACTTGACTTGTAATTAGACAATAGAGCATTTTTATAACAGATGACAGCTTCATGGAGAAAATGTATATTTAAAGGAGGTAAATTCCCTTTCATGACCGTACCCTCATTAAAGAAAAGCAATGTTGCTCACCTCAGTGTTGTTAATCAGAGCATATATTCTAACACATATTCCTAAGAATGGGGACCAATTTGCATGAAGTTGACCTTACCCTCTACAGTGCAAAATGGTTCCCCTTGGCAAGATACGTTGGTTGCTATTTGATGGATATGATCTAGATCTATTACTATGAAACAACAAAATGTCAGAAGGTGATATACATTTCCACCCTGAGGTGCTGAATGCATTAAAAAATTAAGGCCAATATGAGCTATGCATACTCATTTTAAGGCCAAATCAGTCTTCCCATGTAAGGCAATATACTTGTATAAGGAGATATTAAATGAATATTTGTGTTTTAAGAGCCATTGCCCCAATCTCCTCTTGTTACCCTTCCCTTGACTCCCCCTTAAGGAAAGGACTTTGTTCATGCTTTGTGTTTGCATTCTTACTCGTAGAGAGGAAATATCTTCTTTTTTTAACTGAAACTGAAGCTTATTCCCGAGCATCTTAAAGTATATACACAAAGTGGACTTTCTAGCAATGCCATTTGATGATTAGCTGAAACTCTCAGATCACTAAAGTTTGGAGGTATTTATGTTACTCACATAAATCATATTTTCTTCTTATCCTTCAATTGTTTGTTTGTTTGCTTTTTTTTTCTGTATACCAGACTGGCTTCTATTTTGTGCTGTAGTTAAGAATGACCTTGTGAACTTTGGATCCTTCTCTCATGAACTTCCTAGTGTTTGGGGATGTGTGAGATATAACATTCAGTTTCTGAAGTACCGAGGCTCAAACCTACGGTCTCCTGCATTCTACTGACTGAGCTACATGGCAAGCCACTTCAAATATTTAAAATAAAACTTACCATACAATATGACACACATAATCAACTAAGCAGGGCTCATAGTGACTCATAGAGACTGAAGTGACAATTACAGAGCCAGTATGGGTCTGAGCTAGGACCTCTGTATGTTATGGTAGTGTTGCTTGGGACTCCTAGCAGTGGGAGTAGGGGGTGTCTTTGACTCTTTCATTTGTTCTAGGGACCCTTTCCCTAATTCTGGGTTGCCTTGCCCAGCATTGGTATGAGGGGTTGTGTCTAGTTTTATTGTAGCTTGTTATTATGTGCTCAGTAGGATATCTCTGGGAAGCCTGTTCTTTTCTGAAGGAAAATGTAGAAGTAGATCTGAGGGAGAAGAGATGTGGTTGCGGGGAGACCTGGGAGGAAGGGGAAATTATGGCTGGAATATAATGTAGGAGAGAATATATTTTAAAAAATCCTTGAGGAAACACTTACCATACAAAGTAGTAAGGGTCATTAAAAATTTTCATGTATATTTTTTTGATGATCCTCTCCCTGTAGTCCCTTCCCTCTCATGTATTCTCCCAGGCCCCTCCTGATTTTGCCAATGAAAATAGCATGAAGAGAATTGTTGTAAAGAGAATATGAAAAGAACAATGATGGTTAAACCAGTTCCTTTTTAAAAACAGCAGAATAAAAAGGCCATATAAAAACCTGGTTTGTTCTATAGGATTGTTTTGACTGTCCTGGGTTTTCTGTTTTTCCATATAAAGTTGATTATTGTTCTTTCAAGGTCTGTAAAGAATTGTGTAGAGATTTTGATGGGGATTGCAATGAATCTATAGTTTGCGTTTGGTAGGACTGTATCTTTACTATGTTGATCCTTCCTATCCAAGAGCATGGGAGATCTTTCCATTTTCTGGTATCTTCTTCAATTTCTTTTTTCAAAGACTTAAAGTTCTTGTCAAATAAGTTTTTCACTTCCTTGGTTAGTGTGACCCCAAGATACTTTATGTTATTTATGGCTATTGTGAAAGGTGATGTTTCTCTGAGTTCCCTCTCAGCTTCTTTGTCATTTGTGTATAGGAGGGCTACTGATTTTTTTTTTTGAGTTGATCCTGTATCCTGCCACATCACTGAAGGTATTTATCAACTGTAGGAGTTCTCTGGAAGAGTTTTTTTTGGGGGGGTCAGTTATGTACACTATCATATCATCTGCAAATAACAAAAGTTTGACTACTTCCTGTCCAATTTGAATCCCCTTGATCTCCTTATGTTGTCTTATTACTATTGTTAAAACTTCAAGAACTATGTTGAGGAGATATATAGAGAGCAAACAACCTTGTCTTGCTCCTGATTTTAGTGGAATCGCTTTGAATTTCTCTTCATTTAATTTGATGCTAGCTGTTGGCTTGCTGTATATTGCTTTTATTATATTTAGATATGATCCTTGTATCCCTAATCTCTCCAAGACCTTTATCATGAATTGGTGTTCAATTTTGTCGAATGCTTTTTCAGCATCTAATGAAATGATCATATGATTTTTTTTCTTTCAGTTTATTTATATGATGGATTACATTGACAGATTTTTGTATGTTGAACCAGTCCCGCATCTCTGGGATGAAGCCTACTTGATTATGATGGATGATTTTTTGATGTTTTCTTGGATTTGGCTTGCCAGTATTTTATTTAGTATTTTTGCATCCATGTTCATGAGTGAGATTGGTCTGTAATTCTCTTTCTTGGTTGAATCTTTGTGTGGATTTGATATAAGGGTAACTATGGCATGTACTCACTCATAAGTGGATACTAGCCATAAACAAAGGACATTGAGCCTATAGTTCATGATCCTAGACAAGCTAAGTAATAAGGTAAATCCAAAGAAAAACATATATAGATCCTCCTTGGAATTGGAAACAGCCAAGATTGCCTGACAAAATTAGGAGCATGGGGGCCGGGGTAGAAGGAAGGTACTGGCTTTTTGGGATCCTATTCTCTTTGGATGGATACCTTGCTCAGCCTAGATGTAGTAGGGAGGGCCTTGGACTTTCCGCAGGACAGGGTGCCTTGCCCTCTCTTAGGAATGGAGGGGAGGGGTGGGAGGGAGTGTGGAGGGAGTGTGAGGAGTGGTGGAAATGGAAATTTGGATTGTTTTTTTTTTCAAGTAATAAAATAATTATAATAAAAAACAAAAAGAAATTACCAAATAACCCAAAAAAAAAAAAAGAAAACTTGTTTGTATTTAGAGGCATTTAGGGATACCTCTGTATAGTGAATAATGTTTCTGTGTGTACACCTTGTTGAACTTTTGTGGGCTGTTTTAAGACAGGGTTTTTCTTTGTAACAGCTTTAGCTGTTCTTGAACTAGCTTTATAGCTCATGGTGGTCTTGAACTCATAGTGATCTGCCTGCCACTGCATCTTGAGTGAGTGTTGGGATTAAAGGCACGCTCTACCACCATCTGACTAGTCTAACTTTTGATATCTATCCCACATGATGCAAAATGAAAATAGAAAAGTGCTGTTGTTTTTAAATGGTATATGCTTTAAGGTTTTCTTTTCCATTCTTTAGAGACACCTCTAAGTAGGTTTGACTTCTTAGCATGTAGATGACTGTTTAAAAAGTTGGTGGTCAACAAAAGAGATTTATATAATCATTCTCTGTGAAAACTGTTATTTCCAAAGGAAAGTCCTGAGAATGCCATTAGAGCTTAGACAGATGGAAAGTGAACTATTCTAGACAAAGGCATTATGTAGGGCCCATGAGATATCCTCCCTTTCCCTCACTTTCAGCAATGTATTTTCAAAATACTTTGCATTTAATTTATTTCGTGATTTGTGTGCATGAAAATATGTGCACATCTGGAGTTTAGAGGACAATTTAGAGGAATTGGTTCCATCTTTCCACCATATGGATTCCAGGGATGGAACTAGGGTTTTCAGAATTGATAACCAAGTGTCTTTACCCACTGAGTCATCTCTTTGGCCCAGCAATATTGTCTTTAAAGACTTCTTCATTTTTAGCTGTCTTTATCACCATTTCCTTGATCTAGGCCCAAAGTTCAAGTCTCACCATCTCTGGGGTGTTTATAGAATATACTCAAATGACAGACTCAGAATTAATTTTGGTTATCATTTTTTTGTTAGTATTTTTAATTTATTTTGTTGAGACGAGGCCTTTCTGTGTAGCCCAGGATGGACTTGAACTCTATATATCAGAGACTATCCTCAGAATTGTGTGGATCGCCTCACTTCAGTTTCCCAAATCCGAGCTCTCAGACATGCGCCTCCATACTTTAGACTTTATATTGAAAAAAATAAAGTATACAATATGTGATTTCAAATATGATTTTTTTTATTTTCCCCCAATTCTTCCAAACATAAAACCCATATCCAAAGAGGTGGAAATTTTTACTAGAAAAAATAAGGATAAGTTATAACACTATTGAGACTTGTATCTGGTGTCCTTATAATGTGCTTCTGAGCCTCTATCCCCAAGCCCTGTTTGAGTGTCTTGCTGCTACCTTGAAGCAGAGCTCCCTTTCAGCTGGGCTCTGTCTCAGATCAGTCAGCCATATCTTAACAATCCATTCATTCATCTCACCCCTCCTTCTACATCCTCTGAAATAGAGTACCCTTCAGAAACCTCCGTTATGTGACCTTGCTTATTCTAACACATAAGCCTAACACAAGAGCCCCCCTGGTTTCCTATTGTCTATTCACACAGTCATTCCCTTTGTCCTCCTGTCCCCAAGGAAGAAACAACCTTTCCAGTCTACCTGTGTCAATAAATCCATGTTTTTCTTTTTTTTTTGGGGGGGGGGTGAAATAATTCCACTACTTTTACAAAACAGACATATATAAAAAGCACTATCTTCTTGGCCTTCCTCAATCCTGCAGCATCCTGTTCCACATTGTATCTTATCCCCTAACCCAAAGCTCATTTTCCCTTTGCAAAATGACTTTCAAGCCTTTTTAAAAATGTAAGTCTGCCACCATACATACACGTACCTAAGCAGCACTTAGAAGGGATTTTATGTAGAAAACAAACAAGTGGTCTTATCATATGAATTTTAAATTTTAATAATCCAATAATCATGCCACAGTACTTTATGAGATTTCATTCTTTCTTAGATCTCAAACTTATGTCTTGGATTTCAAGCTTGCTTCTGCTGCCTCCTCCTCATGACTCATGCTTTCCCCTGTTCAGTGTCTCAACCTAGATTCACTCCTTCCCTTCATAGCCTTGAGTCCTTGCAGAAGTGCTCCTCACTCCTTAACCTGGCAGTTTTGTTTCTACTCTGCAACCACTCCAAGTGTGCTTGAATATTTAAAGTAAATGCGAGGCTTAATGGCCACTGCTCAGCTGCCCCGCCCCTGTGATCCTGCCTTTGGATTTTTCACCCATTCATTCTGTTAAGTACTTCATTGCCTGATAGGTTCCTAAATCAGGTGGATTTTGCCCTCTAGTGGACATGTGATTATATCCAAGAGGCAGTTCTGGTTGTCACAACTGAAGGAGTATGGAATGGGTCACTCAGACAAAGAGAGACTAGGAGATCTGCCAAACACCCTAAAATGCACAAGAAACGTTAACTCACAACAAAGAATTAACCAAAACCAAGTGTCCAGTACACTGAGATTAGTAAACCCTGCAATAGAGGAGGATAAACAAGCCCAAATGGTATTTGGAAAATTGCAGGCTAGGGATCTGGCCCCTAATCCGGATAGTGACTGTGGGGTCACCAATAACAGATAACCTAAAGTCACGTATCTGTTCTGGGTGTTTCATGGCTACAACGGCTTCTCATTCTCTAAGTCTGTAGTACCTAGAGAACAGCCAAGGACTTAGTCTGGTCCAGGTGCACTCTTTCCTCCTTTCACCTGTGGATTAAAATACACACATAGTTAATTTTGACATATCTTATAGCCACATGAAGGGAAGGAGAAGGCCAACCTCCTACTTATCCATTTGCTCAGCCAACTTTCACCTTCCTTCAGAGTTGCTCCCCACAGAGATAAGGTTCTGTTGTACTTTACATTTTTAAATGCACCGAGGTATTTTTAAATCCTCATTCTCCTCCATTTAGCAGGCTACTGTGCGGGAAGGGAGAATCCCACCAGATAGCACTGTGCTTTGGCTCACGTAGACTGGCAAACCCTTTATGTGCTATTAGTTGCTGACTCACCGTGGAGCAGTGGCATGGCTTTCCTGTTTAGATCTGTCTCTAGTTGTGCACACGGAGGACTAGAAAAGATTACCCTGTTAAAAGGCTGTATAATCATGGAAATCTTTGCTTGCATGTAGTGTTGACATCCTCCACAGCGTTTTAGAATACTCGGAGGGATGGCAAATTTCTGCCATATTGAGTCAAGCATAAACCCGAGGTTAACCCATCCCGGGTTTCGTTTGTTGATTTTATTTCTTGTGGTATTACTCTCTCAGAATGGGAGCTTCCAATCAAATTCACTACTGGGAACAATTACCCGAGGCTTGATCTGTTTCTGGCAATCAAATTTCCTTAGAACATAGGCATCCTACCCAGTTCATTCCTGGAGACATGGGATAAAGGAATACTTACTGCTTGCACTAAGCTTCTTCAACTTTCCCGCCAATTCCATTAAGTTTCTTTAATGATGTATTGTTTTGAAACTACTTTTCTAAGTCAGATGTGGTAATATACACCTATAATCTCAGCACTTAGGAAGTGGAGGCAGAAGAATCTGGAGCTGAGTCATCCTCAGCTACATATTAAGTTTGAGGACAATCTGGGCTACATGAGACCTTGTTTTTTTTTAAAAAAAAAAAAAGAAAGAAAGAAAAAGAAAAATCAAGATACAAAAGAAAAATTGTATGATTGAGAATGATCTGTTTCTCTGAATAGGCACATACTTCTTTGCTTAAAGAGAAAGGATCTAGGTAAAATAGAACCTTGAAGAACACAACTGCAAAGAAATAAAAGGTGACTGAGTTCTCTGTAGTCAGCTGATCAACTGCACTGTGCCTCCTCGTAATTGTCATCTCCTGGAGTCTCTAGTATCCATCTAAAACTGTTTGGAAAGCAGCCTATTCTGTTCCCTATTTTAGCCAGGGCCAGGGATGGGCTGTGGCCTTCAAAAACACTGCTTGCAATGCTGGCCCCGACTTCCAGTGATCCACAGACTCTTTATCCAATTCCATCCTGACTATAGAGTCTACCTCTCTTCAGATCCTCAATGAGAATCAGACAGGGTCAAATAATCCCTCAGGCTCTATCACTTAAGGGTTAGGTGTTTGGAAAGGGAGGGATTCCTTATATTCAGCTATCTAGGTCTACCAGACACTAGGGAGGACATACACATATGCATATCAAACAGAGAGAGAGAGAGAGAGAGAGAGAGAGAGAGAGAGAGAGAGAGAGAGAGAGAGAGAGAGAGAGAGAGAGAGAGAGAGAGAGAGAGAGAGAAGCTATTCTGGGCTGTGAATGCTAGTGATATAGAATACAACAGAACTAATCAAAACTTCTGCCTCCCCATACCATTTCTACTGTCTCAATATCTCACACCCAAATTTATCCCGTTCTCTTGACCCCCCCATTCCCCTTCCACAACTGTACCCAGTACCCTCCATTTCCCCCAAAAAAATGATATTCCATTGATTTGTTTCTGTTCTATTTCACATTCCAAATTCAGTACGGGTTTTGGAGCCAGATTCCCTTCCCACAGTGGAAGCAGTTTTCCCTCCTTGAAAAATTCACAGCTTTACACCAAGGGCAGTCCCAGTCCCCTGGCCTGCGAAACGCTGTAGTTCTCTTGTCTTTCTGTAGTTCCTGATGATCTCCTCTGTGGATTCCCAAATCAGACAGGTGGCTCACCTCACAGGCCATGGGATAGGGATGCATCTGAGGGGGTCTGTCTATGGTTGGCAGTTGGGATGTGGTGGGCATGGCTGGGAAGGGGCTTTCATAGGAGTATGTGAATGAGGCAGGGAGTTGGACAGTAATGGGTTCAGAGGAGGTTGTGGATCTCAGATTCAGGGACTGGGAGAGAGAGCACATGGATGATTCCTTCGATCTCAGATCGCCTGTTCTCTGCCTTTTCAAGGGATAATTTTTCCACTTCATGACTCCAAGAAGCTGCATGATACTTCCATTGGTCTCCTCCGAGGCCTCCTCAGGGCCAGTTACGGTCTCTACCATAGGAGCTGCTGTCTTCTCCGCTCTGCCTTGTCTTCCTTTAGCAGCAGCCATTAACTCCGCCAAGTTTTCCTTTCCAGCTGACCATTGTGTCCCTGTTCTTCTGGCAAAAGCAGGAGGAAGGGTCACAGCCGGTTTTACTGCAGCTGGGAGAGCCCTCAGCTCCTGGGGAGAAGTGAATATGGATGAGATCGGTTCTGGGAATGGGGTACACACATAAGGGTGGGGTGGGCAGGGGAAAAACAAAAGCAGGTGACAAATCTTACTTCCTGGAGGATCTTCAGTCTCAGCAGGTCTCGCTCTCTCTGCACCTCTTCCAGTTTGGCCTGGGTCATTTGGAGCTGGATAGCTAACTCCTTCCGTTCCGTCTTTTGTTGGTGAGTGAGCTGCTTTAGGTCTGATGGCAAGGATAGTGGAGACACCTTATGCATGCTGGACAAGTCTTGTAGCCACTGCACCCCGTGCCCCTGGAGGCAGCCTTGCCTGTGAGCGAAACGCACCCCCAAGGCCAAGGTGCCCCAGGCACAGGCTTCACGAGCCTCGCTAGACACCTCGCTATCCTCCAGGATAACTTTGAGCTTGTCTTCCACCTCTTCCCAGGATAGAGACAGGTTTTCAAGGTAGAAATCAAGGCCTTTGTCGTGTTTGGCCATTTGTTCGTTGATGAATGTCGACACCTTGCTGTGCCGGAACCCACTACCAAGATCCTCAGGATTCAAGGCCATGATGGTTGAGTGCCTTCTGGTTTTTCCTGGCCCTGAGAGAATAAATCAATCTGCTGTCCTTGCTTCTTTAGTCCCTTGGTGTTAGTATCTCTCCTCTCTGTCAATGTCCAGTCAGCCCTTTGTTCTTCCCGGCTCTCCCCTCCCCACCCATCCCTTCCCCTTCCCTCCCTCTGGTCTTCTGGCACACTTTGGATCCCCACAGCAGGTTCTCTGGCCCCGCCCCTCAACTATTATGTCATAATGGATTCTGTAGCTGCCATTCTTTAAGAGATTTCTCAAGTGACCTCACCTTTCCAGTCAATTAACAGGGGAGTTTCTAGGTCCACCATAACTGCCTTCTCAACATGGGATCCACTTAGCAGTCCCACCAAGGTCTTCCTATCATACATCAAGAGAGGAAGCACAACCTCAGACTGTCAGCCTGTCTCTCTCCAAGGACTTAAGGGAAAGGAAATCTTTAGACCAACTCTGCTGGTTTTTGATCTAGGACTATTCTAACTTCCAGACTGTGAAAATAATAGGGAGAACTAGATGGTCTCCACACCTCCTTGGAAGTAAGGGAAACATTCTTGAAGTCATGTGGGGGAAGAAGGGGACAGAAAAGACTTGAAACCAAAGGAACTGAAACTCTATGAAAAAAAGAAAAAAGATTTAAAATTCATGCTCCTCTTCTTGCCAGGGAGTTCACCCTACACAAAAGACTCACGTGGCCCTTCCTGGAGGTACAATGTTGCATGGCATGTCTAAAGACTTCCATAACCAAACTCTTTCTAAAAAGTAAGACAACAAAAAACCCTACTTCCCAATAAAAACTGGAAAAAAATAGGCAAATTAAAATTTATTTATATAAATGATAATTCATGGGTTTAGCATATTGAGAACCAGATAAAAGTTCCGAGCACTCCAGTCATCAGAAAAAAATGGTGGGTTAGATAAGCCTGGACGGAGAGAAAGCACCTGATGGATTGTAGCTAGGCATTTGGTTGTTGGATCACTTGACTGCCTGGACTGGTTGAAAACCATCCAATTGTGACTGGTAGAAAATCAACTCTTTCTAACCCTTTTAAGTTAAGGTTTGTTTGCACATCAAATTCATTGTGGATAACTAGGAAATGTATGGAGAGGACCTCGGATTGATCTTTTCTTTATTTAACTTACTTACCTTCTCATTTTTATTATTTTAATTTGAAGTGGGGTTTTTGCATTTAAAAGAATTAATAGGCATTTTTAAGTCATTCTGCATTTTTGGAAAATTGAGCAGAAACCATTTTCCATCTAAACTGGTTAAAATTACAAAGCTAATTTAATACATTATTAATTAAAGTTCAGATGAACATTCATCCAGAATAATGCAGTCTATAGGATTTGAAAAATATATGTGTATCTATCATTTTTAATTCTTCAACTATTCATCACCCCACCCTACATTCACCCCAGAACTTGGACAGCCAGTGATCATTTTTATTAGGTCCATAGTTTTTGTCTTTCCCAGGAAAAAAAATATATTTGGAATCATGTAATAATAGCATTTTCAGGTTGATTTCTTTCTTTTAATAAATTTATTGTTTTTATTCATATGCATTTTATCTATCATTCTGGGATTTATAATAATTTCACCCATGTTATAATATATTGTGAGCATATCTGTCCCTACATACCTTTCCTTCTCCCCTTTCCACACTTATGCTAATCTCTTTTTTGTTTGTATGTGTTTATGCATCTGTAAAAATTTGGTGTTCAAAAATTAGAGAAAACACATTTCATTTTTAGACTCTGGCTTGTATTATTTAATGTAATGATCAATTGCTCAATTTTCTCGCACATATCCTAATTTTATTCTTCTTATGGCCACATAATATTTTACTGTGTATAACCAAATTTTTACTACTTATTTTATTTTTTAGATTATAATATGATTACATTTTTCTCTTATTGTCCTTCTTCAAAACCCACCTATGTACCTCTCCTTGACCTGTATCAAATTCATAGCCTCATTTTTCATTACATGTTATATATGAATACATGTTCCTAAATATATCCTGCTTAGTTCATATAATAGCTCTGTGTTTTAAGGCCTAGAAGTTGATATTGGATAAACAATTATTGTGCTTTTCCTTAGGAAAGATAGTTTCTCCCTCTCTCAGCATTTCTTAGTTACTTGTAGTTTGTTCTTTGTAGAAAGATGGACTCTTAAGGAAGCTTGAATTGGCATTTCCCTGATTGCTGAGTATATTAAACACTTTCCCTGATGTTTATTGGCCATTTGTATTTCTTCTTTCAAGAATGGATTATTCAGTTCTTTAGTTTATTTATCAACTTGATCATTTTTTCTTGTGTTTAATTTTGTTCTAGATATTAATATATTACATAATACATAATTTACATATTTTTGTAATGTAGCTTCCTCTTCGTTCTCCTGGTTCTTTCCTTTACTGTGTAGAAGCTTTCTAATTTCACAGAATTCTAATTTTTCAATTCTTTCTATTATTTACTATGTTATTGGATTCCTGCTCAGAAGGTTGTTGCTTATACTTCCTAGATGGCTGTGGCTTCATGAATTTGTTTCTGTATCTTTTTTTTCTATTTTATTGATATACATATCTGGCTTTGTTCTAGCAACATAAAAGTTTTGTTACTATAGATTTTAGTATAAATTGAGACTCATTGTGATACCTCTAGTATTGTTTTTTCTGCTTTGATTACTTTGGCTATTTGGAATATTTATTCTTTCTAATACACTTTAGATTATTATTAATCATTATTATTATTACTTCTATGAAGAAAACATGTGGAATTTTGAGGACAACTAGGTTGAATCTGTACATCATATTTTTTTAAACAGACAGGTTGTAGCATCTTCTAGTGCCTTCTTTAATAACATTCTTCGGAATATTAATGATTTATTATAAGGGCATTGCTCCTCTTAGTCAGGCTTATTCTTGGGTATTTTAAACTCTGTTGTAAATAGGCAGTTTTCTAAACCTAAATTCATTCTTTACAAGTTCATTATCTATGTATAGAAAGGCTTGTTTTTCTGTTGTTGATTTTGTGTTTAGATTATGAATCTGGTCTATGTGATTTCTGATAGAGTCTTCAAGAACTTTTAAAATGCAAGATGATGATTATCTGTAAATAAGGATATTTTGATCTCTTGCTTTTCTGTTTTTATCATTTTTTCTCTTTCTATTAATTCTGAGGCATTCAAATTGAGAAATTTGGTGGTGTGACTAGAGATACTCTTAATCCTAATACCTAGTACAAAAGGAAATTCAGATTGTAGGAAAAGATCATTTCCTGACTCAGTAAGTGTGTTTATGAGAATTATATTATGTTTTAGCTCTTAGTTTGTTGTACTAGCAAGGAATTTAAAAGGGAGGATTTAAGAGGAATTGGACACATACACATGATTTTATATGTTCAATGCATTTTTGTGACTAAGATTGAGTCACTAGTCACTAGGATAAAGTTGCTGGAAATAAAGTTTAGAGGGATAGAAAATAAAATGAAGTTTTGGCTATTACAAATAATGCTGCTATGAACATAGATGAGCAAATGTCTATGTGGTATGACTGTGTAGACTTTGGGTATATGCCCAAGAGTAGTATTGCTGGATCTTGAGGTAGATTGACTCCCAATTTTCTGAGAAATCATCATACTGATTTCCAAAGTGGTTGAACAAGATTGCACCTCTACCAGCAATGGAATATTGTTCCTCTTATCCCACATCCTCTTCAGTATAACCTGTCATCAATGGTTTTGATCTTAACCATTCTGATAGGTATAAGATAGTTTCTCAGAGTTGTTTTAATTTGCATTTCCCTGATGGTTAAAGATGTTGAGTAATTCCTTAAATGTCTTTCAGCTATTTGAGTTTCTCCTGTTGAGAATTATGTTTAGATCTATACCCCCATTTTAAATTATATTATTTGGTATTTTGATGTCTAGTTTATGGAATTCCTTATATGTATTGGAAGTCAGCTCTTTGTCAGATATGGGGTTGGTGACGATCTTTTTCCATTCTCTAGACTGCTGTTTTGTCTTATTTACCATGTCCTTTGCCTTACAGAAGCTTCTAAGTTTCAGGAAGTTCCATTTATTCATTGTTGCCCTCGGAGTCTATACTACTACTGTTGTTATATTTAAGAAGTGATCTCCTATACCCATGAATTCAAGGATACTTCCCACTTTCTCTTCTATCAGGTTCAGTGTAACTAGATTTATGTTGAAGTCTTTGATCCACTTGGACTTGAGTTTTCTGCATGGGGATAGATATAGATCTATTTGCATTCTTCTACATGTCGACAAACAGTTATGCCAGCACCATTTGCTAAAGATACTTTCTTTTTTCCATTGTACACTTTTGGCTTCTTTGTCAAAAATCAGGTGTTAATAGGTGTGTTGATCAGTATCAGGGTCTTCAATTCAAGTCCATTGATCCACATATCTGTTTTTATGCCAATACAAAACTGTTTTTATTTTTGTAGCTCCATAGTAGATCTTGAAGTCAGGAATGGTGATGCACAGGATTGCTTTGGCTCTCCTGGGCTTTTGTTTTTCCATATGAAGTTGAGTATTGTTCTTGTGAGGTCTGTGAAGAACTGTGTTGGGATTTTGATGGGGATTGTACTAAATCTGTAGATTGCTTTTAGTAAGACTGCCATTTTTACTGTTAATCCTACCTTTCCAATAACATGGGAGATCATCCCATTTTTGGTATCTCCTTCAATTTCTTTGAATGGAACTAGAAAAAAAAATCATCCTATGTAATGTAATCCAGACCCAGAAAGACAAACACAGTATGCATTCACTCATAAGTGGTTATTAGATGTAAAGAAAAGGATAAATGTGCTACAATCCATAATCGCAGAGAAGCTAGGTAAAAGGGGGAACCCTAAGAGAGACATATATGCAGGACTCCAGGAAGGAAAATAGTTAAGATATCTGAGTAAACTGGGAGTGGATGGGTAGAAGGGAGCTGATGGGGGGTGAGAACATGAGGGATGAAGAAGACCGAGTTGGGGGAAGAATGGTGGGGGTGGGGGAGAGAACAATGAAAGAGATATCTTGATAGAGATAGCCAAAATGGAGTTAGGGAGAAATCTGATGTTACAGAAATTCTCAGGAATTCTTTTTTTTTTTTGTAATATAATTTTTTTATTGAAAAAAAATTTCT
>NW_026068107.1:1711678-1712608 GCF_014885135.2 Alexandromys fortis
CCCTTAATGTCTGTGCTGCTGGGGTTATACATAGGAAGCGATCGCCTGTGCCCATCTGTTGTAGGGTACTTCCCACTTTCTCTTCTATCAGGTTCAGTGTGTTCGGACTGATATTGAGGTCTTTGATCCATTTGGACTTGAGTTTTGTGCTTGGTGATAGATATGGGCCTATTTTCATTCTTCTGCAGGTTGACATCCAGTTGTGTCATCACCATTTGTTGAAGATGCTTTCTTTCTTCCATTGTATACTTTTAGCTCCTTTATCGAAAATGAGGTGTTCATAGGTTTGTGGGTTAAAATCTGGGTCTTCTATACGATCCCATTGGTCAACTTCTCTGTTTTTATGCCAATACCACACTGTTTTCATTACTGTAGTTCTGTAATAGCGTTTGAAGTCAGGGATGGTAATGCCTCCCGAAGTTCCTTTATTGTATAAGATTGTTTTGGCTATCCTGTTTTTTTTTTTCCATATAAAGTTGATTATTGTCCTCTCAAGGTCTATGAAGAATTTTGATGGGACCTTGATGGGAATTGCATTGAATCTATAAATTGCCTCTGGTAGAATTGCCATTTTTACTATGTTGATCCTTCCAATCCAAGAGCAAGGGAGATCCTTCCATTTTATGGTATCCTCTTCAATTTCTTCAATGCCTTAAAAGTTCTTGTCAAATAGACCTTTCACTTTCTTAGTTAGAGTTACCTCAAGATATTTTATGCTGTTTGTGGCTATCATGACAGGTGATGCTTCTCTGATTTCCCTCTCTGCTTCCATATCCTTTGTGTATAGGAGGGCGACTGATTTTTTGGAGTTGATCTTGTATCCTGCCACATTACTAAAGGTGTTTATCAGCTGTAGGAGTTCTTTGGTGGAGTTTTTGGGGTCGCTTATGTACACTATCATATCATCTGCAAATAATGAAAGTTTAACTT